>NC_066584.1:425146090-425472681 GCF_024323335.1 Lathyrus oleraceus | reverse complement strand
CCTACCCTTCTTGTGAATACTGCGCCATGCACGGACAAATCTGGCTTTCAGGCCTTGGGGATCTTTACCCTCCTGGAAGAACACACCTTCTAACAGAATGCTATTAGGTTTATCCTTTAGGGGGAACCCAAGCTGACGTCGTGCAAGAATAGGATTGTAGGTAATCCCACCACATGTGCCAAGAAGAGGCACATTAGGGAATTCACCACAATAATCAATGATCTGGACGGTATCATACACACGATCATACCAGGTGATATCATCATTGGTGAGAGACATGAGTCTCTGAGACCACCGTAGGCATCCCTTGTTCTCCTTGAAAGCAACTGTCTGCGGCAAGTGCGAAATAAACCACTTGTACAGCAACGGTAGACAGCAGACAATGACTCCTCCACCCTTTGCGTTCCTTAGGTGCAAAGAGACATAAGCATCGCCCAACAAAGTCGGAACTGGATTAAGAACTGAGAAGATCCTAATAGCGTTCATGTCCACGAACTTGTCGAAGTTGGGAAATAGCACTAATCCATAGATGAGCAGCACAAATAGAGCCTCAAAGGCATCCTCACTCATGGCCTTTCCATAAAAGGTAGCTTGGGCAATGAGGAACTCGGAAGGAAAACCCTGAATTCCGCCTTTGGTAGTCAGATTAGCTCTAATCAGATCTTCATCTATGTGCAACAAGCTAGCAATCTCTCGAGCAGATGGAATACTCTCTAGGCCACTGAACGGCACTTGATCCAGAATCGGAATCCCAATAAGATGAGAATACTCCTCCAAAGTTGGCAACAGCTGGAAGTCCGGAAATAAGAAGCAGTGATGCAACGGATCGTAGAACTGAGCCAAGGTACTCATCAATCCTTCGTCAACCTGAGTGGTGAGCAGAGGCAGAAGCTTCCCATAGCGAGCTTTGAAACCCAAGGGATCTAATACATACGATGTCAGATTCCTTAACTCTTTTACATCGGGCTGCTTAAAGCTGTACTTCTTTGTATGCCTTTTTGGTCTTTCCATGTCTGAAAATTTTGCAAATAAACCCTTTAAGTTCCTTGAAAATTTTCTTTTTCTAATGACATGAATGCGGATGAATGCGTGAATGTATGAATGCAACAAACACACTCAAGGATCAAGCAAGGCACACCAAACAAAGGTCGTGGGAAAGCTCTATGTATCCCTAATATCAATCATCCATTTTGGTGGATTTAGGTTTTCACCTTATCGACACCTAAGTTCCATTGATATTAACGGTACATGAACCGGTTCTAACATCCTTAATATCAACCAGCCGCTTTGGTGGATTTTAGGTTTTACACCTGATCCGGGTTCCATTGATATTAACAATGTTTGAACGACTCAACCACGAATCATGGGTTTGTTGAGAGTCACGAGCATGGAGTCTCGGTTAAGAACCACCCAAAGGGAGTGTACTAGGGTTTAAACCTGCCAGACATGTTCTATCAGAAGTTCCCATAATCATCGTTCCATCTTTCGAATATTATCGGAGGAACGAATACTCGTATTCCAAGAATATTCTCAAGAGAAACTCTCATGAGTGTAGTATCGCGTAACAATCGTATCAGAACTGACATCTGAACGACCTCCGCACTACGTTCCTAAAAATAGGCCAAGATGGGTTTGGTAAACTAAGGCCCTTGGCTTCTGCGGCACATGATTGAAAGAATAATTCCTAACCACAAATAACTTGTGTGACATTATTAGTCCAACATGACCTCCACCAAGTGAATGGACTCGCAAGTCGAGTGGCTAAGGAATACTCCACACCAGTCAACAAGACTATGCCATTCTCCTATCCTAGAGTGCACTCGAGTTCGGGTATAGAACTCATCTCACAGATCACCAAAGCAAACAGCAATTGTATATCAAGCAATTCACACATTACAATCAATACAGTGATCCCAAATTGTACAAAAATATGTCATATAACAAATAACAATATAGCACAACAAGGGTGAAAAGTAGGCAATAACACCAAGGATTTTGATCCCCAACAGAGTCGCCACTTTTCTGTAGCGGTGTATTCGTCGCTATATGATTTATCGATTAAACCATAAGCAAAGCATACAATGAAATTTGAGTCGCCACCGCACTTTTATTTATCCAAAGGACTGGCTAAAAAGCGAACAAAAGCCTAAGAAGTTTTACACGTAGAAAACTAATAAAAAGATCAGAGAGTCTGGGTAAGGGGTAAATTATGCAATGGGAAGGTGTTAGGCACCCACTACGTCCTAGGTACTCCTAGGGAGCCCTTTTCACACTTGTTGTATAAAATTGTTATTTGTTATGACATAAATATTGTGCAAACATGATTGGGATGATGAGAAAAGAATATACATTTTAATTATTTTTGTGTTCGAACGGATGAACCCGTTGCCTACGTACCTTCCATCAAAGATAAGGATCAAAACGCCGTAGTTCGGCTAAAAGATTTCCAAAAGTTGGTGGATTCAATTTTAAACAATAGCACTGAGGCTTTTCATTATCAATGGGAGAAAACTCGACCAAGACCAACATCCACCATGCGAGGATAGCTTCGACGTACTAGAGGGGTTAACCCTGTTTTCAGTACGGAAGTCTTATAGTCGACTCACTAAGGATAGGGTGAGGTTTACATCAACCACAATGATAATTGAAACCTATGGCTAATGCATGAAAAGATTAACAATGGACAAAGCCAAAACAATTGAATGGGTGAAGTTAATTGATTGTGATTATGAAAGTGGAGTCAAAGTATGATTAAGATTGATTCAAAAAAGTATTATGAAATGGAGTTTGAAAAAAGTCAAGGACTTGGGTCCAGGTTTTTAATTTGAAAAGCATGAAGATGTTTGCACAATATCTATGTCAAGTTTGAAAGTAATGTGTGAAAAGGTTTAGGACATAATGGGGATGAATGGATGAAGATGGATTATAAAACTTCTTAGAAGGTTCACCTCTTGAAATCATATAGAAGATGATTCAAGTGTGTCCTTTGGAATGGGCAATGAATAATAACAAACAAACAAAGAAGAAAGTCAACAAAAAGCGGATACCGGATGCCAATCACTGGGCTTATACCAATCTCCTAAAACAGAACTGGATATCAGAGGCCACTCTATGGACTTACACTAATCTCCTCACACAAAGAAATAAAAGTGGATACCGGATGCCAATCACTGGGCTTATACCAATCTCCAACAACAAAAACAACATTTGGATGTCAGATGCCAATTTATCTGGGCTTACTCTAACCTCCAACATATGATCATAGGAATACAAATGCCAAATTACACGGACTTACAATTGTATCCTCACATACAAACAAACAAAGCAACATATGATCATAAGAAAGCAAATGCCAACTTACAGGGACTTATAATTGCATCCTCACATACAATCAAACAAATGCATCAAGCAAAGATAAAATGAGTGGCCAATGAAATGGTCTTATACTCACTTCCACATCATAGGAACAATAGCCAAAGGATGGTCTTACAACTGTCCTCAATGGGTAAACAACAATGATAATGTCACAAAGACAAATGAGATGATCATGCACTAATGAGCAATTAGTGATGATAAATGCATAAAGCATACAAGCAAACATGTGCATATGAAACAACAATCAATCAATGAAAGCATTCAGCACACACTATAATCAAACAAGGAGGCTCATACAAAAGGGTTAGGCATTGAAGCCAATTGGAATAGGGTCACTGGTGCTCTTAACCTTGCCATTGAGGGGCTAAGGTGAAGCAGATGAGAGGAGATGAGGGGTGTGCCTCATTGCTCTTATCCCTGGTCAGGGAGAGCATTTGAATATCAGAAGGTGTGGGAGTTCAGAAAGTAGGAACTCTCTCCACATATTAGACTCTATAGATCTTGGGTTTGGATCTCAATGCTACAACCATGTAATGGAAGCAAGGAGAAGACTCACAGAATAGTAGGAGATAGGTTGCTTATCTCTTTGATCTACCAATTGCCTTATTAAAAGGACTTTTCCTGCTTGGGACAAATGTAAACACACACAAGTATTGCCTCTTAAGGAGGACTTCAGACAGTTGTCTGGCCAAGTAACAGGCCAGGTCTTCCAGACTACATGAAGAAAAGGGATTATACCTCAATGCAAATTGCTATAAAGCAAAGCAAAGCAAGTTCTTAAAGAACTAAGCAACTAAAAGGTACTTGAAATAGTCAAACAGAATCAGTACACAAGTCAAAGTCAAAGTCAAAAGGAGATAGGAATTAACAGCAAACACAATCAGATAAATGTGCAATACACAAGACTCAAGGCTTGTGAGCCAAGCAACCTACAAAACAAGCATGTTAGTTATGATAAACAAATCAAGCTCAAACAAATTTGTATGATCTCTTTGAAGCAATGTTGCTTAACCTGAAAAACATGAACTCAAACATGAGCAACAGGACCACTAGGACAAGCCTAGGGTCAAAAAGGGATGAGAAAGTCAAAACAGCAAGTGACACTCAATCAAAATCAATTTTAAACAATCAAGAAGCAAACTCAATTGGTCCCATGTTCATATCATTCACCATCATGATTTCATAAGCAAATTAGGTCAAGGCATGGCATATGAAAGCTCATAGAAGTCAACAGCAAGACTCAATTCAAAACCAATCATAAACAATTCAAAAAATATCAAATAATTCATGATCAATCATAATCCATAGCATGATATGCATATCAAATTTCAGCTCATTTGGATCATGGGAAGTTGGTCAATGAAAATCAGAAAGGCAAGGCAAGTTTAAGCATGCTCAAAGAAGTCAACCAAACATGTATCAACTTCAAAAAATCATAAATCAGTGATAACATATGAGAAATGAATGGGATCAACACCATGTCAAAGCTTAAGATGTCTAATAATCACATATCAAATTTCATGTTCATCCAATAACGTATGAGAATTTCACAAATGAAATGGGAACATGTGTCACAAAAAGTCAACATATGACTAAACAGGGGAGAAAATCTCAAACAATTAGGAAATGCCACAAATAATTCCAAGAAAAATCACATGTAAACTATACATCCAAGAGTTCAATCATGCAAAAATTCAAAGCAATTGGAGTTCAAGAAGCATGGTATTGAAAATCATCAAGTTGCACATCATTGGTGTGACACAAATTGTCACACCCTACTTCAAAAAATCATAACTCAACAACCAGAGATGATAAATTCATAAACTCTACACCAAAATCACCATGAATGTGTCTAGTTTAATCACAAAAAATTTGGAGGCCATTGGACAAAGCATCATCATTTCACAAATGTTTTGGCGAAGGGTACAAAAAATGAACACATGTCACAAACCCTAGCATAACTAAAAAACCATTCATGCAAAAATTCTGGAAAATACATGATTAAATACTAGAGATTGAGAGGAACAAAATGCAAAAATTCTCATGAAATTTGGATAAAAGATGGTTGACTTATGATTTTTGGAAGTTAGTGATCAAAAATGGAATAAAGAAAATAAAACAACATGAATTAATGGGTCAAATGACACGGCAGTGGCAAACTTGTAATTACTTGGCCAACTTATCAAAACGCTGCGCATTACACAGGACAATGAAATGTTGTGATTGGCTGTTGGCAATGAAACAGTAAAACAGCATGCAACGTGAAAAGGAAATCTGGGCAGCCATGGAAAATTAGGGTTTAGTGTACAGTGTCATCTTCATCACTTGTTCAAATCGATTTTCCCAGAAATGAAAAATAGGCATACCATTAGAATCATCAGACCAAGCACATCAAGAATATGGCATTCATTTTCCTTAAAACAAACTAACAAGAATGAATCGAACATAAACATATTCACACATCATATTTCAAATCAACATATCTTTCAGCACAGGCAACCATTCAACACGATTCAAAGCTCAAAAGAATCAGCATGCAAGGATCTATAAGAAGCATGCCATAATTTAGTGAAATAAGGAGGTCGAATTCTTACTTGTTCTTGAAGAAAATGGAGAAACAGTTGTTGTTTGGTGATGCAAGCTCAAAACAGATGCACACAAAGCTTCCAAATGCTGAATGGTCAAGTGATTTTAGCTCAAGAGTCCTTGAGAAAGCTCCACACTAGTTCTGCCATGAGAGAGGGTTGTTAAAACAGTTGTGAAATCCTTGCTTCCAGATGGTATATGAGGCTTGCAATCAGCTCAAGATGATGGTAAATGATGAAGCCAAGAACCAGGGCTCGAGTTCTTTTGCCAATCTTTAGTAAAGTTTCAAAATGGAAAAATGAGCAAAATGAGAGAGAATGATTTTCTGTTTTGGAATGTTGGCTGCTAGGGTTTCTTTTGGCAGAAAATGAACAATATATATGCTGTTTATGTTGCTAAGCATGATTAGTCCAAGTGGTAATTCAAATTTTGTTAAAATCACAAGTTTTGCTAATTTGGTCCATTTCACTTAAGTGGTGAGGTGCATGGTGGCTGCTGTAACACCCCGATAATAATAAAATAATTATTTAAATTGAGTTAATAATATATTTATTAATTTAATTAGATAATTGGATTATTATTATTATTATTTTGGAATTATTGAATTATTATTATTATTGGGATAATAATATAAATTGGAAAAATATATAAATGTGAAATAAGGAAAAAGAATCCCATTTGGTAAAAAGAGTTTTACGTGAAACAGAGAAGCGGCTGAAAAGTGGAAAGTGGAGAAAGGGCAAAGAGGAAGAGCAAGGGCAAAGGTTGGAGAAGAGAAAAGCTTGGAGCTCAAAGATTTGCCGGATTACTCAGGTAAGGGGGGTTTATCGTCGTTTAATGGGTATTATGGGTTAGCATGTAATGGGTAGTGATAAACCGTGAATTGACCCTAATTGGGATTTGGAATGCTGAAAATTGTGATGAATAAGTTGTGTTAAATCTGAAATTTAATCGGTAATTGGATGGGTAGTGTTTTCCCGATCGTATAACTTTTTACGGAATTGGAATCGGAGGTCCGGAAGTCCTCCAACGGCGGAAAATGCGGAGAATTCTGCATTCTGCTTTGTGTTAGCGCAGGAACAACTTTCTGTCTTGCGTTAACCGGTTAACCCAGGGTGTTAACCGGTTAACACTGTTTTGAATTGTGTAAATTTGCTGTTTTGTCTGCGTTAACCGGTTAACCCAGGGCGTTAACCGGTTAACACTGTTGTGATTGCTGAGATACTGCTGTTTTGTCTGCGTTAACCGGTTAACCCAGGGCGTTAACCGGTTAACACTGTTGCGTTTTGCCAGAAAGTGTGTTCTGTGTTGCGTTAACCGGTTAACCCAGGGCGTTAACCGGTTAACACTGTTAAAAAGTGGAAAAATGGATATTTTAAATGTTATGTGTATATGTGATGGTTGGCCTATATCGGTGAGTGATATAGTAGGGATTATCCCCGCTGTTTTGAGCAGTATAGGTATTAGTAGAGTGTGCTAATACTGTGTTTAATTAATTGACATGATATGATGTTTTGATACATGTATTGATGATGTTGTAAGAACAAAAATAGTTCTACAATAGATTCCATGATTTTGATGATAACAAAGGATGAAACCAAAAGTGGTACCCTAACGAAAAGTTTCTAAGTGTGCAGGGTTCTAAAGAAAGAAGAAATAAATCTGATGATGTCATCAGATGCAAAACAAGATCAGATGCAAAATCTCAAGTATCAGAAGCATCTAAAGAGAAATCTCGTTTTAAGAAGCTCTGACTCTGGACAAAACTGCAAGTATCAGAAGCATCTGAACATGAAGTAAAGTCTAGAAGCTCTGACTCTGAACAAATGCCTTCTGTAAACTCTGAAGTTATCAGCGCTTTCTGAACATTCAAGAAATAACATCAGAAGCAAGTTTCTCCAGATACACAAAGACTCTAATCAGAATTGTTAATCATGATGAAGTAACGTTTAAGCCAAGTTAAAATTCTGCAAATGGATTTCCTCAATTAGAAAGAGACGTTAATCTCCACTTCCAAGAGAAAAGATACTAATTGTGGTAAGTAGTCACTTCTAAGTGAAAAAGTCTACTGCAGAAGCTATTAATGGAATGGCGTAATTACATCTCAATATCCAACAGCTTCAACGCTACTTCAACTCTACTTCAACTCCTATAAATAGAGAAGAAATCTCATTCAGTACACAGGAAGAAATCACTAGCCAAAACTATACTGAAATCATATCACGCTCAAGAAAAACATCTTTGTTCTTCAAAGATTTTCACTAAGCTTTTGCTTATCAAGTGAAAAATTTGTTCTTAAGTTTGTAATATTTGCTTTCTTAGAAGCACTCTAGATTACACATCTTGTATCTATTTTTATTTGATTTCCTCAAGTGACTCTTTGTAGTCTGTAGACTTGAGAGGACTAAGAGATTTTCTTTTCTCTTAGGGGTTGTTTGTAATCTTTCAAGATTAGTGGATTAAGTCCTTGTTGAAGGCGAAATCACCTTGGCCGGGTGGACTGGAGTAGCTTTGTGTTATAAGCGAACCAGTATAAAATCATTGTGTGATTTTCATTATTGCAAAGCGCTTATTTTTCAAACAATTCAAACCCCCCCTTTCTTGTTTTTCTCACCTTCAATTGGTATCAGAGCTCCGGCTCTGTTATTGATTTTCAAATCAAACACTTAACCGTGTAGAGAGATCCAGTGCGAGAAAAACAAATGGCCCACTCAAATGAGAAAGATTCTTACAATGCCAAGCCTCCTGTTTTTGATGGAGAAAAGTTTGATTACTGGAAAGATAGAATCGAAAGTTTCTTTCTGGGTTATGATGCTGACCTCTGGGACATTGTCACAGATGGATACAAACCTCCAACCTTAAATGGAGCTGAAGTTCCCAGAAGAAAAATGTCAGAAGATCAGAAACGTGAGTTCAAAAATCATCACAAGGCCAGAACAATACTTCTAAATGCTATATCATACAACGAATACGAAAAGATCACCAACAGAGAGACGGCTAAAGATATACTTGACTCTCTGAAGATGACCCATGAAGGAAACTCCCAAGTCAAGGAGACGAAGGCTCTGGCGTTGATCCAGAAATATGAAGCCTTCAAGATGGAAGATGACGAAGCTATAGAAGCTATGTTTTCCAGATTCCAAACTCTTATTGCAGGTCTTAAAGTGCTAGACAAAGGATACACTACTGCAGATCATGTTAAGAAGATAGTCAGAAGTCTGCCAAAGAAATGGAGACCAATGGTTACTGCTCTGAAGCTATCAAAGGATCTGAACAATATCAGCCTTGAAGAACTTGTTAGTTCTCTCAGAAGCCATGAGATAGAACTAGAGGAGGATGAGCCTCAGAAAAGGAACAAGTCAGTGGCGCTGAAGTCCAGATCTGAAAGACGGAAGTCAGACAGAACCAAGGCTCTTCAAGCAGAAACTGCAGACACTGATGACTCTGAACCTGAAGACTCTGATGATGAAGAAGAACTGTCCTTACTAACCAGAAGAGTTAAGCAACTCTGGAAAAGAAGGAACAACAACAACTTCAGAAGATCAAGACCCAGAGGGGATAGATCAGAGTCAACTTCAAAAGGTAAACCTAATAAAGATATTACCTGTTTTGAATGTAAAGAAACAGGTCATTATAGAAATGAATGCCCCAAGCTGAAGAAAGATAACTCCAAGAAAGAAAGCTTCAAGAAAAATGCCTTCAGAACAAAGAAGGGATTAATGGCCACCTGGGACGATAGTGAATCCGAATCATCAGAATCGGACTCTGATGAACAGGCCAACGTAGCTCTTATGGCTACCACATCCAGCAGCTCAGATGAAGAATCTGAAGAGATATCCTATGCAGCAAAGTTCAGACACCAGTCATGGTACCTGGACTCTGGATGCTCGCGACATATGACGGGAAGAAAGTCTATGTTCCAAAGCCTGGAACTTAAAGACGCTGGATTTGTAGGCTTCGGAGGAGATCAGAAAGGAAGGATCAGAGGCTCCGGAACTATTGGTAATGGTACTCTTCCCTCTATATCTGATGTTCTTTATGTAGAAGGATTAATGCATAACTTGTTATCCATAAGTCAATTAAGTGATAACGGTTATGATGTAATCTTTAATCAAAAAACGTGTAAAGCCATTAATCAGAACGATGGCTCTGTCCTTTTCACAGGCAAGAGGAAAAACAACATTTATAAAATAAATCTTTCTGATTTAAAAGATCAAAATGTTAAATGTTTAATGTCAGTTCACGAAGAGCAATGGGTATGGCATAGACGCTTAGGCCACATTAGCATGAGAAAACTCTCTCAGCTAACTAAACTTGAGTTAGTCAGAGGCTTACCTAAACTGAAGTTTTCTTCAGATGCTCTGTGTGAAGCTTGTCAGAAAGGAAAGTTTTCAAAAACATCTTTTAAAAAGAAAAATGTTGTTTCCACCTCCAAGCCTCTGGAGCTTCTTCACATTGACTTATTTGGTCCTGTGAAAACAGCATCAGTCAATGGAAAGAAGTATGGACTTGTAATCGTTGATGATTACAGCCGCTGGACATGGGTAAAATTCCTAAAGCACAAGAGTGAGTCTCACTCTGTATTCACCAGTTTCTGTTCTAAAGTGCAAAAAGAATTTGACTCTAAAATTGTTAGAGTCAGAAGTGATCATGGTGGAGAATTTGAAAATAAAGATTTTGAAGAACTATTTGATTCTAATGGAATATCCCATGATTTCTCCTGCCCTAGAACTCCACAACAAAATGGAGTTGTAGAGAGGAAGAATAGGACACTCCAAGAAATGGCCAGAACCATGATCAATGAAACAAATGTAGCAAAGCACTTTTGGGCAGAAGCTGTAAATACAGCGTGTTACATTCAGAATAGAATCTCTATTAGACCTATTCTGGATAAGACTCCCTATGAACTGTGTAAGGGAAGAAAACCCAACATTTCTTATTTTCATCCTTTTGGATGCATTTGCTTTATATTAAATACTAAAGAACATCTGAACAAGTTTGATTCCAAAGCACAGAAAGGTATTATGTTAGGATACTCAGAACGCTCTAAAGGCTACAGAGTATACAACACAGAAACCAAAATTGTGGAGGAATCAATTCATGTTAGATTTGATGATAAGCTTGACCCTGAAAAGTCAAAGCTAGTTGAAAAGTTTGCAGATTTAGAGATCACTCTGGTAGAATCTGAGAAAACTCCAGAAGCAACTGTCACTCCAGACTCTGAAGAAATTAAATCTCCAGAAATTCCAAGGAAAGTCAAGAGTCGTAGCAACGTATCTGAAGATTTGATTCTGGGAAACAAAGATGAACCTGTTAGAACCAGATCTACCTTCAGAACTTCTGAAGATATTCCTCTGGGACTAGTGTCTCTGATTGAGCCTACGTCCTGTGATGAAGCTCTTCAAGATAATGATTGGGTGGCAGCTATGCAAGAAGAGTTAGATCAATTCTCCAAGAATGATGTCTGGGATCTTGTTCCTAAACCCAGAGGCACTCATGTCATTGGAACCAGATGGGTTTTTAGAAACAAACTGAACGAGAAAGGAGAAGTTGTCAGAAACAAAGCACGACTGGTAGCTCAAGGTTATAGTCAACAAGAAGGTATTGATTATAATGAAACTTTTGCTCCAGTCGCAAGGTTAGAGTCTATTCGTCTTCTTGTATCTTTTGCTATTAATCATTCTATTAAATTATACCAAATGGATGTCAAAAGTGCATTTCTTAATGGTTATATTTCAGAAGAAGTGTATGTAAATCAACCTCCTGGTTTTGAAAACTCAAATTTTCCAGAACATGTTTTCAAACTTAAGAAATCCTTATATGGACTTAAACAAGCTCCCAGAGCTTGGTATGAACGCTTAAGTAATTTTCTTCTGGAACAAAATTTTATCAGAGGGAAAGTTGATTCTACACTCTTCTGTAAAAATCATAAAAATGATCTCATGATATGCCAAATTTATGTTGATGACATTATTTTTGGTTCTGCTAATATCTCTGTTTGCCAAGAATTTTCTAAGTTAATGCAGGCAGAATTTGAAATGAGTCTAATGCAAGAACTAAAGTTCTTTCTGGGAATTCAAATCAATCAAACTCCAGAAGTCACGTACATTCATCAAAGCAAGTACATTAAAGATGTTCTGAAGAAGTTTGATATGTCTGAATGCAACTCTGCAAAGACTCCTATGCACCCAACTTGCATTCTGGAGAAGGAAGAGGTAAGCAACAAGGTTTGTCAGAAGCTCTATCGAGGTATGATAGGCTCTCTTCTCTATCTGACTGCTACTCGTCCTGATATTCTCTTTAGCGTCTGTCTTTGTGCCAGATTCCAATCAGATCCTAGAGAATCTCATTTAACAGCTGTTAAAAGAATTCTTAAGTATCTGAAAGGAACTCCTAACCTGGGCCTGATGTATGAGAAAACATCAGAGTATAGGCTTTCTGGTTATTGTGATGCAGATTATGCAGGAGATAGAATAGAACGAAAAAGTACTTCTGGAAATTGCCAGCTTCTGGGAAACAACTTAATCTCCTGGGCTAGCAAAAGACAGTCAACAATTGCTCTATCAACTGCAGAAGCAGAATACATCTCAGCATCACTGTGCACAACTCAGATGCTCTGGATGAAGCATCAGCTAGAAGATCTTCAGATATTTGAGAGTAACATTCCTATCCTTTGTGATAATACTGCTGCTATTTGTTTGAGTAAGAATCCTATTCTACATTCCAGAGCCAAACACATAGAAATTAAACATCATTTTATTAGAGACTATGTTCAGAAAGGAATAGTAACGCTGAAGTTCATTGATACAGAACATCAATGGGCAGATATCTTTACTAAGCCTCTAGCTGAAGATAGATTTCGTTTTATATTAGAAAATCTGAACATTAAAAATTGCCCTGAGTAAAATTTGGCTTTGAACATGTAAAATGAGACTCTGATAAAAACAAATATACTTTTGCCTCTGACTCTGATACTTCTACCAAGTTAAGAAGATATCTGAGTTAGAAATCTTCAGAAATCCTTTGGTATTCCTGAAGATCAGAAACATCAACACGTGGGGAACATGCGTCTAACCCTAGAACTTCTAGACAGCTGTCAAAAGAAATCAAAGGTCAGAACGCTTGAAATCTCCTTGAGCAGTGTGCTTACTGTTGGGATTAGACATTCATTAATGAGCTGTAATCATTTTTCCCCCAAACGTGCTATTTTGGTTTTTGTGCTAACGCTGGTATGTGTGTCGTTTTGCATGTGTTTTTACCCTTAGTATATAAACACTTTTCTCACATTTCACACACTTATCACTCTCACTCACTCTTAAACCCTAAACCCTCTCTCGAAGTTTTCTCTGCAACCTTCTCAGTTCTTCATCTTCTTCATCAATCTTCGTCATGAATCCTCAAGAGCAAGCAGTTTTTAACTTCTCCCAACAAATGGAAGCTGCTTCTAACCCCCAAACCTCAAACACTCAAACACCCATGGTTGTAGATGTTACCACGACCCCAGTTTACAAAGAACCTCACATTTTGGAACGTGAACAACACATTCATCTTTCTACTCCCTTTGAAGGTTTGGATGTAGTGTGTGAATCGCTGGTGGATTTTGAAAATTTGAAAAGAAATGGCGTTGATTTAACTGAAGATCTTCGCAAGCAAGGTTGGGAAACCTACTTCAACAGATTGTATGGTCCAATCTATCCTCTTCTGGTGAAAGAATTCTGGAGATGTGCAGATGCTGATGATGAGTTCATCGTTTCTTTTGTTCTGGGAGTGAAGATCATTATCACAGAAGCGTCTATTGCTTCTTTGCTGAATATGGAAAAAGCTGGAGGTAAAAGGATTTACAACATTCCTCCAAGGTCCAAGCGCATTACAGAAGTCATTAACCCTACAATCTTCAAAGCAAACGCTGAAGGAAACCCATCTAAGAACAAGGAGCTTCATCAGAACCTCCGAGTTTGGCTGAAGATTATTCTGGGAACAATCCATCATCGTCCAGCCTCCAACTCTTCAGATTATATAAATGCTGATCAGAAGTGCATCCTCTACTGTATTCAGAAGGGTATTCCAATCAACCTCCCTGTTCTTCTCTTCAGATATCTGAGGGATTCAGTCAGAGAAACAAGGAATAATATGAAGCCCAGAT
Organism: Lathyrus oleraceus; assembly: GCF_024323335.1. Lineage (NCBI taxonomy): Eukaryota > Viridiplantae > Streptophyta > Magnoliopsida > Fabales > Fabaceae > Lathyrus > Lathyrus oleraceus. Next base: position 425,458,577 of record NC_066584.1, on the reverse strand, counting down.
CCTACATTCCTCTGGGTAGATTGCTCTCTGACATCTTCATTGAGCATGGGCTGGTAGATGCTCTGGAGAAGACCAGATGTATGGATGATCTGGCAATTGACGTTGGAAAGCCTCTGAATGCCAAAAATCTGAGGAGTATGGGAATCATCAAGGACATCAGAGTCAAGCCCACTATGAATGTGACCTGGGAAGCTCTGAAGGATCAGAGGAAGATGCCTCATGGCCTTGAAAGGTTCTTCAAGAACGAACCCAGAGATGCCATTGCTATCTACCTTCAGGATCGTCTGGATGAAGGCATTGATATCTCTGATTTCCGCCTTGAAGACTGTCTGGACTCTGTAGAAGATCTGGTCAGATACAAAAGAGGCCTTTCTGAGAAGAAGATAGCTGAGGAAGCAAGGAAGGCAAAGAAAGCCAGACTTGGAGAAACCTCTGGCACCAAAGCTTCAGCACCTCTGAATGTCTCTTCTGGTAAGTCCCTTCCTCCTATTACTTCTGTACCTGTAATGGCTTCTTCTACTCCTCTCCCAACACCTCCCATATTCACTACCTCTGAAATACCACCCTCAATCACCAGAACCTCTCAACCTCCACCTGTTCTAAAAATTGCCCGTAACTTCACAACAACCTCTGACCCTAATCAACTATATCACCACAGCTCTTCATCATCCTCTGAGTATGAATCACCCCCTTACCTTTCCCCTTCTTCTGACCAAGAGTTCTCTGATCATGAGTCCTCTGATCAAGAACACTCTGACCCAAACTCCCCAACAATAGCTGAAATTTATGCTAAAAATTTCGCCCCACAAACTCAAACACAAACTGAAGTAACCTCACCCCTCCGAACTTCTATTCCACAACAAACAACCACCATCTCCTCTGAAAATCAAACCTCACTTCCACCACAAACAACCACCACACCCTCTGAAACCCAACCACCTGTGATTCAACCATCTGAACCTTATATCACTCCACCACTTATTCCCGCTGTACCTGGACCAGACTCTGACCCTTTAGACCTAAATCCATTATATGCTTCTTCTCCTAGTCTTCAACCAGACGCAGATTCTGAACTTCAAGCAGAATCTGAACCTCAACAATCTGAACCTCAACAAACTGAACCTCAACCTCTAAATCTCAGCCCTCAAAACTCTCCACCTCATTCACCTGAACCTGAACCTAAAATTATCATACCTACCCTTGAGGAGGCCATTATACAGGTTGCAGAAGCTTCAGTCCAGAAGATCAAGTCTCTGGCTAAAAACTCTTAAGTAAGTGATGATCCTAAATCTGTTAGGACACACTGGAACAGAGTCATTAGTTGGATGACCTCTGAGTCTTATAGGCTGAAGAGTATCTCTGAACAAGTCAGAAATGGCTACATCAGAGACTCTGAGGAAAGACTCCAAGAGAGACTGGCTAGAGAAGCTGAGGCCAGAAGGTTAGAGGAAGAGAGACTGGCTAGAGAAGCTGAGGCCAAGAGATTAGAAGAAGAAAGATTGGCTAGGGAAGCTGAAGAAGAAGCTAAGAGATTGGAAGAAGAACGCCTGGCAAAGGAAGCAGAACTTCTGAGAATTCAGGAAGCTGAAGCCAAGGCTAAGGCAGATGCAGAAGCCCAAGCTGCTGCTGAAGCTGAAGCTCAGCAGGCTCTGATTCAGGGGGAGTCCTCCTCTGCGATCCCTCTGATTCTTAACACTCTGAAGGAGATCAAGCAAGATCAGAAAGAGATCAAGCAAGATCAGAGTGAGCTCCGGGCAAGGATGGACAAGCAAGACGCTCTGAATGAAAACCTCCAGAATATGTTTGCTATGCTACTACAGAGACTGCCTCCTCCTCCAAACCCTTAGGCACTTAGGATTTCTTTTGTTTGCCTAGTGTTTTTGCTTCTGTCTTTTCTTTTTAAGCTCTGATATTTCTGTTGAATCTGATGTTTTGACTGCTGCTTGCCTTTGTGCTTTTGTTTAATGAAGTGTTTTTCTCTCTATTATTTTTTTTTATGTTTTATGCCTTTTTGATTATGCCAAAAAGGGGGAGAAATTAAAAAATAGCTCTGATGAAAACTATGTCTAAAACCTTAAGCATTCTGCAACAATTGTAGAAATAGTTCTGATAAAAATAGCTCTGATTAAATAATAGCTCTGATTAAATAATTCTAACATTAAATTAAGAAATTGCAGAAAGTTTTCAGAAATCTTATTGCTTGGAAAGCTCTGGTAAGAACTTCTGAACTCCCTAGTACTAACTCAGGGGGAGCTTTTGTCTATCTGATCTAATATTTTTCATGTTTCATCTGATAATTTTATTTGTTTTGTCATCATCAAAAAGGGGGAGATTGTAAGAACAAAAATAGTTCTACAATAGATTCCATGATTTTGATGATAACAAAGGATGAAACCAAAAGTGGTACCCTAACGAAAAGTTTCTAAGTGTGCAGGGTTCTAAAGAAAGAAGAAATAAATCTGATGATGTCATCAGATGCAAAACAAGATCAGATGCAAAATCTCAAGTATCAGAAGCATCTAAAGAGAAATCTCGTTTTAAGAAGCTCTGACTCTGGACAAAACTGCAAGTATCAGAAGCATCTGAACATGAAGTAAAGTCTAGAAGCTCTGACTCTGAACAAATGCCTTCTGTAAACTCTGAAGTTATCAGCGCTTTCTGAACATTCAAGAAATAACATCAGAAGCAAGTTTCTCCAGATACACAAAGACTCTAATCAGAATTGTTAATCATGATGAAGTAACGTTTAAGCCAAGTTAAAATTCTGCAAATGGATTTCCTCAATTAGAAAGAGACGTTAATCTCCACTTCCAAGAGAAAAGATACTAATTGTGGTAAGTAGTCACTTCTAAGTGAAAAAGTCTACTGCAGAAGCTATTAATGGAATGGCGTAATTACATCTCAATATCCAACAGCTTCAACGCTACTTCAACTCTACTTCAACTCCTATAAATAGAGAAGAAATCTCATTCAGTACACAGGAAGAAATCACTAGCCAAAACTATACTGAAATCATATCACGCTCAAGAAAAACATCTTTGTTCTTCAAAGATTTTCACTAAGCTTTTGCTTATCAAGTGAAAAATTTGTTCTTAAGTTTGTAATATTTGCTTTCTTAGAAGCACTCTAGATTACACATCTTGTATCTATTTTTATTTGATTTCCTCAAGTGACTCTTTGTAGTCTGTAGACTTGAGAGGACTAAGAGATTTTCTTTTCTCTTAGGGGTTGTTTGTAATCTTTCAAGATTAGTGGATTAAGTCCTTGTTGAAGGCGAAATCACCTTGGCCGGGTGGACTGGAGTAGCTTTGTGTTATAAGCGAACCAGTATAAAATCATTGTGTGATTTTCATTATTGCAAAGCGCTTATTTTTCAAACAATTCAAACCCCCCCTTTCTTGTTTTTCTCACCTTCAGATGTCTGATGGTATGCATAATGCTGTGAATGTATATATTATGCATGTATTTGTGAATGGACTGTTGTATGGCTTAGAGTGTGAGCATATGTCCATTGTGGATTGTTGTTGATGTTGCATTGCTAGATGATTAGCGTGCATAGCATAGCCCTTGGGGTTGTAGCTAATTCCCATAGTGAGGAACTAGTGAGTGAATCATTGTGGATTTGTTGTTGATGTTTGCATGCTAGGTGATTAGTGTGCATAGTATAGCCTTTGGGGCTGTAGCTAATTCCCATAGTGAGGAATTAGTGAGTGAGTCACTAGGTCTCAAATGAGTGGGACTAGTGAGCTTAGTAGCCGTATCTGGATTGATCGGTGAGCTTGAACTATATGTTCAAGAATAGTCGGTACCGCATGTGTGGAGTCTCATTGCATAATGTATGTATGGCGTATAATATGAATGGATGTATTCCAATATTATACGTGTGTTTGTGTTGGCATTGAGTATGATGATTGAGTTGATATTGCCGTTGCTGAATGTGTAATCTGATTTGCGTGATGAAATGTGTTAAATTACTTAACATTGCATGATATTTTATAATGCTTATTATATCGATTGAGGAATTCACCCTTACAACTATTTTTCAGGTAACGAGCAATGAGTTGAGTAGAAGCTAATGCTTGGAGTCTAGTGTAGTCTCCTTAGTGGGTCATGCTCTGATAGATGTAACATCGGGAGGGAACTTTTTAATTGTGTTGTTGATGATTGTTGAACCAGTTTACATGTTGTATGTTGCATGTTTTGAATGATCGATTTGATCTCTATCCGCTGCGTATTATGCAACTGTTTTATTTGATAAATAAATGAGCATGACAAGCTACTTTAATGAATAGTGTGAAATATTGTGTGACACCCTTAATTGCATATTTACTCTGACAGATACATATTTGTGTTTTAATTAAATATTTGGGGTATTTTAGAAGGGTGTTACATTAGTGGTATCAGAGCATAGTCGGTCGAGTCGAGTCGTAATTGTTCTGTTTCCCCTGTACGGGATAGGTGTTGTGTAACCCTATCAGTACTTATTGTTTTAGCTTGTTGGGTTTTCAGAACAGAGATGGCTGGAAGAGGTAGAGATGATGCTGCGATTGCTGAGGCTCTGGGTATGCTAGCTGGAGTACTTGGAGGTAATCCGAATGTTGTGGGAATGGGAGCTGCTCGTCAACTGAGTGAGTTCCAGAAGAACAATCCTCCAATGTTCAAGGGAGCATACGATCCAGATGGCGCTCAGAAGTGGTTGAAGGAGATCGAGAGAATCTTCCGAGTGACTGAGTGTGCCGATAACCAGAAGGTCAGGTTCGGTACGCATATGCTGTCAGAGGAAGCTGATGATTGGTGGGTTGCTACCCGCACTGAGTTAGAAACTGCTGGGAATGCTGAGATCACTTGGGCTGTGTTCAGAGAGAGATTCCTGAGGAAGTACTTTCCAGAGGATGTCAGAGGAAAGAAAGAGATAGAGTTCTTAGAATTGAAGCAGGGCAATCGGTCTGTTACTGAGTATGCTGCTAAGTTCACAGAGCTGTCGAAATATTACACTCCCTATAATGAGGAAGTAGCAGATGGGGCAGAGTTGTTTATGCTGTTAGCGACTTTGGAGGCTAAAGATAAACGGGCGATTTGCGATCTAGCCGTGGTGTGTGATTTTCCTGATGTGTTTCCAGAAGAAGTGAATGAATTACCGCCAGAGCGTGAAGTTGAGTTCTCGATTGATTTGGTACCTGGTACTAGGCCGATATCGATGGCTCCGTACCGTATGTCTGCTGTTGAGTTGACTGAATTGAAGAGTCAGCTGGAAGATCTGTTGGATAAGAAATTTATTCGTCCGAGTGTGTCACCGTGGGGTGCACCAGTGTTATTGGTTAAGAAGAAAGAAGGTACTATGAGGTTGTGTGTGGACTACAGGCAACTGAATAAAGTGACGATCAAGAATCGGTATCCTTTGCCGAGGATTGATGATTTGATGGATCAGTTGGTTGGTGCGAGTGTGTTCAGCAAGATAGATTTGAGATCTGGGTATCACCAGATACGTGTGAAAACTGAGGATATTCAGAAGACTGCTTTCAGAACAAGGTATGGACACTATGAGTATTCTGTAATGCCTTTTGGTGTGACTAATGCGCCTGGAGTATTTATGGAGTATATGAATAGGATTTTCCATCCGTACCTAGATCAGTTTGTTGTGGTGTTTATTGACGACATTTTGGTGTATTCGAAATCTGAAGAAGAGCATGTTGAGCATTTGAGAGTGGTTTTAGGAGTTCTGCGAGAAAAGAAGTTATTTGCTAAACTCTCTAAGTGTGAATTTTGGTTAGAAGAAGTTAGTTTTCTTGGTCATGTGATTTCAAGAGGTGGTGTTGCTGTTGATCCTTCTAAGATGGAAGCGGTATCTAAGTGGGAAGCTCCGAAGTCAGTTTCTGAGATAAGGAGTTTTCTTGGACTTGCAGGTTACTATAGGAAGTTCATTGAGGGATTTTCTAAGTTGGCGTTACCGTTGACGATGTTGACTAGAAAGGGGCAAGCGTTTGTTTGGGACTCAAAATGTGAAGAAGGTTTCCAAGAATTAAAGAGAAGGTTGACTACTGCTCCTATTCTGATATTACCGAGTTCGTCGGAATCATTTGAGGTTTTCTGTGATGCTTCATTGTTGGGTTTGGGTGGTGTGTTGATGCAGAATAAGCAGGTTATAGCTTATGCTTCGAGGCAGCTGAGGGTTCATGAGAGGAACTATCCGACGCACGATTTAGAGTTGGCAGCTGTGGTATTTGTTCTGAAGTTGTGGAGGCATTACTTGTATGGGTCAAGATTTGAGGTTTTCAGTGACCATAAAAGTTTAAAATATTTGTTTGATCAGAAAGAGCTGAATATGAGACAGAGGAGATGGTTAGAATTTCTGAAGGATTATGACTTTGGTTTGAATTACCATCCGGGTAAAGCAAACGTAGTGGCTGATGCATTGAGTCGGAAATCATTGCATATGTCTATGTTAATGGTTAGAGGATTGGATTTAATTGAGCAGTTTAGAGACTTGAGTTTGGTGTGTGAGAGTACTCACAATAGTGTTAAATTGGGAATGTTGAAGTGAACGAGTGGTATTCTGGATGAGATTAGAGAGGGTCAGAAATCCGATGTGCTTTTGGTTGATAAGTTGACTCTAGTGAATCAAGGTCAAGGTGGTGAATTCAGAGTTGATGAGAATGGTGTTTTGAAATTTGGTAATCGGGTGTGTATTCCGGATGTTACCGAACTTAAGAAGAGTATTCTTGAGGAAGGACATCGTAGTGGCTTGAGTATTCATCCCGGAGCTACGAAGATGTATCATGATTTGAAAAAGTTATTTTGGTGGCCGGGAATGAAAAGGGAAATTGCGAGTTTTGTTTATTCTTGTTTGACTTGTCAGAAGTCGAAGATTGAGCATCAGAAGCCGTCTGGGCTAATGCAACCGTTGGCTATTCCGGAGTGGAAGTGGGATAGTATCAGTATGGATTTTGTTTCTGGTTTACCGAGGACAAGTAAGAATTTTGAAGCTATTTGGGTGATTGTGGATAGATTGACGAAGTCGGCTCATTTCATTCCGATCAGAATGGATTATCCGTTAGAGAGATTGGCGGAGTTGTATATTGAGAAGATTGTAAGTTTGCATGGTATTCCGTCTAGTATTGTTTCGGACAGAGATCCTAGATTTACGTCGAAGTTCTGGGAAGGTTTGCAGAAGGCTTTGGGAACTAAGCTGAGATTGAGCTCTGCATATCATTCGCAGACTGATGGTCAGACTGAGAGGACGATTCAGTCACTAGAGGATCTTTTGAGGGCTTGTGTTTTGGAAAAAGGAGGTGCTTGGGATTGTTATTTGCCTTTGATTGAGTTTACCTACAACAATAGTTTTCATTCGAGCATTGGTATGGCACCGTTTGAAGCTTTGTATGGTAGGAGATGTCGGACACCTTTATGTTGGTATGAGTCCGGTGAGAGTGCTGTGGTTGGACCGGAGATTGTTCAACAGACTACGGAAAAGATTAAGATGATTCAGGAGAAGATGAGAATTGCTCAGAGTCGTCAGAAGAGTTATCATGACAAGAGGAGGAAGTCACTTGAATTTCAAGAGGGAGATCATGTGTTTCTTCGTGTTACTCCGATAACGGGGGTTGGTCGAGCTTTGAAGTCAAAGAAGTTGACACCTCGATTTATTGGTCCTTATCAGATTTTGGAGAAGATAGGGGAAGTAGCCTATCGTATCGCTTTACCGCCGTCGCTTACGAATTTGCATGAGGTTTTTCATGTGTCTCAGTTAAGGAGGTACATTCATGATCCGTCGCATGTAGTCCAAGTAGATGATGTACAGGTGAGAGATAACCTGACTGTTGAAACATCACCTATGAGGATCGAGGATCGAGAGTTGAAGCAGTTGCGGGGTAAAGAGATTGCCTTGGTGAAGGTAGCTTGGGGAGGACCAGCAGGTGGCAATGTGACTTGGGAACTTGAGAGTCAGATGAAAGAGTCTTATCCCGAGTTATTCGCTTGAGGTATGTTTTCGAGGACGAAAACTCTTTTAGTGGGGGAGAGTTGTAACACCCCGATAATAATAAAATAATTATTTAAATTGAGTTAATAATATATTTATTAATTTAATTAGATAATTGGATTATTATTATTATTATTTTGGAATTATTGAATTATTATTATTATTGGGATAATAATATAAATTGGAAAAATATATAAATGTGAAATAAGGAAAAAGAATCCCATTTGGTAAAAAGAGTTTTACGTGAAACAGAGAAGCGGCTGAAAAGTGGAAAGTGGAGAAAGGGCAAAGAGGAAGAGCAAGGGCAAAGGTTGGAGAAGAGAAAAGCTTGGAGCTCAAAGATTTGCCGGATTACTCAGGTAAGGGGGGTTTATCGTCGTTTAATGGGTATTATGGGTTAGCATGTAATGGGTAGTGATAAACCGTGAATTGACCCTAATTGGGATTTGGAATGCTGAAAATTGTGATGAATAAGTTGTGTTAAATCTGAAATTTAATCGGTAATTGGATGGGTAGTGTTTTCCCGATCGTATAACTTTTTACGGAATTGGAATCGGAGGTCCGGAAGTCCTCCAACGGCGGAAAATGCGGAGAATTCTGCATTCTGCTTTGTGTTAGCGCAGGAACAGCTTTCTGTCTTGCGTTAACCGGTTAACCCAGGGTGTTAACCGGTTAACACTGTTTTGAATTGTGTAAATTTGCTGTTTTGTCTGCGTTAACCGGTTAACCCAGGGCGTTAACCGGTTAACACTGTTGTGATTGCTGAGATACTGCTGTTTTGTCTGCGTTAACCGGTTAACCCAGGGCGTTAACCGGTTAACACTGTTGCGTTTTGCCAGAAAGTGTGTTCTGTGTTGCGTTAACCGGTTAACCCAGGGCGTTAACCGGTTAACACTGTTAAAAAGTGGAAAAATGGATATTTTAAATGTTATGTGTATATGTGATGGTTGGCCTATATCGGTGAGTGATATAGTAGGGATTATCCCCGCTGTTTTGAGCAGTATAGGTATTAGTAGAGTGTGCTAATACTGTGTTTAATTAATTGACATGATATGATGTTTTGATACATGTATTGATGATGTCTGATGGTATGCATAATGCTGTGAATGTATATATTATGCATGTATTTGTGAATGGACTGTTGTATGGCTTAGAGTGTGAGCATATGTCCATTGTGGATTGTTGTTGATGTTGCATTGCTAGATGATTAGCGTGCATAGCATAGCCCTTGGGGTTGTAGCTAATTCCCATAGTGAGGAACTAGTGAGTGAATCATTGTGGATTTGTTGTTGATGTTTGCATGCTAGGTGATTAGTGTGCATAGTATAGCCTTTGGGGCTGTAGCTAATTCCCATAGTGAGGAATTAGTGAGTGAGTCACTAGGTCTCAAATGAGTGGGACTAGTGAGCTTAGTAGCCGTATCTGGATTGATCGGTGAGCTTGAACTATATGTTCAAGAATAGTCGGTACCGCATGTGTGGAGTCTCATTGCATAATGTATGTATGGCGTATAATATGAATGGATGTATTCCAATATTATACGTGTGTTTGTGTTGGCATTGAGTATGATGATTGAGTTGATATTGCCGTTGCTGAATGTGTAATCTGATTTGCGTGATGAAATGTGTTAAATTACTTAACATTGCATGATATTTTATAATGCTTATTATATCGATTGAGGAACTCACCCTTACAACTATTTTTCAGGTAACGAGCAATGAGTTGAGTAGAAGCTAATGCTTGGAGTCTAGTGTAGTCTCCTTAGTGGGTCATGCTCTGATAGATGTAACATCGGGAGGGAACTTTTTAATTGTGTTGTTGATGATTGTTGAACCAGTTTACATGTTGTATGTTGCATGTTTTGAATGATCGATTTGATCTCTATCCGCTGCGTATTATGCAACTGTTTTATTTGATAAATAAATGAGCATGACAAGCTACTTTAATGAATAGTGTGAAATATTGTGTGACACCCTTAATTGCATATTTACTCTGACAGATACATATTTGTGTTTTAATTAAATATTTGGGGTATTTTAGAAGGGTGTTACAGCTGCAACTCGAATTGGGCCTCAAACATGTCCTAAACATCATTTCTGAACTTATCCAAATGGCAAAATGTGTTGGAAGTGGTTAATTTTGAAACTCATTTTTTCACCTCTCTTGAAATTAAATCATGCTAGTTCAAAAATGCCATTTTGATTTGTAATGTTTTGGTGAATGATGATGACATTTTTGGAAAGAGGGGATCAAATGTGACTTGTTGCAAAAAACCCCACCCAAATTGGCCAAATGGTTTGAGAGATATGGCCTTTTGAAGTTCAAAAATTTTGGAGAATGATTTGATCATAACTTGCCAACCATACATGGGAATTGAGTGTTCTTGGACTTTTTGGAAATGGGAGAACAAGATCTTCAACTTTCATGTTGGGAAAAAATTCATTTGAAGCTTGTATCATGATGTAAGTTTAGGATCAAGAAGTTTCCATTTTTGGCAAATTCCAATTACAGGTCAACTTTCTATTTCTGGAAATTTCTTGTCTGACTTTATTTTCTTCACTGTGGATGCTTGACTTGATGTATGAGGCTTGTATAGACATGAATGAGACCTCTCAGACCAAATCCCACCATCAAATCACTGATTAAATGGACAGTTGACCAACAGTTGACTTTCTAGGGTTTTGCCTGACTGAACCATGTTCTGATGAATTCCAAGCCCCTAATTCCTTGAGATCTTGATTCCAAATGATGTCACAACATATAAGAACTCTTGATGATTGATCATGGTGCCCAAATTCTGCAAGAATGGCCACCATCCATTGCTTAATGACTGATTTGACTGATTTTGACCTAATTGGCTTCATCTGCAAGTAACATGGTTAGATGACAATATTTTTGTACTTTTTGGTTAGTAAACATATGAAAAGCAAAGATATACAAATGCAAAACATGCTTGGTGATCAAGAACCACACTCACAAGGTGACTCACCCACTAGAAGGGAAGCTAGGGATGCTATGATCCTTGAGGCCATGATATGATATGATATGGGCCATGAGGGATCTTAGGGCCAAAATTGGGGTCTTACACACATTCAAAGGATTTGGCGGCACATGCACCTTATCAGCATAAATCTGGCATTTATGGCACTTCCGAGCATATTTGAAACAATCAGATTCCATGGTCATCCATTAATAACCTGCTCTCAACAATTTCTTAGCCATTGCATGTCCGCCGGCATGAGTACCAAAGGAGCCTTCATGAACTTCCTGCATTAACATGTCTGCTTCGTGTCTGTCCACGCATCTGAGCAAAACCATGTCGAAGTTCCTCTTATACAGAACATCGTCTTTGTTCAAGAAGAAACTGCCTGCCAATCTTCTCAAAGTCTTTCTATCATTGTTGGATGCCCCTGCAGGGTACTCTTGATTCTTCAGAAAGCACTTGATGTCGTGATACCAGGGCTTGTCATCAACTACCAGTTCAGCAGCAAACACATACGCGGCCCTATCAAGGCGCATCACGTCGATCTTGGGAGCATGGTTCCAACGGATCACCATGATCATGGAGGATAGAGTAGCAAGAGCATTTGCCATCTGGTTCTCATCACGAGGTATATGGTACATCTTTACTGTTGTGAAGAAAGTCAACAGTCTTCTCGTGTAATCTTTGTAGGGGACCAGAGTAGGCTGGAGAATGTTCCAATCACCATTCACTTGATTGATTACCAGAGCTGAATCTCCGTAGATGTCCAAAGTCTTGATTCTCAAATCAATGTCTTGCTCAATACCCAAGATACAGGCTTCATACTCAGCTTCATTATTGGTGCACTCGAAAGTCAGACGAGCGGTGAAAGGCATGTGGGCACCTTTCGGAGTTGTAATGACAGCACCAATTCCACTTCCTCTGGCGTTGACGGCCCCATCAAACATTAAAGTCCACTTTTCGTCTGGATCAGGTCCCTCTTTAACAACTGGCTCTTCATAGTCTTTCATCTTGAGGAACATGATGTCTTCATCTGGAAAATCAAACTTCATCGGCTCATAATCTTCAACCGGATGTTGAGCAAGATAGTCTGACAGAATACTCCCCTTGATGGCTTTCTGGGAAGTATACTGGATGTCGTACTCTGTCAGTACCATTTGCCAACGAGCAACTCTTCCGGTGAGAGTTGGCTTCTCAAATATATACTTGACTGGATCCATTTTGGAGATCAGTAAGGTTGTGTGAGACAGCATGTATTGTCTCAATCGCTTAGCAACCCATGCAAGTGCACAACATGTTTTTTCAAGCATTGAGTATCTCGACTCGCAATCTGTGAATTTCTTACTCAGGTAGTAGATGGCATGCTCTTTCCTACCTATCTCGTCGTGTTGACCGAGAACACAACGCATGGAATTGTCTAGTACTGTCAAATACATAATCAGCGGTCTCCCTGGGACTGGAGGCATAAGGATTGGAGGATTCTGCAAATACTCTTTTATCTTCTCGAAAGCCCTTTGGCAATCATCACTCCACCTGATGGCCTGATCTTTTCTCAACAATTTGAATATTGGCTCACACGTGGTTGTTAGGTGAGAGATGAACCTTGCAATGTAGTTCAACCTTCCTAAGAAACCACAGACTTGTTTTTCTGTTCTTGGCTCAGGCATTTCTTGTATCGCTTTCACTTTGGTCGGATCCACCTCAATCCCTTTTTCACTAACAATAAAACCCAGCAGTTTTCCAGATCTCACCCCGAAAGTACACTTGTTCGGATTAAGCCTCAACTTGAGTTTCCTCAAACGCTTAAACAGTTTCTGCAAATTCACCAGATGTTCTTCTTCCGTCTGAGATTTGGAAATCATATCATCAACATAAACCTCGATTTCATGATGAATCATATCATGGAAAAGAGTTACCATAGCTCGTTGATATGTTGCCCCAACATTTTTTAGACCAAACGGCATCACCTTGTAGTAGAAGGTGCCCCATGGGGTTATGAAAGTTGTCTTCTCCATGTCTTCTGGTGCCATCTTAATTTGATTATAGCCAGAAAAGTCATCCATGAAGGAGAATACCGAGAACTGAGTTGTGTTATCCACCAAAACGTCGTTGTGAGGTAATGGGAAATCATCTTTAGGACTAGCTCTGTTCAGATCCCGGTAGTCAACACACATCCGTACCTTTCCATCCTTTTTAGGTACGGGAACGATATTTGCAACCCATGGCGGATAATTTGTAACTGCTAGAAACCCTGCATCCAACTGTTTTTGCACTTCTTCCTTTATCTTGACAGCCATCTCTGGTTTTGTTCTTCTGAGTTTCTGCTTGACCGGAGGACAATCCTCTTTGAGAGGAAAACGGTGTACCACAATGTCTGTGTCAAGCCCTGGCATGTCCTGATAAGAACAAGCGAAGATGTCAACATACTCTTGCAGCAATTCAATCAGCCCCTTCTTCACATTACCTTCCAAAGCAGCCCCTATCTTGATTTCTCTCTTGGCGTCCTCGGTGCCGAGATTAATTACTTCAACAGACTCTTGATGCAGTTGAATGACCCCTTCCTCTTGTTTTAATAACCTAGTAAGTTCTTCAGGGAGTTCACAGTCTTCATCACCCTCTTCTTCAGCTTGAAAGATTGGATTTTCAAAGTCGAAGCGAGCCATAGTAGAACCGTTATCAATAGGATCCGGTGATGTGCATCTGCATGAGTGATGGTATGTGCTTATGAGTGTGAAAAAAAGTGGAAACTAAATAAAACATTGCCAATTTTTTTTTGAAAAACTGCAAAAATAGAAAGACAGGGAACGAAATATTTGAATGCAAAAAGACGTCCTTTATTTATGATAAAAAATGCAAGTGTCACATAAATGAGCCCTACAATGAGTCATTACGCCCTGGCGGAACGTAAGACTTGGATATGCATGAATAAACAGAGAAAATTACTCCTCTAGACAAGTGGCTTGGACAATCTCTTCAGAAGACCAATTGTTGAGAACTTCACTCGGGATCCTCGGGCGCACCCAGTTATCAATGTCGCAATCACTATCCCCATCTTCATTGTTGACCGCAGAGACTAATTTGACTTCTCGTTCAACCATGTTAACGTTGGCTCCACCATGCTGGGGCATGAGATTGTTGACGACATTAGGAGCTGGTGCAAAGTTAACGTCCTTTGAATCAATGAGGTCCTGAACTACGTGCTTAAAAGCTTTGCAGTTCTCAATATTGTGGCCAGGTGCCCCAGAGTGGAAGCTACACCTAGCATTGGCGTCATAACCCACCGGAAGCCTACCAACGGGAGGAGCCAGAGTGCGTAACTGCACAAGTTATAGTTGTTGAAGATTAGAAAGCAATTGAGCGTACGACATTGGAAGAGTGTCGAAACGCCGGTCCATCGTCCTTGGCCTCGGTTGATAGGCGGGTCTGTTACCTGATTGTTGTGGTTGGTACTGAGCTGGTTGACATTGTGGTTGTTGTTGTTGTAGTGGTGTTGCAGCTGGAATGGTCACAGCCGCAACATACGGTTGCTGATGATAGTTCTGAAAGTTATTCCTCCGGTTATCCCTGTTCTGATAAGAAGATATGGCACTTGCATCCCCTTCTCTCCTCTTCTGTCCCTGAATGAACGACTTCTTCATCCCTGATGAGGATCCACCTCCACTCTGGGTCTTGTATGTCTTCAGGTAATTCTCCCCCCTCTCTCCGGTAGAGACTACATCAGCAAAATTGGAGGCATTGCAACCCACCAGGCGCTCCAAATAAGGTCCTGGCAGAGTGTTCATGAACATGTTAGCCATTTCCTTCTCCAACATAGGAGGTTGAACACGGGAAGCTGTTTCTCTCCAGCGTTGAAGTTGAGTTCTGTCCGGAGCCATGTCTGCATTATACTGACACTGCTTCACGAAAGCCTCAACCAAATCCCTCCAGCAACGGATGTGGGCTCTGTCCAGCCTCATATACCATTCCAGGGATGCCCCAACTAGGTTGTCCTGGAAAAAGTACATAAGCAACTTTTGGTCATCGGAGTATGCAACCATTTTACGGAAATAGGCTTGCACATGGGTCTTCGGGCAAGAGTTGCCATTGTATTTGTCAAATATCGGGACCTTGAATTTCGGTGGCACTCTCACACCTGGGACCAGCCCCAAGTCAGCAACATCTACTCCCAGAGGATTCTGTCCTTCCACTGCCTTCAACCTCTCTTCTAATCTTTTAAACATGGGGTCCACACCATGACCCATACCAAAGTCTTCCTGCAGCAGGGGGAACTGATCGTCCTGATCATCATGAACGAGCTGTTGACCGGAGGTGACATGTAGGATTGGGATAGGTCCCGGTCCATTGGGTCCATTAGCCTCTCCAGCTGGAGGATCAGTCACCGTCTCTGGTTGAGCAGGGGGATTCCTCTGTATCATCTGCCTGAGCTCTTGTTGTCCCTGAGCCACCCCTTGAACCACATCCATGAATTGATTCATGCGGATTTTTATCTCGGCGAACTCTGCCTGTAGGCTCTCCATTACTCTCTGTTGGTTTCTGCGGGTACCGTACCGGTGAATGCCTGGGTCAGCTATCCTGCTGATTGAACACCAAACAAACTGAGAACATTGTGGCGGTACCTGTTATGCAAGACATGCTAATGAATATGTAAATGCAATGACATGTTTATCAATTCCAAAGGTATTCTACCCCCTTGATTCCAGTCTCTCAATAGATAAATGATGTAAAAAAAAAACTAAGTCGTTGATGAGAACCAAGAAAATTCCGACTAGAATCAAGTAGAAGATATAAACCCCACAGAAATGGATAAACATGTGTGAATGATTATGAATGCAAAATGATGTGAATGCAGTGCAGTGGCATAGGAATCAGGATCGCTGTATCTGCTTGAACATCTGTCAGGTTGCACTGTCTGGAGAGAAATTAAGAGCACACCAAACAAAGGTCATGGGATGGATCATGTTATCCTTAATATCAACCACCCATTTTGGTGGATTATGGTTTACACCTTATCAACACCTAACTTTCATTGATATTAAGGATACCTGATCGGATCAACCATGAATCAAGGGTTTGTTGCAAGTCACAAGCATGGAGTTTAGGTTAAGAACCACCCAAAAGGAGTGTACTAAGGTTTAAACCTGCCAAACATGTTCTACAAAAGGTTCCCATAGTCATAATCCCATCTTTCGGATATTATCGGAGGGACGACTACTCGTATTCCAAAAATATTCTCAAGAGAGACTCTTATGAGTGTAGTATCGCGTAACAATCGTATCAAATCTTACACTTGAACGACTTTTGCACTACGTCCTACGAATAGGCCAAGATGGGTTTGGTAAACTAAGGTCCTCGGCTTCTAAGGTCTATATTGGAAAAAGTAATGTCTAACCACAACTTACTTGTGTGACATTATTGATCTCAACATGACTTCCACCAAGTGAATGGACTTGCAAGTCAACTTGCTAAGGAATAACTCCACACAAGTCGACAAGACTATGCCATTCTCCTATCCTAAGTGCACTCGATTTCGGGTATAGAACTCATCTCACAAAGATCACCAAGCAGCCATAGCCAGCCAACAGATACAGCAATGATATGTACACAATGCAATAAGGTAAAGCAGGTAAATAAATAACTATACAAAAGCATGAACACCCAATAAACAAACAAACTACAAAAGCTATGAGGGACTCGCTTAGGGAAACCGGGTCCCCAGCAGAGTCGCCAGCCGTCGCAACCGGAAAAATACAGTGTGCGAAAAAAACAACCGGCGAAAGAAAATGATAGAAGAGTCGCCACCGTGCGTTATTTATCCCCAAAGGAGGGAAAGGAAACGCTCGAAGTAAACCTGAAAAGAGGACAGGAAAAGACAAGGTCTCGTAACCAAATCTTGGGTTCGGGAGTCGGTTATGAGAAGGGAAGGTATTAGCACCCCTACGCATCCGTAGTACTCTACGGGATCCACTTTTGTAGTTCTTGTCTAAAGGGTGTGAGTTTATCTTGTGATGTTTACTAAAAAAAAGGGTTAAATGAAAATGACTCGCGCGGATGTCGCATCCACTGCATACGTATCTCATCTGAATATGAGAATCAGAGTCTTCGTAGCTCGGATGACCTATGGGTTGGGGGGATGTGTGCTCGCTAAGACATCGCGTCTTATGCCTACGTATCTCATCTGGAATGAGAATCAGAGCAAGCCGTAGTTCGGCTAACTACGGGGTTATTGTTAATTGTAAATTTACGTGTCGGGTTTTTGTTATCGTATCCACAGGGATTGTAAGATATCACCGCCGTTCGATGGTTGTATTAATTCTAACTCAATGTAACAATAGGGTTTTGGTTGGTTGTCACGTTATCTTGCATAAAAAGGTAATAAATTGCGGTAAAAGTTTTGGTTTGAATAAATGAGAAATATTGCCAAAGTTAGGGTTCGATGATCACTTTGCATGTATTTGTTCGGTCAACAATCTTATAAACTCCTTTAGATGATAAATCATTTCACAAAGTCCTCCCAATATGTTTCTCTCGAACACACATTGTGAGTTTTCCCATTTTGATCCATTGTTTCTCTCGAACACAATCTATCAAAATGACAACTTTTTGGTTCAACCTTATGGTGAACAAAATCATTCATTACTATCTCTAGCTAACAAAAAAGATTGGATGAAAACCTAGGTCAAGAGTTGGTAAACATCTCTCGATCATAAACCAACACAAAGAGTTTTAAATAGAAACAAATTTTTCATCATATATTCACCATTAAAGAGTTTACACATGAAGATCCTTACATTTACACACAAAGCTAGTAATCACCTACATCTAACCTTGACAAATGGATGACTTAGCTACTCATTTTCATGGTAGCTTGGTCGGCAAGTTTCGGAAGAAGGTTGATCAACATCCAAGTCGGATAATCGAGATTGGATGGGAATCCACCTTCTTTTTGTAAAAGATGGTTACAAGATGAAGAGAAATGAAATCTAGGGCATAAAATCTCCCAAGAACAATGCTGTAAAATATCTCTAAGAAAGTACAAAAGTGGAAAAATTAGGTAAAACTAAGGTATGGCTCTAAAAAGTGGCACTTGCTACTTATAGAGCTGTACTGGGCTGTCATGCTCGCTAGGCGAGCAGAATTGCTCGCCTAGCGAGGGTCTAATTGAGGCATCTGAGGCACCTGCGCCCAGAGACACAGTCTATCTCAGACTGTCATGTTCGCCTAGCGAACAAACCTTCGCCTAGCGAAGGACACGCTTCAACCTTCTCCCTAGCGAGGTTGAGAGGTTTTGCTACTGGAATGCTCGCTGGGGACTCGCTAGAGCCTCGCCTAGCGAGTGAGTGCTGGCTGCGCTTTTCACCAAAACAGAACGAACTCGCTACCACCTTCGCCAGCAACTCGCCTAGCGAATTTATTGACATTTTACTGGAGCTTTTCGCTGGGCGCTCGCCTAGCGAGTGCTTCGCCACAGCCCTCGCCTAGCGAGCAGGCTGATGAATGCTTGTTTTCTTTGGTTCCTTTGCCAACTTTCTTGTGTCTTCATTTTCAATTATTTCATGCCTTCTTCCTGCACAATAACACACAAATCAAAGGCACCAAGATCGTTTATCAATGTAATGCATTTCATCAAAAACAAAGGTGGTTTTGACAATTTAGCAAGGGAATAGAGTGAAAGATACCCTTAATTGATAGCTCAAATAAGCACTTTTGGGTATCTAACAACTCTCCCCAACTAGATTCTTGCTTGTCCTCAAGCAAAGTATGCCTCTTGAATGACAAGAGGATTTGCATTAAGAAAAAGGTTTCTCCGAAGTTGGATAAAACAACTCAAACACAAGCGAATCAGCATATACAGGTGTCCAACGGTTCGAATAAAATAATACACAAGAACTAAAACTTAATAGCTTATGCGAAATATTTATCTATCTACAACAATATTATTCTGAATGAATCACCCTATCTCTCCTCTTCGAATAAGGAATGAAGAATTTACGCGTTTGCAACCGCGGGAATAATCTCACTCTCTAACAAACAATGAAGAAATCAAATAGATTCATACAATGTCTAACAATCATAAATGGTAATGTGGAAGCATAAAGATCACTAAGGGCTTTTCGGTTGAAGCTTGGTTAGGTTAACAAACAAGGGTCATTTCTAAGGCCATTGAAACGAAAGTGCCGATGCAAAAGAGACATTCACAGTATATTATTCACACATCTCGACTTTGTTTCATTTGTTTCTTATTTGAAACCTTCACAACTCATATTCCACAACTCAATTTTTATTTTTCACTATTTTTCTTCCAAGCAAGCATTCATTTTCATTCTTTCTATTTTTGTTCTTTTCTTTCACATCATATTTACAAAACAGATGTTTCTTTTCTATATTTTTATTTTCAATGCTTGCTCGGTTTTTCTTTTATTTTTTTCAAGAGTTATGGTACTTACCGATTCTCCCCAACTTATTTCTTACTCACCCTAAGTGAATGCTCTTAACTTTTTACGGCAAAAGAACAATAATCAAGATTTTCCGGGTTGTAAAAAAAAAAGAATTTTGAAATCTCGCTTTATTTCAAGCAGAGATTCAACTGTTTAAGCTCAAAGGGGTTAACGAATACTCTCTCTGCTCACAGGTAAGTTGTTTTTGGATGTAGTTGTGCTCGATAGAAAACAAGTGCCTTGATCATTTCTAATTGCTTCCACATATTCAAAATAATAAAAGACAAAGCATGAATCAAATGAATCAACAAAACTTATTAGAATCCAGCATTTAAGTGTACAATGGAGGTTTCCTCACAATTTGTGGTTTTAAGTCCTAGATGAAACATTCATTCAATTATGTTGCAAAAAGACAATATTCAATTTACCAAAAAGAGTAAAGTTCTTAATGCATTCTAAAATTCTAGCCGGAGGTAACCATGTACCTTAGCCTCATTCACTTGTTTATTCTTATCATTGCCATCCAAGCTCGGATGCACCTTCATTGGGTACTTCTTTGAGGAGCAACCAATCTAGAAGGTTTGCCACTCAATCAACCAAAAATTTATTAAACAAACAAAATTAAAAACATAAATAAATAACATTACTGAAAATTTAAATTAGTTCATGGGGGACAAAACACCCCAAAAGTACAAAACCAAAGTCAAAATACAGAATCCGAAAATACAATAGAAATAAACATAAAAACTGAAAAATACAATAACTTAACCCTCTAAGGGCTCAGAATCCTCCTCGCTACCGGCCTCAGAACCGGTAGCCTCATCATCCTCAGCATCATCATCATCAGCTGCAACACCTGAAGACGCACCAGCGCCCACCCCCTCACCATAGACAGGCCTGTCCACAGGCCAGTTGGCGTTAAGCAGAAACTGCTCACGCGTCATCAAGGCTTGAGCATCACTTCCCTGCAGCTGTAACCGCTGCATAGAGTCGTGCATATCTAACATGGCTCTCTGGGATGCCGCCATCCATTCAAAACTGTAATCGCACACAGCTCGCAGGTAGGGATCAATTCCAGGAGTAGAAGTACCAGGACCATCAGAAGCCCGGGTACTCTCTGTAGCTGCACTGCCTCTGGCATTCTTGGCTCTACAATATTTGGCCACGTACCGGTCATCGATAGATGGCGGGATCCTTACCTGACCCCGAGACGGAAGTCTCACCCTTGCCTGAATGCACAAACTCATGATCAAGCACGGGAAGGCTAAGGAACAATTCACACGAGCCCCCGACTTTAGCCCGCTCTCGATCACGGACTTAAGCTCATTAGCGATGATCCTCGCCACATTGATCTGGATGTTGGTGAGGATAGAATGGACCAAATGTGCCACTGGGATCGACACTGTAGAGGTGTGGGACTTTGGCTGGATGTTTGTTAAAACCAAAAGCAATATCAGTTGAGCTATGGGAGTCATGTCCTCCCTGTGATACCTCATTGGAACCCCAGATGGGTTCAGCTCAACAGATTTCCCGCTTAAAAGCAGGGCGGCAGAAATGGCCGAAACATCCCGGTGAAGCCGTAGGTCAGTGTGGTATGTGTCCCTCTCTTCAGATCCCAGCTGGAGCGGTTCCCCAAGGACTCGGTTGATGGCATCCCGATCAAATGCAACTGGACGCCCGGCCACTCTAGATATCCAAGTAAAGGGCTCGTCGTCATCAGGCAGTGCGTTTGCATAAAATTCATGCACCGTTGCTATGTCATAATGCTCCAGGGGATTAATCAACCGATCCCACTTCTTTGTGTCAATCAACCCGGCAAAAGTTCTGTTCGTTCCCTGAGGGTTGATGAGGAATCGCTTCTCCGGAAGAATTTTCCGTTTCTCCAGAGAAATGTACCTGGCGGCCTGCTTCGGGCCGACAAATTTGTCGTTATCAAACTGGATAGGTACAGACCGGGAAGTGTTTCCTCCCTTTCTTTTCTTTGACACTCCAGACCTTGATTCCATCTGCAAAATATAAAAGGAAACAGCACACACCAAACAGATTAGACAGCAAAACCAAAATGTAAAGAACTGTCATGCTCGCTGCTGCTTCGCCTAACGAAGTGGCAGCGAACGCTCGCCCCAGGGTCGCCTAGCGAGTGCTAGCGAACCTTACGGGTTTTTGGGTTTTTCAGCATGTACAAAGCATATTTCCCAAAACCCATACTCTAATGGTTCCAACATCAGAACCTAATGATTTATCAATTAAATAACCGTTATATGCTATTGGGGATTACATATTTACATTCAAAACCTAAAATCCCCAATTCCAAAACCTAAAATCCCAATTTGCAAAACCGAAAATCCCACATGCAAACCCAAGGTTTCCCATACCACAACTCATCCTAATTGACATTCAAATTGGAAATATAAAGTTCAAACAAAAAGAAAATGTAGTAGGGCAAACCTTAGTTACAGTGATTTGATTGAAATGAAGTGAGCAGGGTGTGCAATGGACTGAATAGAGATGGAGTGTTAGTGAGAGTGATGCAAATGAGAGAGTGTGGAGAGCTCTGTAAAAATTTTCTCAGCAGGGTTGCAAAACAGCAAAGTTATGTTAGGGCAAAATGAGTGCCCTGCTGAGATTTAAATAAGTGTTGTCATGCAGCGCTCGCTGCTGCTTCGCCTAGCGAGCAGCTAGCGAGTCTGCTCGCTACTGCCTCGCCTAGCGAGCAGCTAGCGAGTATGACAGCAAATGCCTTTTCAAAGGCAGCAATTCAAGTTCAGACAGCATGGTTAGCACTAGGAAACCCAACACAACACAACACAAAAAAAACAGTAAATACTTACAATGTTGGGGTGCCTCCCAACTAGCGCTTGTTTAATGTCGGCTAAGCTCGACGGTGCGATGCTCACAGAGGAGCATCAAGCGGTATAGCACAGCTCTCGCGATCCACATGACCGCCGAGATAAACTTTCAACCGTTGGCCATTCACGGTCCAACTATCTTTCTTGTCTATGTCTTCAATGACAATAGCCCCGTACTCCTTCACCTCTTTCACCCGAAATGGCCCGGACCATTTTGATTTCAACTTCCCGGGAAACAATTTCAACCTGGAGTTGAACAATAGGACCAATTGTCCAGGCACAAATTCTTTGTTACGGAGCTTCTTGTCGTGATACTTTTTTGCCTTTTCCTTGTACAACCAACTTGAGTGGTATGCGGCATTGCGCATCTCTTCCAACTCAAGTAGTTGCACCTTCCTTTTGTCACCGGCCAACTCATTTTCGAAATTTAAAAATTTTAGGGCCCACAAGGCTTTGTGCTCCAATTCAACCGGCAAGTGGCAAGTTTTACCAAATACCAATTGAAAGGGAGTTAGGCCAATTGGAGCTTTAAAGGCCGTACGGTAGGCCCATAATGCTTCGTCCAATTTTTGGGACCACTCCTTTTTTGAATTAGACACGGTTTTTTCGAGGATTCTCTTAATCTCACGATTAGAGACCTCAGCTTGCCCGTTAGCCTGTGGGTGATACGGAGTTGTCACCCTATGCGATACACCGTAATGTTTTAAAATAGTTTCCAAAGGTGCATTACAAAAGTGTGACCCTCCGTCACTTATCAACACTCGGGGGGTTCCGAAACGGGAAAATATGTTTTTCTTCAAAAAAATTATCACCGTTTTCGCATCCGCCCGAGGTGAGGCAATCGCCTCAACCCACTTAGAGACATAATCGACTGCGACAAGCATGTACTCGTTCCCATAAGAGGGTGGGAATGGTCCTACGAAATCTATGCCCCAACAATCGAATACTTCAACTTCTTGGATATTTTGGAGAGGCATCTCATCTCTCTTACCAATCCCCCCGCTTCTCTGGCAACTGTCACAACTTTGCGCATGGGTATGTGCGTCTTTGAAAATAGTGGGCCAATAAAATCCCGATTGAAGAATTTTAGTGGCCGTTCTAACCCCATTATAGTGTCCGCCGTAAGACGAGTTGTGACAATGCCAAAGGATGCTTTGCGCTTCATCGCCAGTAACGCATCTCCTTAATAGGTTATCACTACCCAACTTAAACAAGTATGGGTCATCCCAAACATAATACTTCGCATCCGAAAGGAACTTCCTTTTTTGATTCGAAGTTAGGTCGGAAGGCACAAAACCACTAGCCTTGTGGTTCGCAAAGTCTGCAAACCACGGCCTAACTTGAACTTTAAACAGTTTTTCATCAGGAAATTCTTCCCGGATTTCCTTTTCAGACGCGGTAACCTCCACATTCATTAAGCGGGATAAATGATCCGCTACCAAGTTTTCCGACCCCTTCTTGTCTTTTATTTCCACATCAAATTCTTGTAACAAGAGGATCCAACGGATGAGCCTTTGCTTCGAATCCGGTTTGGTTAGCAGATATTTAATCGTCGCGTGGTCGGTATACACAACGACTTTAGACCCTATAAGATAAGACCGAAACTTTTCTAGCGCATACACTATTGCAAGTAGTTCTTTTTCCGTGGTGGCATAGTTTATTTGAGCCTCGTTAAGAACCTTACTCGCATAATGTATCGCATGAAAATTTTTGTCTTTTCTTTGGCCAAGTACCGCTCCAACTGCGTAGTCGCTCGCATCACACATTAGTTCAAAATTTTCATTCCAATTGGGAGCGACTATTATTGGAGCGGTAACCAATTTTTCTTTTAAAGTTTCGAAAGCTTGCAAACAATCATCGGTTAAGAGAAATACCTGATCCTTAGCGAGCAAATTGCTCAAAGGCTTAGCCACCTTTGAGAAGTCCTTGATAAAGCGCCGATAGAACCCGGCGTGCCCCAAAAAGCTACGGATGCCCTTCACATTCACCGGAGGAGGTAACTTTTCTATCACTTCAACCTTAGCTCGATCCACTTCAAGCCCCCTTGAAGAGACTTTGTGGCCTAGCACGATCCCCTCGGTCACCATGAAGTGACACTTCTCCCAATTAAGCACCAAATTGGTCTTCACACATCTTTCCAACACCGCTTTCAAGTTTGCCAAGCATAGACTAAAGGTCCCACCAAATACCGAGAAGTCATCCATGAAGACTTCCATTGTTTTCTCTATCAGATCGGCAAAAATGGCTTGCACACATCGTTGGAAGGTCGCCGGTGCATTGCACAGCCCGAAGGGCATTTTTCGGTATGCGAACACTCCAAACGGACACGTGAAAGCCGTCTTCTCATGATCAACCGGGTCAACCGCAATTTGGTTATACCCGGAGTAGCCGTCCAAAAAACAATAGTATTGTTGGCCCGATAGTCTTTCGAGCATTTGATCCATAAATGGGAGTGGAAAACGGTCCTTTTGAGTCGCGGTATTCAACCGCCTATAATCAATACACATTCTCCATCTCGTTGCAACTTTAGTAGGGATCAATTCGTCCTTGTCATTTCGGATTACGGTAATTTCACCCTTCTTCGGAACAACGTGCACAGGACTAACCCACGGACTATCCGAGATCGGGTAAATCATTCCCGCATCCAATAGCTTTACAACTTCCTTTCGAACAACCTCCTTCATTGTAGGATTCAAGCGGCGTTGTGGTTGAGCCACCGGCTTAAAATCCTCCTCCATCAAAATCTTGTGCATACAATAGGATGGACTAATTCCTTTTAGATCGGAAAGAGTCCAACCCATGGCTTCTTGATTTGTTTTTAGCACAATGATTAGACGGGCTTCTTCTTCATTTGTCAAAAGGTTGCTTATGATGACCGGCTTTGCCTCGGTCTCATCTAGGAATACATATTTCAAAGTAGAGGGTAGCACTTTCAATTCAATTGGCGCTTTTTCGCCAATAACCTCCTTCTTCAAGTTTTCCTCCTCTACTTCCCATGGTTGTAGGTCGTCTAAACTATCAAGTTCCTTTAAGCATTCCTCAAGAGCTAGCTCTTCTTCAACAGTGAAAACCTCCAATGAGTCGTCAAGAGCTAACTCCATAGGAGATATCTCATGAATATGCTTTGAAACCTCCATAATAGCGTCTTCGATCACATCGATGCGAAAGCTATCATTTCTATCTTTTGAATGCTTCATTGCCTCGAATAGATCGAATGTAACTTCCTCATTTTGAACTCTCACCTTCATTAAACCGTCATCAACATCTATCATCATTCGCGCGGTCTTCATGAACGGTCGGCCCAAGATGAGCGGAGCATCATCATCTTCCTCCATATCAATAACAATAAAATCGACCGGGAAAAAGAATTTGTCGACCTTCACCAAAACATCTTGGGCTACGCCATGAGGATGGGTCGTCGACTTATCCGCCAATTGCAACGTCATTCGGATGGACTTAATCTCAATGTTGCCAAGTCTCTTGATAATTGACAAAGGTATAAGATTAATGCTTGACCCCAAGTCAATAAGTCCTTTCCCGACATAGACGTCACCAATTTTAACCGGCAATGTAACTCTTCCCGGATCAACCTCTTTCTTAGGAAGTGTCCTTTGAATAATGGCACTACAGCTCGCATCAAGGACGATGGTCTCCAGTTCCGTATACCTCCGCTTTTTTGTTAGTATGTCCTTCATGAATTTGGCATACTTGGGCATTTGCTCCAAGGCTTCGGCAAACGGAATGTTGATTTGCAACTGTTTAAAAATATCCATGAACCGGGCGTAATGCCTTTCATTCTCCCTTTTGGACGGGGCATGAGGATAAGGGAGGTTTTGGATTGGAGTAGCGCTCACTACCTCCTTTCCCTTTGCAACTCTAGCACTTTTCCATCTAGGCTTTTTCACTACCTCCCTTATTACCTCGTCACTTGTATTTTTCTCAATCTCCACACTTTTTTTCTTTTCCACTTCACCATTATTTTTATTCTTTTCAACTTTTTCACCCTCACTCCACTCTCCTACTTCACCATCAACATTTTCCTCCAATATTTCCTCCTCAATTTCTTTCTCTTTCTCTCTTTGTTCACTCTCAACTCTTTTTTTATTCTCACTACCCAACTCCCTCCCACTTCTCGTCATGATCGCCTTACAATGCTCCTTAGGATTTGTTTGCGTGTTTGCCGAAAAGGAAGGACCGGTTTGTTGTTCCGCGAGTTGCTTAGCAAGTTGCCCAACTTGAGTCTCGAGATTTTTTATAGCCGCGTCATTGCTCTTTTGATTGGCCATTGACATATGCATGAATTGCGTCAATGTCTCTTCTAACTTAGAATTGACGACCGGTGGTTGTTGAGATTGATAAGGATTTTGGGGAGGGTTTTGACGGCTAGAAGAACCACCTCCATAACGTTGGTTATGATAATAGTTGCTTCTAGGTTGGAACCCTTGGTTCCCTTGGAATTGTTGTTGTTGATTTTGAGGGTGCGGTTGATAAGGTTGTTGTTGTTGTTGTTGTTGTTGTTGTCTCGGTTGATAGTCCCGTTGATTGGCCATGTAGTTTACTTCGTCAAAACCGGGAGGTGGACAAAATTCGGTGTCATGTTCACCTTTACAAAGTTCACAACATGCTATTTGTTTAGCTTTTGACGGTTCTCTTAACTCTTTGATTTGTTGCGTTAAGAGTTCCACTTGTTGTGAGATGAGCTTGTTTTGGGCAAGGATGGCATCGTTCGTCCCTAGCTCAAGCACTCCCGACTTCTTCAAAGAGTTTCCTCAACTTTGACTCTGAAGATCATTTAAAGCCATTCGATTTATGATGTTTGTGGCTTCTTCGGCACTTTTTGACAATAAAGAGCCACCCGAGGTAGCATCCAACAACGTTTTGCAGTTTGGTTGAAGTCCATTTTTGAAGATATGGATTTGAGTCAATTCATCAAATCCATGCCCTTTACATTTCCGAAGCATGGACTTGAATCTTTCCCACGCTTCATTTAAGGATTCACTGGTTCCTTGTGAAAACACCGAGATGGCCGTCTTGGATTCCATGAATCGGTTATGGGAGAAAAATCTTTCGATGAATTTCTCTTCTAACACGTTCCAGTCTGTCATTACGGCTGGTGTTTGATCTAAGTACCAATCCTTTGCTTTACCGAGCAAAGCGTGGGGAAATAATCGTCTGAACAACGGAAGCTCCTGAGCCTGATCCACTCCGGCAGCCAATGCTATCTCATAAAATTTTGTGAGAAAAGCAAATGGGTCTTCATGGTCCATTCCGGTGAATGGACTTCCATATAATAAATTTAGAGTTCCCGTTTTCATCTCAGCTTGCCTTCCTGTGTGGTTGGCAAACTGAGCGGTGTTCCGTGGACTATTTATGCATGGAGTAGAAATAGGTGGCGGTGGTGGCTGCTCCATGTTTGGTATGAATGGTGGTGGATTTGTGGTCGAAGAAATTTCCCCTTGCTCTTGGCGTTGTCTAGCCTGTTGCCTCCTACGTCTCGTTTTGCTATTGAGCCTCCTTGCAGTTCTCTCGATCTCGGGATCAAAAAGAAGTTCGTCCACAGGGATTTGCCCTCGCATAAAACGTAAGCTGCACATTAAACCAAACAAATTACAAGCACAAGTCAAAAATTCACAAGCTAAAACTTAAACAACCATTGCGATGCTCGCAATATCAATTTACAATCCCCGGCAACGGCGCCATTTTGTTAGTTGTAAATTTACGTGTCGGGTTTTTGTTATCGTATCCACAGGGATTGTAAGATATCACCGCCGTTCGATGGTTGTATTAATTCTAACTCAATGTAACAATAGGGTTTTGGTTGGTTGTCACGTTATCTTGCATAAAAAGGTAATAAATTGCGGTAAAAGTTTTGGTTTGAATAAATGAGAAATATTGCCAAAGTTAGGGTTCGATGATCACTTTGCATGTATTTGTTCGGTCAACAATCTTATAAACTCCTTTAGATGATAAATCATTTCACAAAGTCCTCCCAATATGTTTCTCTCGAACACACATTGTGAGTTTTCCCATTTTGATCCATTGTTTCTCTCGAACATAATCTATCAAAATGACAACTTTTTGGTTCAACCTTATGGTGAACAAAATCATTCATTACTATCTCTAGCTAACAAACAAGATTGGATGAAAACCTAGGTCAAGAGTTGGTAAACATCTCTCGATCATAAACCAACACAAAGAGTTTTAAATAGAAACAAAGTTTTCATCATATATTCACCATTAAAGAGTTTACACATGAAGATCCTTACATTTACACACAAAGCTAGTAATCACCTACATCTAACCTTGACAAATGGATGACTTAGCTACTCATTTTCATGGTAGCTTGGTCGGCAAGTTTCGGAAGAAGGTTGATCAACATCCAAGTCGGATAATCGAGATTGGATGGGAATCCACCTTCTTTTTGTAAAAGATGGTTACAAGATGAAGAGAAATGAAATCTAGGGCATAAAATCTCCCAAGAACAATGCTGTAAAATATCTCTAAGAAAGTACAAAAGTGGAAAAATTAGGTAAAACTAAGGTATGGCTCTAAAAAGTGGCACTTGCTACTTATAGAGCTGTACTGGGCTGTCATGCTCGCTAGGCGAGCAGAATGGCTCGCCTAGCGAGGGTCTAATTGAGGCACCTGCGCCCAGAGACACAGTCTATCTCAGACTGTCATGTTCGCCTAGCGAACAAACCTTCGCCTAGCGAAGGACACGCTTCAACCTTCGCCCTAGCGAGGTTGAGAGGTTTTGCTACTGGAATGCTCGCTGGGGACTCGCTAGAGCCTCGCCTAGCGAGTGAGTGCTGGCTGCGCTTTTCACCAAAACAGAACGAACTCGCTACCACCTTCGCCAGCAACTCGCCTAGCGAATTTATTGACATTTTACTGGAGCTTTTCGTTGGGCGCTCGCCTAGCGAGTGCTTCGCCACAGCCCTCGCCTAGCGAGCAGGCTGATGAATGCTTGTTTTCTTTGGTTCCTTTGCCAACTTTCTTGTGTCTTCATTTTCAATTATTTCATGCCTTCTTCCTGCACAATAACACACAAATCAAAGGCACCAAGATCTTTTATCAATGTAATGCATTTCATCTAAAACAAAGGTGGTTTTGACAATTTAGCAAGGAAATAGAGTGAAAGATGTAACACCCCGATAGAATAAAATAATTATTTAAATTGAATTAATAATATATTTATTAATTTAATTAAATAATTGGAATTATTATTATTATTATTATTGGAATAATAATTATTGGAATATAAAGTTGGAAAATATATAAAGAGTCCATTTGGTAAAGAAAGGGTTTTTTTTTACGTGAAACTCAGAGAAGCGGCTGAAAAGAGGAAAAGGGAGAAGAGGCAGAGCAAGAGGAAGAAGGTTGGAGAAGAGAAAAGCTTGAAGCTTAAAGATTCGCCGGATTAACTCAAGTAAGGGGGGTTTATCGTCGTTTAATGGGTATTATAGATTAACATGTAATGGGTAGTGATAAACCGTTGATTTGACCCTAATTGGGATTGTGGAATGGGAAATCGAGATGAATAAGTTGTGTTAAACTGTAATTAAATTTGTAATTGTGTGAGTCGTGAGTTCCCGGACGTATAGCTTTTTACGGAATTGGAATCGGAGGTCCGGAAGTCCTCCAACGGCGGAAAATGCGGAGAATTCTGCATTCTGCTTCGTGTTGGCGCAGGAACAGCTTTCTGTCTTGCGTTAACCGGTTAACCCAGGGTGTTAACCGGTTAACACTGTTATGAATTGTGAAAAATTGCTGTTTTGTCTGCGTTAACCGGTTAACCCAGGGCGTTAACCGGTTAACACTGTTGTGTTTTCTGAGATATTGCTGTTCTGTCTGCGTTAACCGGTTAACCCAGAGCGTTAACCGGTTAACACTGTTGTGAAATGCCAGAAAGCGTGTTTTGTCTTGCGTTAACCGGTTAACCCAGGGTGTTAACCGGTTAACACTGTTGGAAAGTGGGAAAATTGTTATTCAAATGTTGTGTACACATTTGATGTTTGGCCTATGTTGGCGTATGATGTAATAGGGATCATTTCCCATTGTTTTGAGTGAAAGGGGTATTAGTAGAGTGTGCTAATGTTGTGATTGATTATGTGACATATCATAATTCGATTATGTGATGAATATGTTGATGATGTATGATTGTATGCATAATGTTGTGAATGTATATATTGTACGTGTGTTGTGAATGGACTGTTTTATGGCTTAGAGTGTGAGCATAGGTCCATTGTGGATTATTGTTGTGATGTTGCATTGCTAGGTGATTAGCATGCATAATGTGGCCTTTATGGTGGTAGCTAATTCCCATGGTGAGGAATTAGTGATGTTAGTCATTTTGGACTGTTGTTGATGTTTGCATTCTAGGTGAATTAGCGTGCATAGCATGGCCCTTGGGGTGGTAGCTAATTCCCATGGTGAGGGATTAGTGATGTGAGTCACTAGGTCTCAAATGAGTGGGACTAGTGAGCTTGGTAGCCGTACCTGGATTTGGTCGGTGAAGTTGAACTATATGTTCACGAATAGTCGGTACCGCATGCATGGAGTCTCATTGCATAATTGATGTATGGCGTATAATATGAATGGATGTATTCCAGTATTATACGTGTGTTGTGTGTTGTGTGTTGTGTTGATGTTGAGTATGATCGAGTTGATGTGCCGTTACTGAATGTGTGATGTGATTAGGGTGATTAATGTGTTAAATTACTTAACAGGACATGATATTTTATAATGCTTATTATATCGATTGAGGAACTCACCCTTACAACTATTTTTCAGGTAACGAGCAGTGATTGAGTAGAAGCTAGTGCTTGGAGTCTAGTGTAGTCTCCTTAGTGGGTCGTGCTCTGATAGATGTAACCTCGGGATGGGATGTTTTAAATGTTTTATTGTTGGTTGTGAACCATTTTACATGTAATGTGTTACATGATTGATGAGATTTCTATCCGCTGCGTATTATGCAAATGCTTATGTTTTGAATTAATAAAAGAGCATGACAGTTATATTGGTGAATGGTGTGAAGTGTTTGTGTGACACCCTTAACTGCATAATTACTCTGATTTATATATGTTGTTTTAATTAAATATTTGGGGTATTTTAGAAGGGTGTTACATTAGTGGTATCAGAGCATAGTCGGTCGAGTCGAGTCGTAATTATTCTGTTTCCCCTGTACGGGATAGGTGTTGTGTAACCCTATCAGTACTTATTATTTTAGCTTGTTGGGTTTTCAGAATAGAGATGGCTGGAAGAGGTAGAGACGATGCTGCGATTGCTGAGGCTCTGGGTATGCTAGCTGGAGTACTTGGAGGAAATCCGAATGTTGTGGGAATGGGAGCTGCTCGTCAACTGAGTGAGTTCCAGAAGAACAATCCTCCAATGTTCAAGGGAGCATACGATCCAGATGGTGCTCAGAAGTGGTTGAAGGAAATTGAGAGAATCTTCCGAGTGACTGAGTGTGCCGATAACCAGAAGGTCAGGTTCGGTACGCATATGCTGTCAGAGGAAGCTGATGATTGGTGGGTTGCTACCCGCACTGAGTTGGAATCTGCAGGGAATGCTGAGATCACTTGGGTTGTGTTCAGAGAGAGATTCCTGAGGAAGTATTTTCCAGAGGATGTTAGAGGAAAGAAAGAGATAGAGTTCTTGGAATTGAAGTAGGGCAATCGGTCTGTTACTGAGTATGCTGCTAAGTTCACAGAGCTGTCGAAGTATTACACTCCCTATAATGAGGCTGCTGGAGAATTTTCAAAATGTGTGAAGTTTGAGAACGGGTTACGTCCCGAGATCAAGCAGGCTATTGGATATCAGCGGATCAGAGTGTTTTCTGACTTAGTTGACTGTTGCAGGATTTTTGAACAGGATTCCAAAGCCAGAGCAGAGAGCTATCAGCAAAGGGTTGATAGGAAAGGCAAGAATCAGAATGATCGTGGGAAACCGTATGCAGCTGGCAAAGGTTTTCAGAGGCAGGGTGTGATGAAGAGGCCTAGTGGGGGAGACTTCAGTGCCCCTGCTAAGTGTTACAGATGTGGTCAGGCGGGACATCGTTTCCACGAGTGTACCAGTACTGAGAAGAAGTGTTTCAAGTGTGGTAAAGGTGGTCATTTGGCTGCAGAGTGCCGGTTGAAGACTCTGACTTGCTTCAACTGTGGAGAGGTGGGTCATATCAGTCCACAGTGTCCTAAGCCAAAGAAGGAGAACCAGTCGGGAGGCAAGGTCTTTGCTTTATCGGGTTCTGAGACTTTTGCAGACGATCGTTTGATCCGAGGTACGTGTTATATTAATGGCTTT
The DNA here is from genome assembly GCF_024323335.1 of Lathyrus oleraceus. Taxonomy (NCBI): domain Eukaryota; kingdom Viridiplantae; phylum Streptophyta; class Magnoliopsida; order Fabales; family Fabaceae; genus Lathyrus; species Lathyrus oleraceus. The sequence goes on along the minus strand of NC_066584.1, from coordinate 425,426,030 downwards.
CCTCTTGTAGCTATTATTGACACCGGTGCTACTCATTCCTTTATATCTTTGGATTGTGCTGTGAAACTTAAATTAGAGATGTATGAGATGTATGGTAGTATGGTGATTGATACTCCTGCGAAGGGTTCAGTGACTACTACTTCAGTTTGTTTAAATTGCCCTTTGAGTATTTTTGGTAGAGACTTTGGGATGGACCTAGTGTGTCTTCCACTAGTGCAGATTGATGTTATCTTGGGTATGAACTGGTTGGTGTTTAACCGAGTTTATATCAACTGTTTTGATAAGACGGTGATATTTCCTGAGATGGAGGAAGGAAAGAGTTTGTTTCTATCAGCCAGGCAGGTGAATGAGGCAGTGGCAGATGGAGCAGAGTTGTTTATGCTGTTAGCGACTTTGGAGGCTAAAGATAAACTGGTGATTTGCGATCTAGCCGTGGTGTGTGATTTTCCTGATGTGTTTCCGGAAGAAGTGAATGAATTACCACCAGAGCGTGAAGTTGAGTTCTCGATTGATTTGGTACCTGGTACTAGGCCGATATCGATGGCTCCGTACCGTATGTCTGCTGTTGAGTTAGCTGAATTGAAGAGTCAGCTGGAAGATCTGTTGGATAAGAAATTTATTCGTCCGAGTGTGTCACCGTGGGGTGCACCAGTGTTATTGGTTAAGAAGAAAGAAGGCACTATGAGGTTGTGCGTGGACTACAGGCAATTGAATAAAGTGACGATCAAGAATCGGTATCCTTTGCCGAGGATTGATGATTTGATGGATCAGTTGGTTGGTGCGAGTGTGTTCAGCAAAATAGATTTGAGGTCGGGATATCATCAGATACGTGTGAAAACTGAGGATATTCAGAAGACTGCTTTCAGAACAAGGTATGGACATTATGAGTATTCTGTAATGCCTTTTGGTGTGACTAATGCGCCTGGAGTATTTATGGAGTATATGAATAGGATTTTCCATCCGTACCTAGACAAGTTTGTTGTGGTGTTTATTGACGATATTTTGGTGTATTCGAATTCTGAAGAAGAGCATGCTGAGCATTTGAGAGTGGTTTTAGGAGTTCTCCGAGAAAAGAAGTTATTTGCTAAACTGTCTAAGTGTGAATTTTGGTTAGAAGAGGTTAGTTTTCTTGGTCATGTGATTTCAAGAGGTGGTGTTGCTGTTGATCCTTCTAAGGTAGAAGCGGTATCTAAGTGGGAAGCTCCTAAGTCTGTTGCTGAGATTCGAAGTTTCCTTGGTTTGGCAGGTTATTATAGGAAGTTCATTGAGGGATTTTCTAAGTTGGCGTTACCGTTGACGATGTTGACTAGAAAGGGGCAAGCATTTGTTTGGGACTCAAAATGTGAAGAAGGTTTCCAAGAGTTAAAGAGAAGGTTGACTACTGCTCCTATTCTGAGATTACCGAGTTTGTCGGAATCATTTGAGGTTTACTGTGATGCTTCATTGTTGGGTTTGGGTGGTGTGTTGATGCAGAATAAGCAGGTTATCGCTTATGCTTCGAGACAGCTGAGGGTTCATGAGAGGAACTATCCGACACACGATTTAGAGTTGGCAGCTGTGGTATTTGTTCTGAAGTTATGGAGGCATTACTTGTACGGGTCAAGATTTGAGGTTTTCAGTGACCATAAAAGTTTAAAGTATTTGTTTGATCAGAAAGAGCTGAATATGAGACAGAGGAGATGGTTAGAGTTTCTGAAGGATTATAACTTTGGTTTGAATTACCATCCGGGTAAAGCAAACGTGGTGGCTGATGCATTAAGTCAGAAATCATTGCATATGTCTATGTTAATGGTTAAGGAATTGGATTTAATTGAGCAGTTTAGAGACTTGAGTTTGGTGTGTGAGGGTACTCACAAGAGTGTTAAATTGGGAATGTTGAAGTTAACGAGTGGTATTCTGGATGAGATTAGAGAGGGTCAGAAATCCGATGTGCTTTTGGTTGATAAGTTGACTCTAGTGAATCAAGGTCAAGGTGGTGAATTCAGAGTTGATGAGAATGGTGTTTTGAAATTTGGTAATCGGGTGTGTATTCCGGATGTTACCGAACTTAAGAAGAGTATTCTTGAGGAAGGACATCGTAGTGGCCTGAGTATTCATCCTGGAGCTACGAAGATGTATCATGATTTGAAAAAGTTATTTTGGTGGCCGGGAATGAAAAGAGAAATTGCGAGTTTTGTTTATTCTTGTTTGACTTGTGAGAAGTCAAAGATTGAGCATCAGAAGCCGTCTGGGCTAATGCAACCGTTAGTTATTCCAGAGTGGAAGTGGGATAGTATCAGTATGGATTTTGTTTCGGGTTTACCGAGGACGATTAAGAATTTTGAAGCTATTTGGGTGATTGTTGACAGATTGACGAAATCGGCTCATTTCATTCCGATCAGAATGGATTATCCGTTAGAGAGATTGGCTGAGTTGTATATTGAGAAGATTGTAAGTTTGCATGGTATTCCGTCGAGTATTGTTTCGGACAGAGATCCTAGATTTACATCGAAGTTCTGGGAAGGTCTGCAGAGGGCTTTGGGGACTAAGCTGAGATTGAGTTCTGCATATCATCCGCAGACTGATGGTCAGACTGAGAGGACGATTCAGTCACTAGAGGATCTTTTGAGGGCTTGTGTTTTGGAAAAAGGAGGTGCTTGGGATTGTTATTTACCTTTAATTGAGTTTACCTACAACAATAGTTTTCATTCGAGCATTGGTATGGCACCGTTTGAAGCTTTGTATGGTAGGAGATGTCGGACGCCTTTATGTTGGTATGAGTCCGGTGAGAGTGTTGTGGTTGGACCGGAGATTGTTCAACAAACTACGGAAAAAGATTAAGATGATTCAGGAGAAGATGAGAATTGCTCAGAGTCGTCAGAAGAGTTATCATGACAAGAGGAGGAAGTCACTTGAGTTCCAAGAGGGAGATCATGTGTTTCTTCGTGTTACTCCGATAACTGGAGTTGGTCGAGCTTTGAAGTCGAAGAAGTTGACACCTCGATTTATTGGTCCTTATCAGATTTTGGAGAGGATAGGAGAGGTAGCCTATCGTATCGCTTTACCGCCGTCGCTTGCGAATTTGCATGAGGTTTTTCATGTGTCTCAGTTGAGGAGGTACATTCATGATCCGTCGCACGTAGTCCAAGTAGATGATGTACAGGTGAGAGATAACCTGACTGTTGGAACATCACCTATGAGGATCGAGGATCGAGGGTTGAAGCAGTTGCGGGGTAAAGAGATTGCCTTGGTGAAGGTAGCTTGGGGAGGACCAGCAGGTGGCAATGTGACTTGGGAACTTGAGAGTCAGATGAAAGAGTCTTATCCGGAGTTATTCGCTTGAGGTATGTTTTCGAGGATGAAAACTCTTTTAGTGGGGGAGAGTTGTAACACCCCGATAGAATAAAATAATTATTTAAATTGAGTTAATAATATATTTATTAATTTAATTAAATAATTGGAATTATTATTATTATTATTATTGGAATAATAATTATTGGAATATAAAGTTGGAAAATATATAAAGAGTCCATTTGGTAAAGAAAGGGTTTTTTTTTTACGTGAAACTCAGAGAAGCGGCTGAAAAGAGGAAAAGGGAGAAGAGGCAGAGCAAGAGGAAGAAGGTTGGAGAAGAGAAAAGCTTGAAGCTTAAAGATTCGCTGGATTAACTCAGGTAAGGGGGGTTTATCGTCGTTTAATGGGTATTATAGATTAACATGTAATGGGTAGTGATAAACCGTTGATTTGACCCTAATTGGGATTGTGGAATGGGAAATCGAGATGAATAAGTTGTGTTAAACTGTAATTGAATTTGTAATTGTGTGAGTCGTGAGTTCCCGAACGTATAGCTTTTTACGGAATTGGAATCGGAGGTCCGGAAGTCCTCCAACGGCGGAAAATGCGGAGAATTCTGCATTCTGCTTCGTGTTGGCGCAGGAACAGCTTTCTGTCTTGCGTTAACCGGTTAACCCAGGGTGTTAACCGGTTAACACTGTTATGAATTGTGAAAAATTGTTGTTTTGTCTGCGTTAACCGGTTAACCCAGGGCGTTAACCGGTTAACACTGTTGTGTTTTCTGAGATATTGTTGTTCTGTCTGCGTTAACCGGTTAACCCAGGGCGTTAACCGGTTAACACTGTTGTGAAATGCCAGAAAGCGTGTTTTGTCTTACGTTAACCGGTTAACCCAGGGTGTTAACCGGTTAACACTGTTGGAAAGTGGGAAAATTGTTATTCAAATGTTGTTTACACATTTGATGTTTGGCCTATGTTGGCGTATGATGTAATAGGGATCATTTCCCATTGTTTTGAGTGAAAGGGGTATTAGTAGAGTGTGCTAATGCTGTGATTGATTATGTGACATATCATAATTCGATTATGTGATGAATATGTTGATTATGTATGATTGTATGCATAATGTTGTGAATGTATATATTGTACATGTGTTGTGAATGGACTGTTTTATGGCTTAGAGTGTGAGCATAGGTCCATTGTGGATTATTGTTGTGATGTTGCATTGCTAGGTGATTAGCATGCATAATGTGGCCTTTATGGTGGTAGCTAATTCCCATGGTGAGGAATTAGTGATGTTAGTCATTTTGGACTGTTGTTGATGTTTGCATGCTAGGTGAATTAGCGTGCATAGCATGGCCCTTGGGGTGGTAGCTAATTCCCGTGGTGAGGGATTAGTGATGTGAGTCACTAGGTCTCAAATGAGTGGGACTAGTGAGCTTGGTAGCCGTACCTGGATTTGGTCGGTGAAGTTGAACTATATGTTCACGAATAGTCGGTACCGCATGCATGGAGTCTCATTGCATAATTGATGTATGGCGTATAATATGAATGGATGTATTCCAGTATTATACGTGTGTTGTGTGTTGTGTGTTGTGTTGATGTTGAGTATGATTGAGTTGATGTGCCGTTACTGAATGTGTGATGTGATTAGGGTAATTAATGTGTTAAATTACTTAACAGGACATGATATTTTATAATGCTTATTATATCGATTGAGGAACTCACCCTTACAACTATTTTTCAGGTAACGAGCAGTGATTGAGTAGAAGCTAGTGCTTGGAGTCTAGTGTAGTCTCCTTAGTGGGTCGTGCTCTGATAGATGTAACCTCGGGATGGGATGTTTTAAATGTTTTATTGTTGGTTGTGAACCATTTTACATGTAATGTGTTACATGATTGATGAGATTTCTATCCGCTGCGTATTATGCAAATGCTTATGTTTTGAATTAATAAAAGAGCATGACAGTTATATTGGTGAATGGTGTGAAGTGTTTGTGTGACACCCTTAACTGCATAATTACTCTGATTTATATATGTTGTTTTAATTAAATATTTGGGGTATTTTAGAAGGGTGTTACAAAAGATACCCTTAATTGATAGCTCAAATAAGCACTTTTGGGTATCTAACAGTTATGGATTGGGTTTTGGACGAACGACGTTACTACGCAATCTACCGGATGCTCGACCTTTGGAGACTTACTCGCCTGTAGTAGAAGGAGTTAATGTGTTCTTACGAGAAGAAAAATCAATAAGTTGGTAGGGTTAGGGATGCTCATGCAAAAAGGCAGTCCTTGACGAAAGAACCTGTAAAAAAGAAATAAACACACAAAAACATTGCCTCCTATCGAGGTCTTCCAGCTAGGAAAGCAGTAAAATGCGGGAAAAATATAAAAGGTACCACGCGGATAAAGATCCGAAGTAACAACAATTAGAGGAATGGGAAACCCAGGGATCCTTCCAAGCTAAACACCATCAAAGAAAGCGAGTCAGTACAGGTAATCGGAATAAACCTCCAGGTGGTATCCCACAAATAAAGTGGAACACCAGGCAAGCTATCCCTGCAAGAGTATGTGAGCCCTCACAAAAACTCAACAAAAGGTTAGAGACAAAAAATAGGATAATCAAGGGTTGCCCCCAAATCAAAATGTAACCACATGAATCATGCCATTAAAATTCACAAAAAAGACATGCATCAAAAGGGTATCAAATTCACCCATAATACCTCAAACATTCAGAGTATTCAAATTCAAAGCTCAAAGGTAATGGGAATAAGGGCAAACCTGATTGGAGAGCTTGATTGAAATTGAGTTGCACCCGTGAGGTTTACAAAACAATCTTTAGGGTTTATGTGAGGCAGAAGTGATTCTGTGCAGTTGAGTTCCCTTCAGGGTTTGGAGGCTGCTCTGAACTTTGTTAGCTCTTCTCTCACTATCTTTTTCCCCAGGGTTCTTCTCTCATTATCTTTTTCCCAGACAGGGTAACAAGAATGGAATGGCCTTTTGTTTCACTGAAACTCTGAATTTATAACCTGATTTTTGTGGACCTGTGGGCTCAAATGAGAGAGGTCCAAGTCCAAGATTTTTTATTTTATTTATTTATTTATTTAATTTATTTATTTATTTTTTCGTTTTCCGTTTTTTTTAAAAAAAAGATATTCCGATTGCCATGATAAAATGCAAATGCTAAATGACCTAAAAATGAATGCATGCATGAGGTGTAAAGCGTATGCTTCCAGGAAAAATGAAGGGTAAATTTTGGGGTATTACACCAGCATACTACTCAAGCCGCACCCTGATTGATCCACCAATCCCTACTACTACAGGTGTATAAATTCTAATCGTCAAGCTAATGACGTTAAACAAGCGCTGCGTGGGAGGCAACCCATGGTTTTTCTTTCATTTTACTTTTTCACATTTATTTTATTTTATTTTATTTTATTTTATTTTTTACATCGAGACTAAAAATTTGAATGGTTTGTATTTTCAGGATCACTTTCTTAACTTTTACAGGATGCAGGATTTCGATGATATGCACGTGGCCTATAGAGATAATGCTCAGAGAGAGCGCTACATCGCTCTGTATCAGTGCCCTATGGCACCCACACGTTATCCTGATCAGCACTGTATGGAGGCACTGGGTATCGAGCCGAGTATCCGATTCCTTAGCCACCAGCTTCACTGGGACGAGATTGCCGACGACTTGAGTAACACCTACAGGAACCTGACATTGGAGTTCATGAGTTCATTCGACTATGACCCATACTCTGGACCAGATGGGTATGCTGCTTTCAGGCTCTTTGGAGTTGAGTACTCTTTCATCCAGAAAGAGTTCGGCGACCTATTGGGCTTCCAAACCACTCATGATGCTATCCCGGAGACACCTATGGGATATTTTTTGGGTAAGGAGGTGGAGAAGTTTTGGAGTGATATATCAGGTGGCGGAAGCCAGGATCCATCTACGCAGCTATCTCATGTTATACATAACCCCGCCTTTAGATACTTTCAGATGATATTGGCACATTCCTTCCTGGGAAGACCGGATGCAGAGACATTACTGAGTGAAGAAGAGATCTTCCTACTATTTTGTGTATCCCAGTCTCGCCCAGTAGCATGTGGGAACTTTTTGTTATATAGTCTTAGCGGTGTCTCCAGATCTACCGAAGGAGTCATCCATGTGGGTGGGATCATCACACAGATTGCTGTCGCTTTAGGTCTGTCTCGCAAGCTGTCACATCTCTGGATCTACTATGGGTACACTACCATGGACATCGACTCCTGTTTGACCAGAGGGTTGATGAGGAGAGCCTCTTTCCACCCATGTCAGTTCCGATTGCTAGTCGACAGCGAGGCTATCCATTATTTCACACTGCCAGATCCTATGATGACCAGTGTGCATGATCCAGCGAATTTGAGTTATGCTCTAGAGGGCCAGGGAGAGACCGTCGAGGAGCCGAGATCACCACCCATTGCTGAGTACACGCCTACACCGCCTTCTCCCAAGATCACTGTTTTCTCTAATAATATTTCATTGCAGACCCCCGGCACCCGCACCCAGATTGCTGAGTGTCGTAGAGAGACCGCAGAGCTTAGACAGGAGGTGGCTGACCTCACTTTACAGATGGGAGTGTTTGATCTTACCCACGCTACCGAAGCCGGCTGTTTATATCAGGAGACCGCAGAGCTCAGGCAGGAGGTAGCCATGCTCCGTGGATCCACTCAGGAAGACAACATCCCTACTATATGATCTCACCATTTCATCTTATTTTATCTCTTTTTTATATTTCTCGTATTTACATAACTCATTTTATATTATCGCATTTGGAATATTATATAAACTATGTCTATACATTGATATTTCTACTTTTATCTATATATGTCTTATGTTTGTTTTATTTGCATTTTTTTATTTTAGTTGTTTATTTATTTATTAGTCTAATATTTAATCTTTGTTTTATTTTTATTTTTTACTTTTACTTCTATAAAAATTATGCAAGTCAATGATACTAGGAAAATCACAAGACAAATGCTATTCGGACCCCTCAAAGCCAAAAGACAAAGAGAAGCCCAAGCCAAAGGACCAAAATCCGGCCCAGCCAGATTTTGCCTTGTGGCGCCCGCCACAGCGTCTGTAAAAGGTCGGGGCAGAACCCCTTTCTTCACCATTTTCACACCTTACAACCTTCCAAACCCTTTTTTCCACCTTGCAAAAACGTCCTTGAACCCACAAAAAGCTCACACCTTTCTAATCCTCACACCTTACAAATCATTTTTCTGATTTCCATTTTCATTTTCATCCATCGGATTTCGTAAAAATCCAACCTTTTCACATTCCACTTCATCTTCTTTGTCACTTTTCAAGAGCTACACAAATGGAGTTTAATGGATTCATTCTTCGAGGAGGGAAACCGGGGGATACACAAAGAAAAATCATCGAACGGTTGCAAAATCGGGAGATCCTCCCGATAAGGTATGTTGACGAAAACTGTCTCTACACTTTAGGTATCTATCATAGCATATTTCATTTATTAGATAACTTAGGTTTGCATAATTTCTTTTCCAACAAAGAACCTACCTATGAGCGATTGACAATCGAATTTTTGAGTTCCTTAATCTATATTGTCAATCCTAACACTGCTAGCACAGTTGGTACTGTCAGATTTAGAATGTTTGCTGTTGAATATGAATTCAGTACCGACGAACTAGTCAGCTTGTTAGGAATCCCTCATGGGGACGGTGCTATTTATGAGGCACCTTTGGATTCAGAGTGGTCAGTTGAGGTATTTTCCTTCTGGGAGCGATTATCAAACACTTCCATAAACTCTTTTGAAGGAGTTCTTGCCTCAACTATCCATAACCCGGCCATCAGAGTTTTTAGATATCTGTTGGCATGCACTATTTTTGGCCGGGAGAATCCAAATAAGGTTAATGCTAGAGAGCTTCTATTTTTGTAAGGAAGCCTCACAAATAGACGAATTAATTCGGTCCCGTTCATGCTTGCTCATATGACTTTAACTTTAAATAAAGCGGGACCGATTTCTTTTGGTGGATTAATTACGTCTATTGCTCGGGCGCTTAACTTGAACAATGAGATGGCTACCCTTACCTCCTTGCACAATTAACCTAAAATTTCTTAGAGACATGAAATTGTGCCGTTTGAGGAGAGAAGGAGGCTATATGCTTATGGTTCATGGTGTAGCCATCCCATCTGTTGTTCTACCTTGCACTAGACGTACAAATGTACGAGATGAAAGGAATTGGACCTACGCTTTAGATGCTCCACCTGTTTTGGGTCCTCTTCCTCCTAACATTCCTGATGAGGCGGGACATGATACTGATGATGAATATGATCGGAGGTGAGAGATCTCCCGTATGTAACACCTCAAAATTTGCCCTCCTCTCTTGGGACTAGCATAACATATTGCATATCATTTTTAAGTCATTAGGCATTGCATATTGCATATCATGTGGTTACATTATGCAAGCCATTCCCCCAAGTCTTGATCAGAAGATAAGAGGTCATGTGCATGCTGGGGTTTCATTGGACTGGTCATTAATCATCTGAGGATGTGGAGGTCCAAATTAGGGTTTTGTGATTCTCAAGGAGATTGGTCTTCATCTTGGTGGCAATGATTCATCATCATCATCATGGTTTGTCATTATCAAGTGTTGAAGCATATTCCTTGAGATTAGGGTTTTGACCACTGGTCAACCCTAATCAGTTGCATTGGGCCAATCAGGGCATGGCTAGGAGAGGGGGTCTACAATGGATCTGGGGATCATCATATGATTATATTGAGGTTGTTGAGGCTAGGGTTTCATCCTTGGGCCATTTCATCAGGGAATTGGGGCTCAGATTGATTAGTGCATTGTCAGATTCATCTATCAGTTGAAAAAGTCAACTGTGGTCAACTGTGCTTGATTTTGTGAATTTGGAGATGGGAGAGAGTTGGATACACTTCATTCATGTTGGAACAAGTGTTATTTGACATTGCAAAGCTCAAGAATGGAGAAAATAAAGTCAGAACAAAAATTGCCAAAAATAGAAAGTGACTTGTAATGGAAGTTTCCAAAAATGGAAAGTTTTTGACCACAAAATTACATGTCCAAGGAAGCTTCAAATGAAAATTTGTTCAACATGAAAGTTGTAGATCTTGGTCTCACCTTTCCAAAAAGTCCAAGAACTTGAAAATGTCATGTATGGTTGGCAAGTTATGGTCCATTCAATTTCAAAAATGACCCATAATCAAAGTGGCATAACTTTCACATGGAGTGTCCAAATTGGATGATCTTTTTATGAGCAAACTCCATTTAACATGTACTTTCATGGTGTATAATCAAAAATCATCAAAAGTGGTCAATGCAAAAGGTCAATTTTCAAGTGCACTAATTAGAATCCAAGGGCAAAATGGTCCAACTTGAGAAATACTTGGAATTTTTGAATGGGAGTTTTTGCAACACATCACATATGCCAATTAGAAATGGTTTGAATTGTCATAAGTGTTCAAGGTCCAATATTTGGCTAGGCCATTTTTGAACTATCATTTGAAATGCATTTTTTGGCATGACATATGGAAAATGAGAAATACAATGCCAATTGCTATGAAACCAAAGCCAACACATCACAAATGATATTGAGAAGATGTCTGAGCTGTCATACAGCTGTCATGAGCCCTCATGTGAAATGCCAATTTTGCCCTTGCATTGAAAAATGGCATTATGCTAATTATTTCATTTTTGGTTAATTGGTGATTAGAAGGTGATTAAGCTGAAGTATAAAGTGCTAATTGTAACTGAATTGCACACATAATCACAATTCTCAAGAATTCATAACAAACTTTCCTTCCAATTCATCAAATTCTCTCAAACTCTCCAAATTTTCATCAAGCTTTTTTCAAGATTTCTTCATCAATTCTTGATGAAATTGAGCGATTCTTTTTGATTCATCTTCAATCAACCTTCCTCTCCAACTGTTTTGGCGATTTGTGGCAAGAAACTTGAAGATTCGTGACTGTTCATAAGGAGCTCAACAATGGCATCTTGCAATTTCTTCCAATTAAAGCAGCATTGAGCTTGGTTGATCGCTCCATTGAACTTCCTATACCTTCTTCTTCATCTGTTTTCGGTTTTGGCTTGAAGAATCATCAAGAATCATCACTGCCATCTCCAAGGTACCAAAATTCGAATCTCACGATTTCTTAAATTATCACATGCTTTTGAAAGATCATTCAATGTAGATCAACATGCTAGGCGTAGTTTTTGAATTGGTGAACTGATGAGTGAGAAATCATGCTTTGAATGTTTGGATGTGAAACTTTAAATGCTCGATCCGTGCTGTGTGTTTAGTGTTAGGAAAAATTGATCACATATCCTTAATCTACATGTTAAGACGATTCCAACGGTATATCACTTGTGCATTTTCGTGGCCAAATGCTCGTAACCGAAATCTGGATGAAACACGATGATGAACTGTGTGATTTTCTGGAAAAATTATTGCATTTGATCCGCTACAGTGCCTCACCAATTCGAAATGTTGTTTCCCTCCAGAACTGACCACTCACGCGCTGCCACTGAATTAAAATAAACTGTGTCGTTTTGGCCAAGGACATGTTATTTACGGAAATGCCACTACAGACTTTTAAATCCTAATTCCATTTTAATAATTATTCAATAATTTAATAAATCTTTAAAAAATCATAAAAAATTCATTATTAATCCAAAATTAGTGAGGCTTTTTTTGATAGATCCCAAATTTTGTCTAGAATTTTATAGGCATGATACCATAAGTTGTGCATGGAGAAATTTTGACCTTGCCTATTGATCTTTGACTTGTGTGCATTTTGTGCATGTTTCACCATATCTATCATGAAATGCTCATACTTGTAAAGAAATGAATGAAAATTTTTGTGCTTATTCTGGACATGTTGATAGTGATTTCCATGTAAAGTTTATGATTTTTGGATACTTGGTTGATTAGATATGAATTTTTGGATTAAGGTGTGACAATTTGTGTCACACCAAGCTAGGTCATCTTTCTGATTTTATTTAAAATACCTAGAGATGTTGATTTGAGCTGAAATTTTGTGTGGATGATCATTTATATGTCAAGATTGCGTGTGATTTTTGCTGGAATTTTTGATGGAGTTTTCTAATTGATTGATAATTTTCTTCTCTGTTGGCTCATTTTGTGAATTTATGTGACACATGTTGGCATTTTGCTTGTGAAATTCTCATAGTGTATTGGATGAAGATGAAATTTGGTGTGAGCATTCTAGACACATTATAGGACATCATGGTTTTGATCCCATTCATTTCTAATATGTTGTCACTGTTTTATGAATTATTGAAGTGGATGTTTGGTTGGATGTCTTGAATTGGCTTGTATAAATGTGTCTGGACTTATTGATTTTCATTGACCTACTTTCTTTTGTCCAATTGAGCTGAAAATTGACATGCCATACATTGAATAAGTCATGTTTAGGTGTGAATTTTTGTGGAATTAATTGAATTGATTTGGTATGCTTTTGAGTGAGATAGTTCTGTTTGGTCAATTGAAGTTGCAAATTGCATGTTTGATGTTAAATTGTGTATGAAATGATATTGGTGAATGGTATGAGCATGGGACCAATTGCATTTGCTTTTAATTTGTTTAAATGTGATTTTGGTTGGTTTACACTTGCTGTATAGAATTTTTTATCCCTTTTGGACCCTAGGCTTGGCCTAGTGGTCCTGTTTCTCACATTTGGTGTGGATTTTCAGGTTGAAAGGCAAAAAGCTTAAAGAAGATAAATGCAAGTTGCAAAAATTGAATTTGTTTGATGTTGTCTACTAACTTGACTTTGTGTTGTAGGATTGGATGCTTGAGCTTGAGCTTATAGCTTGCACTTATGTGCATTAACTTGTGTTGTCTGTATAGATTGACTTTTGCTGTTTATTGTTGGTTTGTCTGAGTACTGATGATACTTGATTGATTTCAGGTACATTTAGTCGCTTAAAGTTCTTTAAGAACTTGCTTGCTGCTGCTTGGTTTTTAAACCAATTGAGGTAGGACTTCTATTCTTCATGTAGTCTGGAAGACCTGGCCTGTTACTTGGCCAGGCAACTGTCTGAAGTCCTCCTTAAGAGGCGATGTTTGTGGTTGTTTACATTTGTGCCAAGCAGGTAAAGACCTCTATGAGGCAATTGGCGGATCATAGGGATATGCAATCTATCCCCCGCTATTCTGTTGAGTCGTCCCTCTGCTCACACGGCTGTGTGTTGATGCATTGGGACACAAACCCAAGATCTTGCGCTGTTGCACGAGCGAGTCAGAGTCTTTGAGCATAGAAGGGTCCCTCCATTCTGGACCCACGCTCCTTTGTCTGAAGCTCTCCTTGGTCAGGGATAAGAGCTATGAAGTCTAATCTTCACTTACCTTTCATCTGCTTCACCTTAGCCTCGCAATGGCAAGGTTAAGAGCGAATAATACCCTTGTACAGATGACTTGCTTCGGCAGTCAAACCCATTGTTTGAGCCTCACTTGACTGGTTATAGTGTGTGCTTTGTGAATATTTGTTTGCTCTGTTTGCTTGTATGCTTGTATGTTTGCTTTCTTCCTGGATAGGATTAGCTTGCTGTTGTGCAAGTAGGTAGAAACCACAACGTAGGGTAATGATGCATGACAACACTAGGCTCGAGTACAGCTCCCTGGTAGTGTGCCTTCCCTTGGTTTCTGGCTAGATTTTCTTTCCCTTTCGGGGGAACTACATCGCCCTGATCCTCGTTCCAGACGAGGTATGTAGGCAGGAGACCGTGCGAGGTCTCTCCGGGCACCTTTTTTTTTCTTTTTGGGTGTGTTTACCTGTTATCTTCTTGTGTGTCAGGATATGGACGTAAGCCCAGCGATTGGCTGTACGTATCTTGATTGTGTTTGTTTGGTTCGGAAGCCGATGTAAGTCCAGCGATTGGCATTCGGGTTCCAGGTTTGCCTGTGGGTGTGTGTGTCTTGTTTGGCGTGCGTGAGCCGAACTACGGCAGCTCTGATTCTCGTTCCAGACGAGATACGTAGGCATAGGATGCGATGTCCTATCGAGCTCTCTTCCTCTTAACCCCACCTGTGTTGTCTTCGGTGCGTGTGTGTGTGTGTGGTGTTTTAGCAACCTTTTCTTTTCTTAGAGCGTGGATCCCGTCGAGTACGACGGACGTGAGGGGTGCTAATACCTTCCCCTTGCGTAACCGACTCCCTTACCCTTTCTCTTTGGTCGCGAGACCATGCTTTTTCCAGGTTTCTCTGAGCGTTTCCTTTCCCTATCTTGGGATAAATAACGCGCAGTGGCGGCTCTGTGTTGTTTTTGTTTTAGCCCGCCGGTTGTTTTTCGCGGATGCGACAGCTGGCGACTCTGCTGGGGATCTATAGATGTAGACCTGTGCTGGTCCATCTTCCCTAAGCGAGTCTCTCCTAGCGTTCTAGATTAGTTTAGGTTGCTTGTGTTGTGTTATTTATTGCATTTATTATTCTAACCAGTGTATATATTTGCATAAATATTTGCATGCATCATACTATCATGTTGTTGCCGTCCTCTGTGCAGGTGGTTCCTCTGTTTTGGGGTGGGTGTTCTGAGTAGGGCTAAAACCCAAGCCCGAGTATACACCTAGGATTAGTGTGGTCTCATGTTGCCTCCTTCATGTTAGGTCAATATGTGCCTGGCAGCATGATGTACCACAAGCCGGACGAGGTTCATTTGATAGTGCTTGCCTCTGTGGAGTATCCACTTTGGTTGAGTTACTTCATCTGAGCTGTTGACTCTGGTGACCGATCATTTCCCGGATCTTTGGTTTAGACGATCTTAAGAGAGCTACAATGGCACACCCGAAAGGGAAAACCCATTGAGTATCTCTGCCCGATTGTCGAGACTATTATCCGCCTTAGGATAACCTGTTTAGAATTTACCTGTGAGGGGAGGGTGATTCTTTCAGATGTATGTTCAGATGGTGATTCAGATGGTGATTTTTTGTTCCGAGGATCAGAGTCATATTTATAAGTTGGATTTATGGTCGTTTCTTTCTGAGACGCCGGAGTGCTGTCCGTGGTATTTATCAGTGGGGATCCGTTTATTTCAGGATTCCCCGGGCCGATTCAGAGGTTATGGTATTTGATCAGAGATTGATGATGATGATGATGATGTATCTGTCTTCCGTTTATTTCGGAACCCGTGGGTTGGATTTGTGGTTACATATTCCCTCAGATGGTTGTGATCAGTTCAGTGGTCCGAGCTGGGGTTCAGAGCAACAGATGATCAGATGACTTGGAGGATGGCAATGCATTGCATTCATTCATCAACATCATTACATATTGCATTTACCTGCATCTAACACATGTTTATCCATATGCAGGGACATTTTTGATCGAGATCCTGGTTGAGAGACTTTCTGCTCAGAGATGAGGGCCGGTTTGAAGCATGATGTTGCCTACAGTTTCTTCAACCCAGAGATTGATGAGTTGAGAGATATGATTGCATTGATTACACCCGATCATGTGGGAATGTTCAGAGAGTCGTACGGTAGTATCCTGAAGATGGTTTTCAGACTCACCGACAGTGACAGGAGCGCCATTCATACCCTTCTCCAGTTCTATGACCCGGGGCTGAGATGCTTTGTATTTCCGGACTATTTGTTGGGGCCTCTGATGGAGGATTATGCTAGCATCCTGGGTGTTCAGATCCGTGATCAGATTCCTTTCTGTGCTATTAGGAGAGAGCCTGACGTCCTTGGGATTTCCCGTGCTCTTTATTTGAGTCCGGAAATAGTCAAGGAGGGTTTGAAGGAGAAAGGAAAGTTACCAGGTTTTCATTTGAGTTTCTTGGAAGCTAAAGCCAAGGAACATGCTGCAGTGGGTAACTGGAAGACGGTTTGTGCTTTGATTGTTGTAAGCATTTATGGGATTATTCTGTTTCCTAACCAGAAGAGCTTCGTGGACCATAATGCTATCAGATTGTTTATGCAGAGAAACCCTATTCCTACACTGATTGGAGATGTTTACTACTCGGTTCATAACAGAAACGAGAAGCGGCGTGGGGGTTTGATCAGGTGCTGTGCTCAGTTGCTATTCCGGTGGTTTATGGGGTACTTGCCTTCCCGAGGTGCTTTTGCTCATATTGATCCTACGGTCAAGTGGCCTGTCAGATTGATGGGTTTGCGGGCTGATGACATTGCTTGGACTCATAATGGTATGGCTGGACGCGATTTCATATATAGCTGTGGGAGATTTCCCAATGTGCCTCTCATAGGAGTTCAGGGTTGCATTAATTACAACCCGACGCTTCTCAGGAGACAGATGGGGTTTGCTGTAGAGGTTCCTCCTCTCGAGCGAGAGATTCAGGAGTCCTTTTACTTCTCAGCTGAGGGCGATCAGGCCAAGTTGGTGCAAGTGTCTGGGTCATGGCGTAACATTCAGAGAAAGGGCAAGGTTCCGTTTGGCAAGGTCAACTGTCAGTATTTTCCATTATTTGAGGATTGGTTGCGGAAGAGGATTGAGATTACACATCTACCATTTCCTGGAGGTGATCTTGGGTGTCCTAGGATTGAGGGTCCAAGTTCTTCTGTCAGTATGGAAGAATTCCTCGAGATGAAGAGAACCAGAGATCAGTTGCTTGCAGAGAAAGTTGAATTGGAGATGACTGTGGCTCGGATTCAGATAGCCAACCAGGAGATCAAAGTGAAGATGGAAGACCAAGACAAGCGGCAGGCCCTGGAAGCAAAGCGCTTTGAGATGGATACTGCCTACTATGGGAAGATCAGTCAAGCCTTAGCGTCATCCAACAGGGAGCACGACATCACTAAGGAGAAGCTATCTAGAGCGTCAAAGGTTATTGAAGATGAGAAGAGGAGGCAGATCCTCGTGAGAGATCAGAGGGACGACAGAGTCCGAGTTCTCATTGCTGAGTGGGAAGCCAAGCTGAAGGTTAAGGAAGCGGAGAAAGTGAAGATCGTCGCCGAGAGAGATCACTGTATAGCTGAGAGGGATCATTATATGACAGAGAGAGATCATTACTTCAGGCAGATGAAGATTCACCAGAAAGAGGTGGGGAGATTACAGCAGGAGAACACCGAGCTCAGGTTCGCCGCAGAGTTCGCGAGGATGGAAGCTGAGATAGGGCCATCTGTGGGACCCTCATCAGGCTAGCTTTCATTTGTATTGGATTACCGTCAGGCTTGTTGACGGAATCCATTGGCTTGTATTTCTTTCCCGATTCTGGAGATTTGTATCTGATTTGATGTATGACTATGGCACTTATTGTGCACTTTGCTATGTGATGGGTGTTTTCATTCAGTGATTGATCTTCAAGTTTTATTTGCTTTACCGTATGCACTCACACAAGCACACACATGGTTGGGGGTATCATGCTCAATCACATATCTCCGATCTGTACGATAAAAATCAAATGCTGATTATCAAAATATTGATGCCAGATTATTATTTGTCTCAATGATGCTAGGATCGAGAGACAAAGTGTCCTTCATATGGATAAACACTGCATTCATGCATTGATCATAATAACCTGTGTTTTATTTTGCAGGTATCTGTTGCTAACATGCTTGATTGTTTCAGGAACCATTGCTCGCGCTCGTAGAGTTGTACCTTTGCACTCAACCCGTCCTCACAGATATTTCACAAGACGCAATACTCCCAGGCTGATGGATCTTCCAAGTACAGATCTCCTCGAGCTGAAGGACAAGATGAATGAGCTGATCAACATCATGCAAGGCTTTGCAGTTGGTCAGAAAGCTCTGGCTGATAAGGTTGAGAAGCTCGAGCGAGCTTCTGCAGCAAATAGTGGTGTAAACCTGGATGGAGTCTCCAACCAGGGGCTGGGGTCTCATGATGGTGGTAAGAGGACAACTGTTGGTGTTGTGAACAATGCTGCTGGTTTTGGTGTTGGTGGTCAACCTGGGCCCGGTCTGGGGCAGAATATGAAAGACGGTCTGTTGCCTCCATTCTACGGGTTTGATGAGGACAGAGAGGAAGACAGGGAAGCCGACCAGTTTTCAATGCATAATGAGCCTTTGGGTCAGTATGGGGTCCAGCCACAGAACAAGGAGATTCAGCTGTTGGCTGAGAAGATTAAAGTGCTGGAAAGTTATGCCACTCCTAGAGTGGTCAACATGTCGAATATGGGGCTTGTTGAGGGGATTATGATCCCACAGAAGTTTAAAGCGCCCTCGTTTGACCGCTACAATGGAAGTTCTTGTCCAGAGACCCATCTTCAGGCTTTTGTCAGAAAGATCTCTGCGTACACAATGGATCAGAAGCTATGGATGTATTTCTTCCAGGACAGCCTGTCTGGAGGCTCACTGGAATGGTACACCAAGCTGAAGTCCTCAGATATTAAGAATTGGCAGGATCTTGGGGACGCGTTCTTCAAGCAATATCAGTTCAACGCTGACATGGCTCCGAGTCGTACCCAGCTGCAGGGTATGTCTCAAAAGAATAGTGAAGGATTTAAGGAGTATGCCCAGCGGTGGAGAGAGTTGGCTGCCAGAGTGCAACCTCCTCTTGTTGACCGAGAGATGTCGGATCTTTTCATGGGAACCCTGCAGGGGGCTTATGCTGAAAGAATGGTTGGTTGTCCGGTGACCAATTTTTCTGATATTGTTGTGGCAGGAGAAAGGATAGAAAGCTGGTTGAAGCTTGGTAAAATTCAGGGTGCTGTTTCTTCTTCGTCGTCTGGGTCGAAGAAGCCGTTTGGTAATGGTGGCCAGAGGAAGAAAGAGGGTGATACCAGCGCCGTGTATGCTCAACGAGGACCCAGTAGGGACCGTTACTTCCAGCACACTGCTGCGGTAACTATTCCTGCTGAGCAACAGCAACCGCAACAGCAGCAACAACAACAGCAAAGGCAACCCTTCCAGCAGAGGCCTCAAAGAGCCGGGTATCAGATGAAGGGAAGAGCTATGGACAGACAGTTTGATAGGCCTCCGGTGACCTACGCTTTTCTGTTCAAGAAGTTGATGGATTTGGGGTTGGTACAGACGAGGACTCTGGCACCTTTGAGACCTGATCAAAGGCCAGCCAGCTATGATGAGAATGCAAAGTGTGAATTCCACTCAGGTGCGCCTGGACATAACATCGAGAACTGTAAAGCTTTTAAGCACACAGTTCAAGACCTGGTGGATTCAAAAGCTATCAACTTCGCACCATCTCCCAATGTCAATGCAAATCCCATGCCTACGCACGGTCAAAGGGGAGTGAATGCCATTTCTGCAGAGAATAGAGTTGGGTTGTCTACAGTTGATCAATTGAAGACTCCGTTGGCTGAGGTGAAGAGACAGTTAATGTTGAATGGGGTTCATCCGGGTTGTGAAGATGATTGTGCTGAGTGTACTAATGCTGTTAATGGGTGCGAACTTCTGAGGAAGACTGTCCAGGGTCTGATGGACAATGGGGATATTATGATTGAGAAGGCGGATTCTGGGAAGGATGAGGTCTCCACCATAACAATTTACTTTGATCCGGTGGATTTGTCTAATCTTGCTGAAGCGGCTCCAGTTACCATCACGGTACCTAGACCAATTCCGTACGACAAAGATGATGTCGTGCCTTGGCACTATGGTGGGGAGGTGTATTATAATGGTGAAAAGATGAAGGAACAGACTGCTAGTGAAACCACCATTTCAAAGGTGGATAATGCCGGTACCAGTGGTTTCACTCGCAGTGGCAGATTATTTGCTCCGGAGGCCCTGAGGGGAGGAGAGGGAGAAAAAGAGAAAAAAGAAAAGGCCGAGGCTTTAGCCAGGGCGAAAGGAAAGGCAGTGGTTAGTGATGGTACTCCTGTGATGACACCGGCGCCGGTTGGGTCGGAAGAAAAACTTGATGATGATGCTGAGGAATTTTTGAGAATCATCAAGAAGTCCGCGTACAAGCTGGTTGACCATCTGCAGCAGACTCCTTCCAAGATATCGATTTTGTCATTGCTGTTGAGCTCTGAAGGGCATAGGGAGGCTTTACTGAAAATTTTGAAGAAAGCCTATGTTCCTCAGGAGATCACAATCAATCAGTTGGAGACAGTGGTGTCTAACGTGCATGCCAGTCATGGGCTGGGTTTCACTGATATGGATCTGACGGTGGATGGGAGGAATCACAACAGGGCACTACACATTGCTATGGAATGTAAAGGAGCCGTGCTTTCGCATGTGCTGGTTGATACCGGCTCCTCTTTAAATGTGTTGCCGAAGAAGGCTCTGGCGAAGCTTAACTGTGATGGGCTGATTTTGACTCCGACATATTTGATTGTGCGGGCATTCGACGGGTCGAAGCGGGCCGTGTTTGGAGAGGTCGAGCTGCCAGTGAAGATTGGGCCAGAGGTGTTCAAGTCGACTTTCTATGTCATGGATATTCAGCCGGCATACAGTTGCTTGTTGGGTAGGCCGTGGATCCATGCTGCTGGGGCAGTAACGTCGACTTTGCACCAAAAGTTGAAATATATATGGGAGGGCCAAGTCGTCACGGTGTGCGGAGAGGAGGACATCTTTGTCAGCCACTTGTCCTCATTCAAATATGTTGAGATGGACGGTGAGATTTGGGAAACGCCAAGTCAAGCGTAATGCTCTTTTTGCCAAGGAGGAAGAAAAACCGTCCATTGCTTCATACAAGCAGGCTGCTGAGGTGGTTAAAAGTGGAGAGGCTCTTGGTTGGGGCAGAATGATGGACGTCCCCGCAAAGAAAGATCGATTCGGAGTGGGATACCAGCCGGGCCGAGGCTCAGGACTAGGCAGAGGACGTCGTGCGTCAGTCACATTCACAAGTGCCGGAATGCTGGATCCGGATCACATCTACATGATGGGTGAAGATGCTGATAGCGACTGTGACATGGACCGGTGGATAAAGCTGTGCGCACCAGGGATGGGAGTCCAGAACTGGAAGGCTGAAAAGATCATCCGGGTCACTCTGCTGGAAGAGTAATATTTTTCCTGTTTTAGTCTTATATGCATGAAAGCCATACGTGTTGCCCGACACGTAATGGTTCATTGTAAGGGCCACCTCATGTTTAAATTTGCAAATTCGCATCATCAATAAAAGGATGTTTTTCAATTAAAAGCGGTGTTCCCTGTTTCTCATTTATTTTTGCAGTTTAAAAATAAAAACAAATAAAAATGGCAATGTTTTCATTTTTCTTTTCAATTTCTCACACCGGTTCTAAAGCAATGCATGAATCAACATTCATGCAGATGCGATTCTTCTCCGGATCTCATTGATAACAATCCTGTTACACCCTTGTATGACTTCGACAATCCAATCTATCTTGCTGAAGAAGAAGGCGAAGAAGATTGTGATCTGCTGGAATTAGCCAGGTTGTTGAAACAAGAGGAGAAGGTGATTCAGCCGCATGAAGAGCAGATTGAGGTGGTGAATCTGGGTACCGACGAGGTCAAGAAAGAGGTGAAAATCGGGGCTGCTTTGGAGGAAAGTGTAAAGAGCAGATTGGTAGTATTGTTGAAAGAGTATGTCGACATCTTTGCCTGGTCTTATCAAGATATGCCAGGGTTGGATACCGATATTGTTGTGCACAAGCTACCGTTGAGAGCAGATTGTCCTCCAGTGAAGCAGAAGTTACGCAGAACTCGACCTGACATGGCAATGAAAATTAAAGAGGAAGTGCAGAAGCAGTGGGATGCTGGTTTCCTTGCTGTCACTAATTATCCGCCATGGGTTGCGAACATTGTGCCAGTCCCGAAAAAGGATGGGAAAGTGAGAATGTGTGTGGAATACCGAGATCTGAATAGAGCTAGCCCGAAGGATGATTTTCCACTACCTCACATCGATGTGTTGGTAGACAATACAACTCAATTCTCGGTGTTTTCCTTCATGGATGGCTTTTCTGGCTATAATCAAATCAAAATGTCGCCAGATGATATGGAGAAAACAACGTTCATTACACCATGGGGCACTTTTTGTTACAAGGTGATGCCATTTGGTCTCAAAAACGCCGGTGCTACTTATCAGAGGGCCATGGTGACTTTGTTTCATGATATGATTCATCATGAAATCGAATGCTATGTTGATGACATGATAGCGAAGTCCCAAACAGAAGAGGGGCATTTGGTAGATCTGGCCAAGTTGTTCGACCGACTGAGACTGTTCAGACTGAGGTTGAATCCGAATAAGCGCACTATCAGAGTGCGGTCCGGTAAGATGTTGGGGTTCATTGTAAAAGAGGAATCGAGGTTGATCCTGAAAAAAAAAAGGGGTAAAGTAAAAGAAAATATGAGAAATGCCTGAACCGAGGATAAAGAGAAGGAGGTTTGTGGTTTCTTAGGTAGATTGAACTACATTTCACGGTTCATATCTCACCTAACAGCCACGTGTGAACCAATTTTCAAGTTGTTGAGAAAAGATCAAACGGTCAGGTGGAATAATGATTGCCAAGCGGCATTTGAAAAAATAAAAGAGTATTTGCAGGAGCCTCCGATTCTGATGCCTCCTGTGGAGGGGATACCGTTAATTCTGTACCTGACGGTCCTCGAGGGGTCTATGGGGTGTGTATTGGGGCAGCATGACGAGTCTGGTCGAAAAGAGTATGCCATATACTACCTTAGCAAAAAGTTTACTGACTGTGAAACAAGATATTCACTGCTCGAGAAAACTTGTTGTGCTTTGGTCTGGGCTGCTCGCCGACTAAGGCAGTATATGCTGGTTCATACCACTTTATTGATTTCCAAGATGGATCCAATCAAGTACATTTTTTAGAAGCCAGCATTGACCGGACGGGTTGCGAGGTGGCAAATGATTTTGACTGAATATGATATACAGTATACCTCTCAGAAGGCGATTAAGGGGAGTGTATTGTCTGATTACCTCGCTCAGCAACCTATTGATGATTATCAACCGATGAAGTTTGAATTCCCTGATGAGGACATCATGTTTCTCAAATCGAAAGATTGCGAGGAACCAATCCCGGAGGAGGGGCCTGACCCTGAATCCGAATGGATTCTGATGTTTGATGGGGCCGTTAACGTGAATGGAAGCGGTGTTGGTGCTGTTTTGGTTACGCCGAAAGGATCCCACATTCCTTTTGCTGCCCGGCTAACATTTGAGTGCACCAACAACGTAGCTGAATATGAAGCTTGCATATTGGGGATTGAGGAGGCGATTGATTTGAGAATCAAGAACCTTGTCATATATGGAGATTCAGCTCTGGTGATAAATCAGGTTAACGGAAAATGGTATACGCATCAATCTCATTTAGTTCCATACCGGGATTATACGAGGAGGTTGTTGACGTTTTTCACTAAGGTGAAAATGCATCATGTGCCTAGAGAGGAGAATCCTTTGGCAGATGCTTTGGCTACACTGGCCGCCTTGATTAAGGTGCAATGGTGGAATCAGTTCCCCAGTGTTGAAGTAGGTCGTCTAGATAGACCGGCTTATGTGTTTGCTGTTGATACAGCGTCTGATGATGAGAAGCCGTGGTATTATGATATCAAGCGCTATCTAGAGACTCGAGAGTGTCCTGAGGGAGCATCGAAGAAGGACCGAAAGACTCTGCGGAGGTTGGCCATGGTGTTCTACATGAATAAGGATGGGGTTTTGTACAAGAGGAATTTTGATTGGGTCTTGCTCCGTTGTGTTGATGATAGAGAAGCAAGCCAATTGATGAAAGAGGTTCACGAAGGATCGTTCGGTACCCATGCCAGTGGGAATGCAATGGTAAAGAAGCTGCTGAGAGCAGGTTATTATTGGATGACAATGGAGGCCCAATGTTTCAATTTCGTGCGGAAGTGTCATAAATGCCAGATTTATGCTGATAAGGTGCACGTGCCTCCAAATCCGTTGAGTTTAATGTCGTCTCCATGGCCGTTTGCTATGTGGGGCATTGATATGATCGGAAAGATTGAGCATACAGCTTCGAATGGGCACAGGTTCATATTAGTGGCTATTGACTACTTCACCAAGTGGGTTGAAGCAGCCTCTTATACGAATGTGACGAAACAGGTCGTTGCCAGATTTCTCAAGAGAGACATTATTTGCAGATATGGGGTTCCCGAAAGAATTATTACTGATAATGGTTCTAATTTGAATAATAAGATGATGGCAGAACTGTGCCGGGAATTTAAGATTGAGCATCACAATTCTTCTCCCTATCGTCCGAAGATGAATGGGGCGGTTGAGGCAGCCAATAAGAATATAAAGAAGATTGTGCAGAAAATGGTCGTAACCTACAAAGATTGGCATGAGATGTTGCCGTTTGCATTGCATGGGTATCGAACGTCGGTGCGTACATCTACTGGGGCAACTCCTTTCTCGTTGGTATATTGAATGGAGGCTGTATTACCAGTAGAGGTTCAGATCCCCTCTTTGAGAGTCCGGATGGACGTAAAGCTGCAAGAGACTGAATGGGTAAGGACCCGGTACGAGGAGTTGAGCCTGATGGAGGAAAAGAGGCTAGCAGCCATCTGTCATGGGAAGTTGTACCAGCAAAGGATGAAGCGTGCTTTTGACAAGAAGGTGCGACCTCGGGTGTATCACGTGGGTGATATGGTGCTGAAAAGGATCCTTCCTCCTCAAAACGATCGAAGGGGCAAATGGACACCGAATTATGAAGGTCCATTCGTGGTCAAGAAGGTTTTCTCTGGTGGAGCCTTGTTGCTAACGACCATGGATGGCGAGGATTTTCCATCCCCTGTGAATGCGGACGCAGTTAAAAAATACTTCGTATAATTGACCCGCTGGACGAAAAGAATAAAATAGTCCAGGCAAAAAAGGGCATCCCGGCGAACCAAAAACAGAAAGAAAGGTTCGGGCAAAAATTAGGGATAAAATGAAAATGTACACCCGACAAGTCGAAAACCTGAAAAGGCGACTTGGGCAAAAATGGGTATCCCGGTGGACTGAAAACCCGAGAGGGCGGTCCAGGCAAAAGAGGGATTGAAACGAACAACGGCGTCCAGCATGATCGTTTGCGCTTTGGTTAAGGCATCATGGATAATACCCGGTAGGGATCAATCGGGATCGTCTTGTTCAGAAGGCAGAAAGCACGGAGAGTCTGAGGACATATGGGGTGTAACCGAGTTGGAACTCGATGAGATTACGGGTTTCACATTGCCATTAGGATAGATTTTTCCTTTTGTGCGCAATTACCTCTTTTCAGGAATTGCTTCCTTTGTATTGCTCAGTTTGAGCCACACTTTTCCAATCAATAAAATGCATATTCAGTCAAATAATTTTGTTTTTGTTTTTCATTACCGCTTTGATTGCAAAAACATCCAATATTTTTGATAAAGAATGTTGCATTTTAAGACATACAGGTCCCTTCCAATGCATGTTTATAGGATTGAAAGCTTGAAATCTTATTCGGAAGGTTGAGTGACCCAAGTGTTGAAATCTTGACACGCCTGGGGCACGGTTTTATCTAACAGTCTGTTTTGCAGGAACTGTTAGGTATTCGTCACTCACTTGCAGGTTGTGATGTGGAAGCTGTTGATGAAACAAATCCCCAGAGAGTTCGCTCAGGGACGAATGAATGAAAAACGACGAAGTGACGTTGAGGCGTACGACGATCCTTGATGATAACCAAGAAGACTCTTCAAAGTCGGAAGATTGGAAAGTCTGTAGAAATTCCCCGCAGAGTCTGACCAGAAACGAATGAGGATGAAGGGACGAGGGGAGACGTCGAGACGTCCGACGACCTTTGGAATTAATCAAGAAGACTCTTCAAAGTCGGAAGATTGAAAATTTTGTATAGTTCCCAGGAGTACGTTTCCGTCGGACGCGGAGCATTTGGGAATACAAGATGATGGAGCAGAAAAGGTCCAGACGAGTCTGGGAATTCTCAAAAGTGGAAAGCTGATACGAGATTGGGAGGTAGATACCATGGTTCGATGAGTCGATGGGTGTTCTGTACCTACTTTTCTCATTTCCCAGCTAGGTCCCCAAGCAGAATTAGAGGACCAAATCCCCAGCAGATCCGAGGTCTGTAATTTCCCAGCCGAGTCGTGATGGTTATCCCCGGCAGGTTTAAAACGGTGTCCTCAGCAGCCAGGCCCGAAGGTTGCTATTCCCCGAGTGGAGCGGGTTTCAATGAAATATATCTCCAGCAATGTTCATCCTACCAGTGGATTGGACGAGTTTCCATAGCAGACTGATATCTGCATCCCCAGCTGAGTTGATTCTACCTATGGATTGCATGGGTAATCCCCAGCGGAGTGGCATTCTCTTCCCTAGCAGGGTCAGGATGGTTATCCCCAGCAGGTGTCAGATCGGTGCTTCCCCAGTTGCCAGGCCTGGAGGTGGCTGTTTCCCAGCAGAGCTATCTGTGAGCATTTCCCCAGTGAAGTCGGCAGGTATCTGTGAGGGTTCTCCAAGCAGAGTCGGGATTGATATCCTCAGCAAGTCGAAGACTGTTGTATCCCCACAGAGTGTTGGTGGTTCTTATCCCCAGCAGTTTCCCGAGCGGATTGGGTGCAAAGGAGGTTCTTCCCCAGCAAGGGTTACCTTTTCCCAGCAGCAGTGGTATTCCCCAGCAGGGTGGAGATCGGAGTATTGCCGAGTTCCTCAGCAGAGTGTCTCGTGCTCCTCAGAAGAGTCCCTCGAGGGGGATACCTTTTTATGCATTCATCATGAAAAAAATAGCATAGCATGTTGCATAGAAAAATAATAAATCGCGTAGCATTTCCATAATTATGGAGCATTACGCAGAAAAATCGATCATGCATCATATTGCAAGCATAAGCTAGTCTCAAACCGTGGTTACTGTTTGAGAGGTGGTGTTATCCGCAAAGCCAGATGTCACTCCGAGGAGTTCAGCATCGTGATTGAATCAAAGGTATTCCCCAGTAGTGCGATACTGGAGTAAGTTTCTTCCGTCGAGCAGAGATGGGAAATATTATGCGATCAGCGCAATTCAAGCCGTGGTTACCGCTTGGAGTTTTGGTTTCGCCGGATGGTGAAGAAGTTACTCTGAGGAGTTTAGCATCATGATGTCAGATCAGCAATGTTTTCCAGTAGTGCGATACTGGATGAGTTTTTCCGTCGGACGGAGATGGAGATGAAATCAAGGATGTTACGCGATCAGCGCGATTTTCGGGGTTCAAACGGAGAAAAGGAAGTGTTGAGGCATTTTCTGGGGTTCATATAGAGATTGGAGTTGAAGATTGTATCCGGGATGAGGTCCTTAGGATTATCTTCTGTTCATGTGTCACCTTAGACTCTGGCTGAGGCCAATGGAGGTCGTTATAGGTGTCTTCTGAGGAAGAGATACACATGCTATCTTCCTTTTGTGAAGGTATACCCTCTAACATGTCGCCCTCAGAGGGGTGTTTGGTGTTATTTCCGACGTTGCCAGTGGAATTATCACGAGAGATGGGAGAACGGGGTTCAAAGGGAGAAAGGGAGATGTTGCGACATTTTCTGGAGACGGGGTTCAAATGGAGAAAGGGAGATGTTGCGGCATTTTCTGGAGAACGGGGTTCATAATGGCGATCGCAAGTTATCGTCAGGCGACTGGGGTTCAAATGGAGAAAAGGGGACACGAGGTGTTTTCTGGAGATTGGGATTCATTATTTTGGCAAACAAGAGAACGGGGTTCAAATGCAGTGATCTGAGGATCATTTGCGCAAGAGAAAATTTCGGGGTTCAAGAAAAGCAGAAAAAGAAAATAATAATCCCGAGCGGATGAGTGGTGTTTAGACCATGGTTATCCCTGCGTTACCATTTATTTTGGTATCCAGGTTGATGTTGTTGTTTCGGTGATCAGGCCGACTTTCTCTGTACCAGACGGATTTTTCTTCAAGATTGTGTTCTTTGCCGATTCTGACAGGCGTTGTTAATTATTTTCCCATCAGAGTGCAAATTGTTCGTCTGTTCTTGGTATTCAATCACTCTTCATCCTGATCATCTGAAAGCCGAGGCTATTCATATCGACAGGTTCACAGTGGATTGAATAGGGGCAGCTGTAACACCTCAAAATTTGCCCTCCTCTCTTGGGACTAGCATAACATATTGCATATCATTTTTAAGTCATTAGGCATTGCATATTGCATATCATGTGGTTACATTGTGCAAGCCATTCCCCCAAGTCTTGATCAGAAGATAAGAGGTCATGTGCATGCTGGGGTTTCATTGGACTGGTCATTAATCATCTGAGGATGTGGAGGTCCAAATTAGGGTTTTGTGATTCTCAAGGAGATTGGTCTTCATCTTGGTGGCAATGATTCATCATCATCATCATGGTTTGTCATTATCAAGTGTTGAAGCATATTCCTTGAGATTAGGGTTTTGACCACTGGTCAACCCTAATCAGTTGCATTGGGCCAATCAGGGCATGGCTAGGAGAGGGGGTCTACAATGGATCTGGGGATCATCATATGATTATATTGAGGTTTTTGATGCTAGGGTTTCATCCTTGGGCCATTTCATCAGGGAATTGGGGCTCAGATTGATTAGTGCATTGTCAGATTCATCTATCAGTTGAAAAAGTCAACTGTGGTCAACTGTGCTTGATTTTGTGAATTTGGAGATGGGAGAGAGTTGGATACACTTCATTCATGTTGGAACAAGTGTTATTTGACATTGCAAAGCTCAAGAATGGAGAAAATAAAGTCAGAACAAAAATTGCCAAAAATAGAAAGTGACTTGTAATGGAAGTTTCCAAAAATGGAAAGTTTTTGACCACAAAATTACATGTCCAAGGAAGCTTCAAATGAAAATTTGTTCAACATTAAAGTTGTAGATCTTGGTCTCACCTTTCCAAAAAGTCCAAGAACTTGAAAATGTCATGTATGGTTGGCAAGTTATGGTCCATTCAATTTCAAAAATGACCCATAATCAAAGTGGCATAACTTTCACATGGAGTGTCCAAATTGGATGATCTTTTTATGAGCAAACTCCATTTAACATGTACTTTCATGGTGTATAATCAAAAATCATCAAAAGTGGTCAATGCAAAAGGTCAATTTTCAAGTGCACTAATTAGAATCCAAGGGCAAAATGGTCCAACTTGAGAAATACTTGGAATTTTTGAATGGGAGTTTTTGCAACACATCACATATGCCAATTAGAAATGGTTTGAATTGTCATAAGTGTTCAAGGTCCAATATTTGGCTAGGCCATTTTTGAACTATCATTTGAAATGCATTTTTTGGCATGACATATGGAAAATGAGAAATACAATGCCAATTGCTATGAAACCAAAGCCAACACATCACAAATGATATTGAGAAGATGTCTGAGCTATCATACAGCTGTCATGAGCCCTCATGTGAAATGCCAATTTTGCCCTTGCATTAAAAAATGGCATTATGCTAATTATTTCATTTTTGGTTAATTGGTGATTAGAAGGTGATTAAGTTGAAGTATAAAGTGCTAATTGTAACTGAATTGCACACATAATCATAATTCTCAAGAATTCATAACAAACTTTCCTTCCAATTCATCAAATTCTCTCAAACTCTCCAAATTTTCATCAAGCTTTTTTCAAGATTTCTTCATCAATTCTTGATGAAATTGAGCGATTCTTTTTGATTCATCTTCAATCAACCTTCCTCTCCAACTGTTTTGGCGATTTGTGGCAAGAAACTTGAAGATTCGTGACTGTTCATAAGGAGCTCAACAATGGCATCTTGCAATTTCTTCCAATTAAAGTAGCATTGAGCTTGGTTGATCGCTCCATTGAACTTCCTATACCTTCTTCTTCATCTGTTTTCGGTTTTGGCTTGAAGAATCATCAAGAATCATCACTGCCATCTCCAAGGTACCAAAATTCGAATCTCACGATTTCTTAAATTATCACATGCTTTTGAAAGATCATTCAATGTAGATCAACATGCTAGGCGTAGTTTTTGAATTGGTGAACTGATGAGTGAGAAATCATGCTTTGAATGTTTGGATGTGAAACTTTAAATGCTCGATCCGTGCTGTGTGTTTAGTGTTAGGAAAAATTGATCACATATCCTTAATCTACATGTTAAGACGATTCCAACGGTATATCACTTGTGCATTTTCGTGGCCAAATGCTCGTTACCGAAATCTGGATGAAACACGATGATGAACTGTGTGATTTTCTGGAAAAATTATTGCATTTGATCCGCTACAGTGCCTCACCAATTCGAAATGTTGTTTCCCTCCAGAACTGACCACTCACGCGCTGCCACTGAATTAAAATAAACTGTGTCGTTTTGGCCAAGGACATGTTATTTACGGAAATGCCACTGCAGACTTTTAAATCCTAATTCCATTTTAATAATTATTCAATAATTTAATAAATCTTTAAAAAATCATAAAAAATTCATTATTAATCCAAAATTAGTGAGGCTTTTTTTGATAGATCCCAAATTTTGTCTAGAATTTTATAGGCATGATACCATAAGTTGTGCATGGAGAAATTTTGACCTTGCCTATTGATCTTTGACTTGTGTGCATTTTGTGCATGTTTCACCATATCTATCATGAAATGCTCATACTTGTAAAGAAATGAATGAAAATTTTTGTGCTTATTCTGGACATGTTGATGGTGATTTCCATGTAAAGTTTATGATTTTTGGATACTTGGTTGATTAGATATGAATTTTTGGATTAAGGTGTGACAATTTGTGTCACACCAAGCTAGGTCATCTTTCTGATTTTATTTAAAATGCCTAGAGATGTTGATTTGAGCTGAAATTTTGTGTGGATGATCATTGATATGTCAAGATTGCGTGTGATTTTTGCTGGAATTTTTGATGGAGTTTTCTAATTGATTGATAATTTTCTTCTCTGTTGGCTCATTTTGTGAATTTATGTGACACATGTTGGCATTTTGCTTGTGAAATTCTCATAGTGTATTGGATGAAGATGAAATTTGGTGTGAGCATTCTAGACACATTATAGGACATCATGGTTTTGATCCCATTCATTTCTAATATGTTGTCACTGTTTTATGAATTATTGAAGTGGATGTTTGGTTGGATGTCTTGAATTGGCTTGTATAAATGTGTCTGGACTTATTGATTTTCATTGACCTACTTTCTTTTGTCCAATTGAGCTGAAAATTGACATGCCATACATTGAATAAGTCCTGTTTAGGTGTGAATTTTTGTGGAATTAATTGAATTGATTTTGTATGCTTTTGAGTGAGATAGTTCTGTTTGGTCAATTGAAGTTGCAAATTGCATGTTTGATGTTAAATTGTGCATGAAATGATATTGGTGAATGGTATGAGCATGGGACCAATTGCATTTGCTTTTAATTTGTTTGAATGTGATTTTGGTTGGTTTACACTTGCTGTTTAGAATTTTTTATCCCTTTTGGACCCTAGGCTTGGCCTAGTGGTCCTGTTTCTCACATTTGGTGTGGATTTTCAGGTTGAAAGGCAAAAAGCTTAAAGAAGATAAATGAAAGTTGCAAAAATTGAATTTGTTTGATGTTGTCTACTAACTTGACTTTGTGTTGTAGGATTGGATGCTTGAGCTTGAGCTTATAGCTTGCACTTATGTGCATTAACTTGTGTTGTCTGTATAGATTGACTTTTGCTGTTTATTGTTGGTTTGTCTGAGTACTGATGATACTTGATTGATTTCAGGTACATTTAGTCGCTTACAGTTCTTTAAGAACTTGCTTGTTGCTGCTTGGTTTTTAAACCAATTGAGGTAGGACTTCTATTCTTCATGTAGTCTGGAAGACCTGGCCTGTTACTTGGCCAGGCAACTGTCTGAAGTCCTCCTTAAGAGGCGATGTTTGTGGCTGTTTACATTTGTTCCAAGCAGGTAAAGACCTCTATGAGGCAATTGGCGGATCATAGGGATATGCAATCTATCCCCCGCTATTCTGTTGAGTCGTCCCTCTGCTCACACGACTGTGTGTTGATGCATTGGGACACAAACCCAAGATCTTGCGCTGTTGCACGATCGAGTCAGAGTCTTTGAGCGTAGAAGGGTCCCTCCATTCTGGACCCACACTCCTTTGTCTGAAGCTCTCCCTGGTCAGGGATAAGAGCTGTGAAGTCTAATCTTCAGTTACCTTTCATCTGCTTCACCTTAGCCTCGCAATGGCAAGGTTAAGAGCGAATAATACCCTTGTACAGATGACTTGCTTCGGCAGTCAAACCCATTGTTTGAGCCTCACTTGACTGGTTATAGTGTGTGCTTTGTGAATATTTGTTTGCTCTGTTTGCTTGTATGCTTGTATGCTTGCTTTCTTCCTGGATAGGATTAGCTTGCTGTTGTGCAAGTAGGTAGAAACCACAACGTAGGGTAATGATGCATGACAACACTAGGCTCGAGTACAGCTCCCTAGTAGTGTGTCTTCCCTTGGTTTCTGGCTAGATTTTCTTTCCCTTTCGGGGGAACTACATCGCCCTGATCCTCGTTCCAGACGAGGTATGTAGGCAGGAGACCGTGCGAGGTCTCTCCGGGCACCTTTTTTTTTCTTTTTGGGTGTGTTTACCTGTTATCTTCTTGTGTGTCAGGATATGGAAGTAAGCTCAGCGATTGGCTGTACGTATCTTGATTGTGTTTGTTTGGTTCGGAAGCCGATGTAAGTCCAGCGATTGGCATTCGGGTTCCAGGTTTGCCTGTGGGTGTGTGTGTCTTGTTTGGCGTGCGTGAGCCGAACTACGGTAGCTCTGATTCTCGTTCCAGACGAGATACGTAGGCATAGGATGCGATGTCCTATCGAGCTCTCTTCCTCTTAACCCCACCTGTGTTGTCTTCGGTGCGTGTGTGTGTGTGTGGTGTTTTAGCAACCTTTTCTTTTCTTAGAGCGTGGATCCCGTCGAGTACGACGGACGTGAGGGGTGCTAATACCTTCCCCTTGCGTAACCGACTCCCTTACCCTTTCTCTTTGGTCGCGAGACCATGCTTTTTCCAGGTTTCTCTGAGCGTTTCCTTTCCCTATCTTGGGATAAATAACGCGCAGTGGCGGCTCTGTGTTGTTTTTGTTTTAGCCCGCCGGTTGTTTTTCGCGGATGCGACACCGTACCCTATGTGTCCCCCATCATCCTTCACCACCACACACTGCACCATCTTCTTCTTCTGCAGGTACCACTCCTGGCTTTTATATTACGGAGGAGATGTGGCATGACCACATGGCTAGAGAGAAAAGGCGTGACGACCTACTCTCTATCATCCAACAACAACTGGCGAATAACATGAGCTTCATGCAAGAATCGCAGCGGAGGACAGACAGGTCCTACGACACTGTTCTACAGTCTCTGGAAACGATCACAGATACACAAGCCCGTCAGCAACACCACCACCGTCAGCATATTACACTCATAGAAAACACTCAGGGTTCCATTTTGGATAACCTTCGAGAGGTGAGGACCGCTCAGGATGCCCTACAGGCGAGGATGGATCAGAGAGACCGGCGTCGTACCAGATCCCGTCGTCCACCTCAGGATGGCAAGGGCACCAGTGGTCAGCAATAGGTTGTCAGGTAACTCTTCCCTTATCTTATTTCGAAACATTTAGGACAATGTTCGATTTAAATGTGGGAGGAGACTCTATCGTCTTTTCTTTATTGCCTTTCTCGTCTTTCCTTTATCGCTTTTCTTTGCTGTTTTTAGATAGCTTGTTTATTTTTATTTCCTTTTAGTTATTTATTTTGTTTTTTTTAGTATAATGCATGAGTCTGACGAGTCACCAAATATAGTATATCTTTAGTACAATCTAATCTCCCCATACCTTTAGCCCCACCGATTTTTTTTTGCAAAAGAAAACAGTGTTATTCCGAAAGTTCTCAGGTTTTAAAGACACGTTTCGAGTAAGGATGCGGTGACTTGGGAGAACTTTGCGAAACATCAGTATCTGTATTAGCACCATAAGCTTCGTAAATATAGGAATCATTCCCGAAACCCCATATACCATGGCCTTAATCATCATTTTCGTATAAGTCCTCAGTAGTTTATCTCAGCAGTAAGCTCCGGCCTATGCATCCTCTATGTAGGGGACCGATGCAAATAAGTGAATGATCCAGCAAAACAAAACAATAAAAGAAAGCAAAAAGGCAACTCCGGTATAGGTGACCCTCACAAAGTCATTTAAACCAAAGAATTGTAAAAATTTGCTACAAAAAGAAAAAGAAAAAAAAGGGAAAATAAAAATGTACCCACTGTTAGTTGGTTCAGAGGTATCTGGCACTGAACTCGGTGGGGCGGATTACGATCCGATCCCCCACAACTACAGTTGGGTCCAATAAAAGGGTTTACACATATTTATGTGCCAGAAACCTCATTCTCAAATCATAATCACTAACAGGCCACTCTACTATGAAGCATGTACGGATAACGGGCTTAATGTGATTGCGCCTGAATGAAAAGGACACAAAAAGAGATGAAGAGGCATGCTGTTAGATGTAATTTTAAGTGTCGGGTTTTTGTTATCGTATCCACAGGGATTGTAAGATATCACCGCCGTTCGATGGTTGTATTAATTCTAGCTTTAGGTAACAATAGGGTTTTGGTTGTTGTCACGTTATCTTGCATAAAAATGTAATAAAATGCGGTAAAAGTTATGGTTTGAATATTTGAGAAATATTGTCAAAGTTAGGGTTCAACGATCACTTTGCATGTATTTGTTCGGTCAACAATCTTATAAACTCCTTTAGATGATAAATTATTTCACAAAGTCCTCCCAATGTGTTTCTCTCGAACACACATTGTGAGTTTTCCCATTTTGATCCATTGTTTATCTCTAACACAATCTATCAAAATGACAACTTTTTGGTTCAACCTTATGGTGAACAAAATCATTCATTACTATCTCTAGCTAACAAACAAGATTGGATGAAAACCTAGGTTAAGAGTTGGTAAACATCTCTCGATCATAAACCAACACAAAGAGTTTTGAATAAGAACAAAGTTTTCATCATATATTCACCATTAAAGAGTTTACAAATGAAGATCCTTACATTTACACACAAAGCTAATGATCATCTACATCTAACCTTGACAAATGGAGGACTTAGCTACTCATTTTCATGGTAGCTTGGCCGGCAAGTTTCGGAAGAAGGTTGATCAACATCCAAGTCGAATAATCAAGATTGGATGGGAATCCACCTTCTTTTTGTAAAATATGGTTAAGAGATGAAGAGAAATGAAATCTAGGTCAAAAAGATCTCTAGAGCAACAGCGGGAAAATATCTAGAAAAAGTACAAAAGTATGGAAAGATGAAGTATGGCTCTCAAAAGTGGCACTTGCTACTTATAGTGCTGTTTCTGGGCTGTCATGCTCGCTAGGCGAGCAGACTGCTTCGCCTAGCGTGCCCCAAAATAAGGCACCTGAGGCATCTGCGCCCAGAGAAACAGCCTTTCCCAGACTGTCATGTTCGCCTAGCGAAGGACACGCTTCAACCTTCGCCCCAGCGAGGTTGAGAGGTTTTGCTACTGGAATGCTCGCTGGGAACTCGCTAGAGCCTCGCCTAGCGAGTGAGTGCTGGCTGCGCTTTTCACCAAGTCTGGAAGTGTTCGCTACCCACCTCGCTAGCAGCTCGCCTAGTGAGTTTGGTCATGTTTGCCACTGTAAATTACTGGAGCATTTCGCTGGACTCTCGCTGGACGCTCGCCTAGCGAGTGCTTCGCCACAGCCCTCGCCTAGCGAGCAAGCTGATGAATGCTTGTTTGATTTGATCCCTTTGCCAAATTTCTTGTGTCTTCACTTTCTATTATTTCATGCCTACTTCCTGCACAATAACACACAAATCAAAGGTACCAAGATCGTTTATCATTGAATTGCATTTCATCTAAAACAAGGGTGGTTTTGAACATTTTAGCAAGGAAATGGAGTGAAAGATACCCATATTTGATAGCTCAAATTAGCACTTTTGGGTATCTAACACATGCCTAGGTATTGTGGGATGATATGTGTTGGTTAATATAGGAATGAAGTTTATGTTCGTATTTGTGGATTAGTGTTATCATGATACCCTTAGTTCACTCAGTTAGTACCTATCACTGCATCCCGACTTGAACTTAGAATTTTTACCTGAAGCACTCGTTTACACCAGTTTTTCTTTTATGAGCTTTTTAATGTTTTGCTTGAGGACAAGCAAAGGTTTAAGTGTGGGAGGGTTTGATAACACTGAAATTTACCGTATTTTCGACTCCGATTTCACATGCATTCTAGTTGTTTTATTGCTATTTTGTTGTGTTATTACTATGTTTTTCTTTGTTTTCAGGTTTTTACTTTAATCGGAGCCCCGATCGAGAAAAGGAGCGAAAAAGAGCCAAAAACCCTAAAATTCAGCATTTTGTACTTGTGGCTTCCCCCATGGCTGGCGCCATAGACCCTGCCATAACGTGTCCAAGTTCAACTTCCCTCAACTGCCACGTTCCCCACTACTTCCACTAAGGCGCCTCAGAATGGTCTTGTGGCGGGCACCATGGCCTTGTGGCGGGCGCCACAAGAGGAAAAGTTTTCCCTCCCATTTTCAAGTTGAAGGGCATCCTTGTCATTTCCATCTTTTTACTTGCTTATAAATAGAAACTCGAAATCACTTTTTCAAGCATCCAAACTTAGAACAGAGGCAAACTCAGAGCAACTTTGTTTCACTTAGGCATATATTCAGTATTTTAAAGTGATAATCGCTTCGCATTGGAGTGTTACCACAATTGTGTAATCGAGTCTGTGATAGAGTCTGTAATCGAGTTTGGAGCACTTTGGAAGGAAGTTAATCCTGCCGTCATTTTCATTTCCGCTTTGCAATTTACTCAACCCTCCGATTGGAGCAGGTTTTTATTACTTGTCTTTATCTTGTTTATTTTCCCGCACTCACTTTACTTTTATTTATTTTCCCGCACTCGCTTTACTTTTATTTATTTCCTCGCACTCGCTTTAAATTATTTATTTCCTCTCACTCACTTTACTTTTATTTATTTCCTCGCACTCGCTTTACTTTTATTTATTTCCCACACTCGCACTACTTTTATTTACTTTTCGCACTCGCACTACTTTTATTTAAATTAATGCACTTTTACTTTACCATGTCTAACTAAATTTATAAGGTTAGAATGTAAGGATCGTAATTGAACCGATAATCCGTACAATTGTTCGTAGAAGCACTTAAGGGCTATTTTAACTTTCAACTTAAGTTTTCCCGCACTTCAATTCTGTTGGGTAAGATCGAAAGTCGTCCAACGTCTATCTAAACTTAATTGTTTTTAACTATTTCAAAAACAGCGAAAGCGCTTTGTTTAGTTCATTAGGAGTTTTTAATTTAAGAAGAAAAGAGATTTTAAAACTATTTTCGGACGCGTTTATAAGTTTAGAGTCTGGTTCGTAAGAACCTCTTTTGGTTAAGAAATCCAGGTTATAATACTTTTCAACTTAGTCAAGATACTATATTTCTTAAAAATATGTTTACTACTCTAACGCAATGCGCGCCTTTTTATAAGTGACAATAAGAGGGTTTGATTAGGGAGTACAACTCGGTTCTGAATACGCGAAAGCGATAGTTCCCGTTAAATTAGTTCTTTTCAAAGTAGGAAACATTGCCCATAAGTAGTTCTATTAGCAAGTACTTGGATTATTAATTGATTATGTGAATTACATTCAACCCTGTTTTTATTAATTAAACTCTATTCAATACTTTACTTTTCATTGCACACTCTAAAAACACCTATTTTGATTGCCTTTGATAAACACCATAACAATAGATAACAATAGATTGACACTTGGTCTCTGTGGATTCGACAATCTTTTATATTACTCTGATGCGTTCGTATACTTGCGAAAAGCACCGCATCAGTTAACAAGCGGCAAAATGTCTTGACATATCAATGCAACACTTAATTTGCGGTGATCTTGTTCAACATTAGTTACAATGCAATTGTGAGGTGGGTATATAGAAGCTATCTCCCAAGAGTCACTTCTCTTTTTGTGAGACGCAACCAACCAAAACTTGCAAAGGATGTTACGACATTCGATGACATACCTTCTCGAATTAGTGTGTTTCACGGTGAAATCATCAGAGTTATTCATGTGAATTTTTTTGATAGCTCACACACATTCTTCTTTAGTGCGGAACATGTCTCCCACTTTTAATCACCCTCTGATCGTGGATACGGGTTATAAAAAACACTATTGGATGTTTCATCGTCATGCAGATCCATGTTTGTCATATGTTGGGGCGGATTATATACATGACTTGGAGGTAATGGCGTTGGATGATCGTCATCTTCAATGTTGATGTTCAACATAGGATTGACCGGTGTCTCAGTATCTTCTTCTTCTTCATCAACGACGTTGACTTCTGCTTCTGCTTCTAGGTCAGCTTCATTTGAGTTTTCTAAATCAAATTCATCAGATTCAACTTGATTAGTTATCTGAGATTGTTGAGATGGTATACTTCATTGAAGAGTAATATATAACTCAATAGAGTTGCAACCAGAATGTTCGTGACTAACAAACATATATTCAACATCTTCATCGTCCCGTACCTTTAGCGGGAAAAATTTGCATTGATTATTCTCGAAAAAAATTGGATTTTCATACGTGATTTGTGACACAAGACCAAATCCTATGCAAGATTCAATTCGTTTTTTCAAATGCAAGAAATCTGAATTACTCTTGATCGTAAGTCGGATAATATCGGTGTTCCGAAAACAAAACCTATATAGATCACACTTATATGTCTCACTGTTGCAGTGAGCATTGATAGTATATTTTGGTGCAGATGACATTGTAATATTTTTTATGCAAATGAAAAGTAATATTTTTTTGGTGCAGATGAATTTGTGTTGATTGTTGGATGTAGATAGTAAGACACTTAAATAGACAAGTGATGTATCAAGCATGCAAGCCCCAACGTCAATCCAATTGGCGCTAACATATATTCCTTGTACATGGGCGCCGGTCCAATTGGCGCTAACATATATTCCTTCTACATGGGCGCCGGTCCAATTGGCGCTAGCATTTATTCCTTACAGACCTCGTAACTCAGCATGCAGAGCCATGCAGGCGTTAGGATAGGTGAAGATCGTACATGCATGCAAGTCTATGAGGCACCAGTTTGATTGGCGCTAGCATGTTATATTTGCATGTGTAAGCCAAACCACTTGGCGCTAGCATGCAAGCACTACTATCCATGCATTCAAACTTTTGCATGTCTTTGCATGTCACTCATTATAAATAGCCATGCACGTCTCACAATTTTCCCTCACCAACAATCACTTCTTCCTCTACAACAACAACTCTTTCATCTGCAACAACCATTGTTTCAAATATTTACTCCGACAAGATGTCTCTCCTCACTATTGGTGAATCACACAGAGGCACAGTTGCAAACATAACAACTTATGTAAGTGTTTAATTCCTGTATTATTTTTCTAGAATAATTTTTGTTGTTTCTTTTTTAAAGTAACATATTTTGTTGTTTCTTTTTTAGGATGTTTCTAGGTTTCGAACTCGGGTCCACGAATTTGTACACATGGACCCGATGATTCAACTGTATGTCGAACTTGCCGGTTTTGGACATATAAGCAAAATAGTGTCTTGGTCGGTGGATAATAAATTTATTCTTGCATTATGTGAAAGATGGCATCCCGAGACACACACATTCTGGTTTCCAACCGGTGAATGTACCGTGACGTTAGAAGATGTCTACATGTTATTGGGATTGTCTATCGAAGGTAATGCGGTAAATGGTAAAACCAACTATGCAAATTCAATTTGCATAGACCTCTTGGATGTTGATTTGTTAGATGATAACTTTAGAGGTCAAGGTATACTCCTTTCACGCCTTAAGGCATATTATAACAGCTTACAGTTAGATGAGAATTCTACAGAAGAGGCTACAATAATAAAAACTAAGTGTTACATTATGCTTTTAATTGGTTTATTTTTATTTCCCGAAGGTAGTGGTTCTAGTATGCATGTTATGTATTTACCTTTACTAAGACATGTAGATAGAGTTGGGGGTCCGCTTATTTGGCTTATCTTTATAGATCTTTATGTAAAAATGCATACAAAGACACATCTACATTTTATGGATGTGTTGTTTTGCTCCAAGCATGGGGTTGATCCAGACTACGGTCCCTAGCGCCCGTCAACAACAACCCATTCACATTCTCGTATGCACAAAAGTAAGTTCTTAAAAATGGATTTAATTTACTTAATTTACCGATTATTATCTCTAAATAATATTTTTACTTTTATGGTGCAGATGGTCGGCACGTGGTATGAGTTATAACAGATGTCCTAGACACTGTATTACCCAGTATCACAATCTCTTGGATCACCTTTGACCAACAGATGTATGACCATTAACCTAATTATTTCGTAATAATTTGTTAATTTCTTCTACCAAATTTATAATCTAATATATGTTCACATTTCAGTTCATTTGGCATCTATATCTAAATTTGGATCATGACCATGAAATCAACGAATAAGACGCAACTGTTTGGACTGCATGTACATCGATCATAAGATTCACCACTATGGAGATGCACAATAGTGGTCGTGTTAAATTGTAATTCGGTATGCTTCAACACATCCCACATCCCAGACCCCCCCCCCCCCCCCCCCCCCCCCCCCCCCCCCCCCCCCCCGCAAATCTAGGAGAATGACATCTACGCAAAGTTAACGACCAATGGAACTTTAACACATGGCAAGGTTTCGCTAGATCTGAGTATCGCAAATGGAAGCACCGCCAATACCATGTCTTAACTGACGCTATGATGCCAACTGAAGAAAAACCAAGTCGTAATTATATGGCTTGGTACAAATCGATTGAATTTGAGTTCATCGTCGAGGATATGTACCTATACGGCCCACGCCAGGTAACTTACACACCAGAAGGCTCAACATCTAACCCCCAACAACATTGTCAGACCGGCTACTCACAACCCCATATCCATCAAAATTTTCGATCCACAAACACACAAACCTACAACCCTAACATGCCAAACACCCAACCACAATACCAAGAGCATACCCCGTACCACCACCACCAACTAGATCATCATTAAGACATCCAACATCGTTATGCACCAAACACATCATCCTATCATAGCCGCCTTAGCCAAAACACGCAACGATCATTTAACACCAACCGTCCCTCCTTCTACCATAGCCAAGAAGCCCAAACATCTCAAAAATAAAACATTCAATAACCATATGTCTACCAAACACCACAACAATCATTTCAACCTTTCCTCGACGCATCATTCACACCAACGTCTCCCTTCAATCATCCCGGTCGCTCTCCAACAACTCAAACACAGCCCAACTACTCTAGCATGGGTCATAAACTCAGCTATGATGGCACCCCTTCGATGCATACACAAGACTACGCTGATTTGTCTGACTATCTCAGGCAATCTCCTGCAGTTGGTGGTGATGTTCCTGGGTCCTCAGATACTCAAACACTTGGGGTGAATCATCAACGTGGGTTAAGGCCACGAGTTCAGGTAGCTAGAGGATGTTGGACCGTAGGTCGGTTAGGTGATCCCGGTCATCGACATTAGTCTTTTTTGTATAAACGGGTATTAATATTAATATAAATTGGTCCGATTTCGACTTCATCTATCATGCACAATGTTTTTCAAAAAATATTACGAAACACACAGAGGTGTCAATCCAATTGACGTCTCCTTTAAAACTTAATACATAAGCGCCAATTGAATTGACAACACAAGGTGGACTAGCCAATCCAATTGGAGTCTCCTCTCTAAGTTTAAGAGCAGTTGTCAATTCATCTGACGCCTCCTCTTCAAAATGGGGTAGTTTGAGATTTTTTTTAAAACTGGATTATTTTGGGTTTTTTTTTAAACTGAGTTATTTGGGTAAAAATTTCAATTTTATAAGTAAACTAACACATTGTTTTTACATCTTAAATGAAGAAAATAAACCTATGTAGAAAACGAAAATAAAATTCGAACACATGTTCAAACTAATTTTTACAACATTTCTTTTTTATAGGTATCAACGTCTAACGAGCACGTGCTCGTTTATCCGTTATTTTTAATTAACACATACATTAAAAATATAAATAATATTTTTATTAATTTTATTTTAATTTTAATTATTTATATAATAAACTTTTAAAGTGAAAGTGTAATTATTATTAGACAGTTAGGGTGCAGTTATTATTATGCTAAACTTTTTATATAATAAACTTTTAAAGTGAAAGTGTAATTATTATTAGGCAGTTAGAGTGCAGTTATTATTATGCTAAACTTTTAAAGTAAAGGAAGTTTGAGGGTGAAGTTGATAATCTATAGAATTATTAACTACCCAAATTTTAATTTATATTTTATTATTTATTAAAAAATGAAAATAAAAAATATTTTTGAAAGAAAAAGTGGCCACTCGAAAAACCCTTATCCTCTTTATATAGTACTAGCGTTCAGACGGGCACTCCCGTGTCCGTCTGTCCGCTTTTTTTAATGCGCACAATAGAGAAAAATAAGTGTCAGTTTTTCTTTTTATGAGGTTTCTATTGTAGGTCGCATTAAAAATAATATTATTACATTTTGAAAATGGTAAATAAAGATATTCAAAATTATATCGAAGCATGCAAAATACTATTGACACTATGTAATCAATGACGTTCTTTAAGAGGAATGTCGAACATGAAATCTCTATTCGAAGTATTTTCTTTTTCCCTGCAATTGTTTTCCGTAGTAAAGAAAAAATGTAAGATTCTCAAATTAGAATTTTTTTTAGAGAAAAAGATAGTAAAATTAATAGTAAGTAGTGTAATATAGTTTTTTTTACCTTATAAAGATTCAAATCAATTCTTCGTACATCCATTTATCAATGCGCTATTGAGATTTAAAAAATTACAAATACATGACGGAATATCATATCATCAAAGAAATACATTCAAAACATTTGACTCGCTTGAATATAATATGAGTTATTGTGACAAAAAAAATGTATACCTGGAGATTGAAGATACTTTGTTTTAGTCTAGATTTGGTAGAACAACAACTATGACTTGTTTATGAATTACTTGGATTTCTGGTAAAAAAGGAAAACAATGTACTTAGTAAATATATATGGTTTTATTTACATAAACCACTAATAGAAGTTAAATCCATGCATTCAACAACTATGACTTGTCTCTTGATATTTTTTATGTAATTTTGATTTTAATATAAATTGTTTTTGTAAAAAACTTTGTGATATGGTCTCTCTCTCTCTCTCTCTCTCTCTCTCTCTCTCTCTCTCTCTCTCTCTCTCTCTCTCTCTCTCTAAGGACTCAATCCACTATAATCAAAACTTGATTACAAACTCCACAAAGACAAATCATCTTTGTCTTCTTGAGTCTATCTGACTAAAGGATAAAAAAAAATTATGGTTGATTTCTGCCACGTCTCTCTCTCTCTCTCTCTCTCTCTCTCTCTCTCTCTCTCTCCTAAATTTGTGATATCATCATTTGGAGTAATTAAAAATGATGAAATGTCATACATATATGGGACCACTCAAGTCTCTCTAAGGACTCAATCCATTATAATCAAAACTTGATTACAAACTCCACAAAGACAAATCATCTTTGTCTTCTTGAGTCTATCTGACTAAAGGATAAAATAATTTTATGGTTGATTTCTGCCACATATCTCTCTCTCTCTCTCTCTCTCTCTCTCTCTCTCTCTCTCTCTCTCTCTCTCTCTCTCTCTCCCTAAATTTGTGATATCATCATTTGGAGTAATTAAAAATGATGATATGTCATACATATATGGGACCACTCAAGTTGATTAATAGTTTATAGGTCATTAATTGAATAACAAAACAATATTCAAAATTACAAATTAATTTATAAAACAAATATTTACATGAACTTTATAGATTCATCCAAATTGAATAACAAAACAATATTGCATTTTTTTCCCTGCTTTGTTGTCTTGTTTCTATAATATTTATTCATAAGCCTACAAATCATAATGATACTTTTGTTAGCATGAAATTGAAACATAAAATAAAATTTAAAAAACATTCGTAAGACCAATACAGCAGCACACAGCAAAATTCATCTTCCTTTTTATTTATTTATTTATTTTTTAATTATTCATCCCCAAACTCTATACTAAACAAATACTAATTTCTTAGAATATTTTTTATTCCAATTTCCCATGATAAGACTTCCTATTTCACTCATAAATCCAAATAATTTTCAGTGGAATGCAAAAATACCTTCTGGCAATTCCCATTAAAGATTTCTTGCATCCCCTATGCAATGTTGATGGGAAGAAAATCCTTTCATCCTCAAGAATTCTCGCCGTATGCTCGGTTT
This sequence comes from Lathyrus oleraceus, assembly GCF_024323335.1. Lineage (NCBI taxonomy): Eukaryota > Viridiplantae > Streptophyta > Magnoliopsida > Fabales > Fabaceae > Lathyrus > Lathyrus oleraceus. The sequence goes on along the minus strand of NC_066584.1, from coordinate 425,381,581 downwards.
TGCGGTTATATTTTCATTTCTAACGTGTATTATTTTTATTGTTTTAAGTGTTCAATCGAGGAGTTTTATAGTAGTTTGTTGAGTGTGATAGTTGTTTAGTCATTAAATGGTAGGGGTAAAAAGGAAAGAAAAAAAATCCATATCAAATTTGTGTATTCCTATTATATATTGTTATAAATTATAGATTATAGACATATATCAGATCAAGAATCAATGAAAACTATGACATTCCATTACAAACTAATATTTATTAAAAAAAGATGAGGTATAAAAATTAAAAAACAATATACTGTTTCAATAAAACTCTTAATCTCAAGAGCAAACACTTAATATAATATGATAGTTATCTTTATCTTATAAAATTCAACAAAGAGTATTTAACCCAATAATACAAAACAACCTTGTTGCATACTCATGAAAAGAGTAAGTGGAGATGAAGATGGACATGAGTATCTAAGGCATTCAGTTGTTTGGAATTTTCCACTATGAAAATTAATAATATCTTGATAATCAGTTTGCATGCCCTCACGAAGCCTCCATATCCCACTCACAACATAGTCACCAAGTAACGTCACCTTCCATATCTACATGGGCTTCCCACTTCTGTTTTCATTGCACTGTGTCCACTTTTCCTATTCAAACATTAAAAAGAATATTTAATAGAAACATTTTTGAAAATAAAATATAAAGATAGGGCGAGAGTGAATTGCATTTTTAATGCAAAAGAAGTTATATTTCTTCCATTATGATTTTGGTAAAATAAAATATACATGAATAAATTGTAAAGCAACAAAAATCTATCTTTCTTCCTAACAAACATTGTTACCGTTTTAAATGTCCAAGTGAAGGGTAGATGATGACTTCCATCTACAGACCAGATTACTTGATACTATTCATTTATGTTAGTGACGGACATTAATGTTTCATCCATAATTCCATGTTACAGGTAATATTTCAATATTTATTTTCATATGATATATAAACTGCCACAAACGGAAACTTTTTAAAAAATCTAAAATGCCACAAGCTAAAGCCTCTTATTTTATAAAAAAAGTGAATTGTGTCTTTGTTCCATTTTGAAATTAATGTTTCCGATTAAATAAAATCTATTACAAAATACAGTTACTATTAATAGAAGTTGAGGGGTAATTAAGGAATAAATTAAGGCCATACCAAAATTCTCTATCCCCTTTATATATAGTTATAGACTAGCGTTCAGACGGGCACTCCCGTGCCCGTCTGTCCGTTTTTTTTAATGCGCACAACAGAGAAATATAAATGTTTGTTTTTCTTTTTATAAGGTTTGTATTTTACGTCATATTAAAAATAATATTATTACATTTTAAAAATGGTAAACAAAGATATTCAAAATTATATTAAATCATGCAAAGTACTATTGGTATTGTGTAATCAATGACCTTCTTTAAAAGGAATGTTGAACATGAAATCTTTATTCGAAATATTTTCTTTTTCATTGCAATTATTTTCCATAGTAAACAAAAAATGTAAGACTCTCAAATTAGAATTTTTTATAGAGAAAAAAATAGTAAAATTAATAGTAAGTAGTGTAATATAGTTTTTTTTACCTTATAAAGATTCAAATCAATTTTTAATACACCATTTTATTAATGCGCTCTTGAGATTTAAAAAACTATAAATACATAAAGAAATGTCATATCATCAAAGAATACATTCAAAATATATCTCAACTAAGCAATGTGGGATCAAGAAAATCTAATTTGAGCCCGTGGCCATTTTCAAGTCTCCTTATTGCGCTACACCGAATTTTTGTTTTTACTCCGATGTCCGTTTGTCCGTTTTTTTAGTGCGCTTACGTGTGTATATCTATTATGATATTTTTCACATATGTCATGATAAAAAGAATATTACTCATAAAAATAAAATTAAGATGATATATATTCACTTTCAACATATTTTAGTAAATTATGACTTAAATTTGAGAAATCAAAATATACCTCTCTCTCTCTCTCTCTCTCTCTCTCTATATATATATATATATATATATATATATATATATATATATATATATATATATATATATATATATATATATATATATATATATCATATTTAAGTAATAATTTTACTGTAATATATTGAAAGTGAATATTTATTATCTTAATTATATATAAATAAATAAATAAATATTTCTATCTTTTCCAACCAATTTTATCTTTTGTATTATTAAATTTCTCCCTATTTTCATTTGAATATCTATTTTTATTTTCTAATTTTTTTCTAAATCTATTATTTTCCTTTGATTTCACAATATTGACCAACATTATAAAGAACATCAGCAAAAATGTTACAAATATAATTGGTATTTAATTCACTTGCAATAGAGTGTCGGATGCTACGGTGGCCAATAAATCTATGAAACATGATAAAAAAAGAAAGTATTCGCATATAATATTTTGATAATCATGAAAATAATTAGTACATAATCAACGCTATAAGAAAAACACTTGATAGTCAACAAATCCATAATCTATCATCTTCTGCACCACCATATCTCGAAAATCTCATCTTATACACCACCATATCTCGAAAAGCATGTCAAAATAAGAAATGATCAAATAAACTTCTACGCCCCACGTCTTGCTCGATCCTACTTGTCGCAATTGGGAAGCCTGCATTAAATTTTTGAAAGACGGTAATAAACTTCTGAATCACTAAATCCAATACTAAGAACATGCATTTTTTTCTTCTTTTTCCCTTTCATTCTCTCTCTAAATTTTTAATTTTTATTTTGTTTTTGATGAGTGTGTTGTATATGGTACTCATGATAATACTATTTGTTTTAATTAAATTAAATGAGGAAGTTGAATATTTTGATTAGTAATAGTAATCCATGAATAATGGGTTGGTTGGAATAAAGATATATTTGGAATGAAAATAGGTCACTTCAAACTATCATATCCCCATTATAGATAGTTATAGATACACTAATTAGAATTTATTAGAATTTAAAGTAAGATGTCATAGGTTCTCTGAAATACTTCAGTGTTAAATTCTAGGAACCAATTTAATAATGCAAATGACATATTATAATAATTAAAAATCATATTGTACTTCTAAGTTGTTAAATTCTAAATTGTTTTAAATTGTTTCCTATTCTTTTTCTTAGCATCATATCTCTCCTATTATTTATCTTAATTTATAATTTATCTCCACTTTTTTAGTATGCACACACGTAAAACAATTTTCTGTCCATAAATCTATTTCGATTTTTAACTAAATAGAAAAGAAAGAGGGGAAATTATATGAATCAGAGTCAAATATAGATAGAAGGATTTGTAGTAGAAAAAATATCTCAAGATAAATGTCATTAAAATGACAAATAGTAATCATTAATCATCTATTATGTAATACTATATACAGTAAAAATCAGAAATATAATAATATAAAATAAATTGAATCAACAAACTTAATGAAATAATAGACTATATGTTTTAGCAAATTTGGTAATTATAGGCATGTTATATTTGTTCTTTAAAACAATTAATGGCAAAACTTAAATAAGAAAATTGTGGACATAGATTTAAAAATATCATAGAATACAGACAAATAAATAAATCATCTATGAGAATATGCAATAGTTGATCATTATACTGAATCTCAAATAAAAACAAAAAAGAAAACATGTGCATATTTGCCGCTATCATTATAATGAGTTTGTTTCTTCTTAATCATCATACTAATGTTAAATTTGATCAATGTGAGAAATTGAAAAAAATATATGTCGTATGGTCATTAATGCCACCAACATGAAAGATCTCTCCGGTTAATATCAATGTGTTGAGGGTTGGCAGTCATATTCTACATTTCTCTTGATAATAGCTTCCATGTTGATGTCACTCAAAATCCAAAATCTTCCCTCTTTTCCTTCTCTTTTTTCCATCTCCTTCTCTTTTTATCTCAAAAAGTTATTTATATGTTCATGTGCAATAAAACAACACATAAAGGAAAAAATCAGTTTCTCATATAAAAACACAACTTTAGTATAAAATATAAAAATTAACTAATAATTTCATATATTTTAATAACAATTACGGTCAAGTAAAATGAAATATAATAATTAGAAAGACAGAAAAAAAAAATGGTGAAAGTAAAAGTTTAGTGCTAAATCACTTATCAATTATAGATAAATCATTTCCCAAATTTCTCATATTTCCTCTTTAAAATCAACTTTAAAGCAAATATGATGGTTTAAGTAATATGAAGAACCCAAAGGAGATAAAAATCAAAAGGAGAGTGAATTGGGATATAGTCAAACCATTTTAGATTGTTGTAAATTTAAGTGGTAACTACCAAGAAGTTATTATCACAATTTTATTTTATTATTTATTAAAAAATTAAAAAATTAAATAAGGATAATTTTGGAAAAAATAAAAATCACTCCAAAACATTCTATCCTCTTTATATATAGGTATAGATTCAAGTGGTAACTATCAAGAAATTATATTGATGCATTATTTGTAACTTCTAAATGGAAGAATATGGAGGTTATATTGTTGTAAATTCAAGTGATAATTACCAAGAAGTTATTATCACACAATTTATTTTATTATTTATTAAAAAATTAAAAAATTAAATAAGGATAATTTTGAAAAAAATAAAAGTCACTCCAAAATATTGTATCCCTTATATATATATATATATATATATATATATATATATATATATATATATATATATATATATATATATATATATATATATATATATATATATATATATATATATATATATATATATATATATATATATATATATATATATATAAAAGTATAGATAGATAGATTAAAACAATTTTGAACCGTAAAAAACTTTATTTTGATATTTAGTTTTATGTTATTTATAAAATGATTATTTTTATGTTATTGAAGTTATTTACAATTTAAATTGAATATAATTTTTTTTATATTTAAAAGTCTAGTTTTAGTATTTGAATAGAGCCTCTAAATGATTTGAGATCGTCCTGCTTACCACTATCTCCATCTTCAAAACTCAAAATTGGTTTCATCTCTAAACCGATCAACATAATAAAATTAATATAATATAAGATCACTCTAACGGTTTCATTTTTAAATCGAATGTTAACCTCTTATGACGTTACAATGAGGTAGAACTTCGCGTTAACTTTTTAGAGTTACGGAAAAATTAAAATTATGATAAAAATAATATCTAACAAAATCAATCTGGCTAGTGATGATTGAGCGTCACCCAGTTGGCGTCTGTCAGCTTGTTCCACTCAATGGCAGTTGGACCTGACGCCTGGCAGCTTGTTCCACTCAATGGCAGTTGGACCTGACGCCTGGCAGCTTGGTCGACTCAATGGCGGTTGGACCGTCACAGAGGTGACGTCCGTCACCACTGCAGAATGCAGAATTCTGCCTTTTTTTGATTCCGTAAAATCCAGCACGTTCATAATTCGACATACCGTAATACTATAACAATTAAAACAACATATAATACATATATTACATATCCAACATCATTTAACCATCAATATATTAGCATGTTCATCACTTTTTAAGCACAACATTAAGAACACATGACTCAAAAATTTCACATTGCATACGAATTTTATCACTAAATTAAGCATAAAATCAACATCAAACAACAATAATTACCATACATTGATTTAGAGAGGTTTATACAACCATCTATAAATCCAAAAACTCAACAAAACTCTATTAAAGGAAGGAAAAAGGTTAATGATCACTCTCTATCATCTATGTAATCAAAACAGCTATAAGTGAATTAATTCCCCCTCTCTTGTTGCCTTAGATTTTCTCCAACAACAAACTCTAACAATGGTGATCCTCTCTTTTCAACCCTTGCTATCCAAGTTGGCCTCTTTTCCAACTTTTGTCTCTTTCACGTTTCTGATTTTCCAACTTTCTCTAACTCCCACCATTTAACCTAATTTCTTTTTATTTTATATCAATGTCTCACCACATCCCAATTATTCTATTTTCTTATTACTAATTATTTTCTTTAAAACTCTTCAAATTTCACTAATTTCTATTACTTACGAATTAAAAAAATAAATAAAATGAATAACTTTTCAATTCCAATATTACTTCTAATATTTGTTTAATTAATTCTCACACTCCCAATAATTCTATTAATTCAAATTAGTTTCTGATTGATTAACTTTCTCACTTTTACCGTAGCATTCAACCGACCAAAATAAATTAAATATATGTAATTGCCCTTCCACTTATATGAATTCTCTATTATGCCCCTTCAAAATTCTCACTGAATTCTAATATTTACCATTAATTTTACTAATTAGGAACATTAGATATTTAGATTAAAATGGGGTATTAGAGTTTTCCTACTGGTGTTCTCGTAGAAAGCAGTCCCTAAAGTGAAATTTATTTTATCAGTCAAGTATTACATTAGTTTTGGTTTCAACCGACTCATCATCAAAACTAAGACAATAGATTACATTTTTGGGACCAATATTGTGACAAATTTAATAACCAAAAAATTTGATTTAAAAAAAAATTGTAAACTATTTTTATGATAGAATAGGAGGACAACGTGTAATTAAAACCGAGAATCATTAATTGAATTGCTATGAGTTTGACTTGAAATTTCTAAGAAGATACCAGTTGTTGAAATTTCTCGCCCAACTTACACAACACGGTTCTCATAATTTCTTCTTTCAACTTTGTATTTACATACTTTCCACCACCTATAAAGTGCTATACATCTATCTACATTTTCAACACAAATCACAAAACAACCTTCAAAAAACATGGAAACCTTCAAACAAGTTTCAATCCTTTTACTATCTCTTTTCCTCATTTCCCTTTTCAAATACTCTCATGCTGCAGGAATTGCAGTCTATTGGGGCCAAAATGGAGGTGAAGGTTCCTTGGCAGATGCTTGCAACACAAACAATTACCAGTTTGTAAACATAGCTTTTCTATCCACTTTTGGCAGGGGCCAAAAGCCACAACTAAATCTTGCTGGTCATTGTGATCCACGTATCAATGGCTGCACAAAGTTTAGTAGTGAAATTCAAACTTGTCAAGGCAAGGGAATCAAAGTGTTCCTCTCTCTCGGAGGTGTCGCTGGTACTTACTTTCTTGATACAGCCCAAGAAGCCACAGACCTTGCAAATTACCTATGGAACAATTTCTTGGGTGGCACGTCAACTTCAAGGCCATTAGGTGATGCTGTTTTGGATGGAATTGATTTTGATATTGAAGCTGGTGGTGAACATTTTGATGAACTTGCAAGAGCACTAAATGGTTTTAGTGCACAAAAGAGAGTTTACTTGTCTGCAGCACCACAGTGTCCTTTCCCTGATGCTCATTTGGATTCAGCTATTAATACTGGTTTGTTTGATTATGTTTGGGTTCAGTTTTACAATAATCCTCAGTGTCAATACTCGAATGGAAACACTAACAATCTTGTTAACGCTTGGACTCAATGGACTTCAAGTCAAGCTAAACAAGTGTTCTTAGGTGTTCCTGCTAACGATGCTGCTGCTACAAGTGGTGGTTTTATTCCTTCTGATGTTTTGATTTCTCAAGTTCTTCCTGCTATTAAGAGTTCTCCTAAATATGGCGGAGTCATGATTTGGAAGAGATTCAATGATGCACAAAGTGGATACAGTAATGCTATTAAGGGCAGTCTTTAATTAACTACATAAATCTATAGTCCTTATTATGTATTTAGAATAAGCAGCACATTCAAGTAGGTTTTCTTACTAGGTGCTATGTGATCAGGAATCACTTTGTTTATGAAGTCTCACCTATCATTTGGAGTGTCTTTGCAAAATTAAAATGAGAATTTATATAATCTATACCGATATATTAAAGGAGATGTAGCATCTGGTGAATTGGTCAAGGAAGTTTATCTAAAGTTCCAAAGCATTGTACAATAGTGTGAAACTGCCAATACCTCAACTATAATTGAATTCTTTTGCATCATTTTCTTCTACCTAGGATCCAGTGTTTGTCCAAATTTAATAATACATGTTACATCTACTTTTATTTTCCGTTTTTGGCTTTTCGCCAATCCTACAAAACCTAGAAACATTTTCAGCTTTAATGAGACTCTGCAGATTGAAAATGAGACCAGTATTCTTTGACAAGCTTCCCGAACAACGATCCTTCTCTCTTCATCAACTTCATCGGGTCATCATACTCTACCAGTTTTCCTGAAAATTCAATTGCACGTTTTATTTTCTTAGAACAAAATAATGAAAGGATCAAATTCTCTCTCCAAAACATTGCTAAATTTTCAAATGTGCTAAATCAACAAGAGTAATTAATATGCTACTTACCATCACTGATGGAAAGAACCTTTGTGCAATCCATCACGGTCGGTATCCTGTGAGCTACCGTGATTACCGTACAATCTGCAAACTCAGTCCTAATAGTTTTCTGCAGAATCAAGTCAGTTGCATTATCAATTGACGCGGTTGCTTCATCGAGCACCAATACCCGACTTCTCCTCAGCAAAGCACGGCCCAAACAGAACAATTGTCGTTGTCCCATGCTCCAATTGGCCCCATCTTCAACAACTGTATAACAATTTGTTACTAAACATTGGTATCAAGAACTACTGTTTGGATACAACAACAGCAACCAAGCCTTATCCCACTAAGTGAGGTCGGCTATTGTTTGGATAAACAACTTAAATAAACATTTATGACATCAGTGCTTATCATAAAGTGCTTATGTATGAGTTATTTCTATAACAAAAGAAAAAATATATTCAAACTGTTGTCATATAGGCTATTAGTTGTTTTCATAGACATTCCAAGTTTTTATTATAGCAGTTAAGTTCAAATAAACTTATCCAATCACAACACTAGACAGGAATTGTTCACTGCAAAGTTGTGTTAGCAAAACATGAAAATGTACCTGATGAGTCTAAACCACCTTCTTTCTCTTGGACAGCCTCTTGCAACTGACACTTGCCAAGAACCTTTGTAAAGAAATCGCAATTAGTCCACCTTAATTATTGGAACTTGAAAATAGAGATGATTAAATAAACAGGAAGAAAAAACTCCATGTTGTTATTAATTAAATGCTGAAAAGTAACTTAGCAGGTAATAATACTACCTCCCATATCTCTTGATCAGAATGTTGAAATAAGGGATCCAAATTGTATCTGACTGTTCCATTAAAAAGAGTAGGATCCTGAGGTATAATACCAAAGCGCGACCTCAAATCATGAAGTCCAATAGAACAAATGTCAATGCCATCAACAATGATTTTTCCACCTGCTGGCTCGACTAGACGAAATAAAGCACCAATAAGAGTGGTCTTGCCGCTTCCTGTTCGACCAACTATACCAATTTTGTGTCCTCCTTCGAATGTGCATGTAATTCCGCGGAGTACTAGTGGTGTATCATGCCTGTACCGTATCTGTTCCGATATCATGAAACAAATCATGTGTTTCAGTTTAAGCTCACATTTTGAAGAGAACATTATGCAAACGAGTTTCAAAATAATAACAAATACCTTGAGTTCCTGTAATTCTACTCTACCAACAACTGGCCAATTCACCGGAGGGCGATTTCCTTCTATTACTTCAGGAGCCTCACTTGGTACATGCATATATTGATTTAGCCTCTCCACTGATATTATGTAATTTGCTATATTGCATTGATTTTGAATTGAAAATACTAGGGAAGCATTAAGGGAAAGGCCATAAGAGAGAGCCATGCCAATAAATCCTGAAATATGTTGAAATTTTACTACTTGCATAAAACACAACTATGGTTAAGAAAACAATAAAAGGGAAATTATAAAGGCACTAATAGAAGAAGTCTCACCAGAGGAAAATGTTCCGGGTGGAAGTACAACTATACACAGTGCGGCAGATGCAAGAACAACAGCACTGACTGTTTCTAACCGTTGAATCAACCACTCATTTGCAGCAAAACTATGAAAGAAAGGAGTAGCATTGATATCGATTAGATCAAGGTTCTTTGCGAAAAAACGATCTTCCTCTTCAAAAGCCCTTATTGTCACAGCTCCGGCAACTGATTCAGCAAGATGGTTAGCTACAAAGGATTTTGTTGTGCCATTCATCCGCATCAGTTCTTTTGCTGAAGCAAAGTAGTATCTCTGTATGGAGAAAAAAAAATTCAACGAGCCCATTTTTAATTTATGAAAGATAATTATAACGTATTAATGTAAAAACAGAACACCAAATCATCACTGCAATTTAATTCAAAGAGTTTGTTCATTACCTGCAACCGCAGTGTAAAATAGAGCATTGGTATGGAGACAAACAAGACTTGCCAAGTTACTACTGCTAAAACAGTTAGACTAGCATAACAATTGCAAGTAGCTCCCACGGCGAAAAGAAGACCACATGGAACATCGAGATCAACAATGCTGAGATCAGAAGAGACCTAAACAAAGAAGTAATAGTCAAAGCATAAGTATTTCCCATTCATTGCGTTAACTTAGATGAAAAAATGGAAAGAGAAAGGACTGTTTAATATTCTTACCCTACTAAGTATCCGTCCCAAAGGTGTGGAATCATAAAACGACATAGGTGCACGAAAAAGGGAGTTAAGTAGCTGTAAAAATAAAGACTTTGAAGATTGAAGGCCCAAAGCAACTGGAAAAAGACTTCTCAGCAATAAGAACACTGTTGAAGTAACTCCAATCAACAAGTAAACTAGAATCAATCTCAAAGTGCTGACTTTAGGATTGTCAACATTAGCAGCCATCCACGAGTTTTGCAATATTTGACCAATCACAAATATAAGATGACAAATAGAAGCCGCGGAGAAGTATATGTATCCATTGTTCTGCTTCAGGTACGTTAAGTAAGGCTTAAACCCCTGGTCTCCAGTTTCTCTCTCTTCTTGCTTAATCAATTGATCTCCTTCTGGTGCTTCAAATTTTTTTTCCTTCTCCACATATGTTTTTCTTATCTCTTTGGCAGAATTTGAATTTCTTTCAGAAGAAGTAACATCCACAAGCCGGTCAGAACCAGCAGTCTCTTTGTGAGCATTCACAAGGTCCTGAAAATCTTTGCTTGAGGTCAACAAATGGTGATACGAAGCAGCTTGTAGGATTTTGCCGTCTGACATCAACTGTACCGCGAAATCATTGTGTCCATGCATAATTTTCAGTCAGCCAAAGATTATGAAATAATGTTCTAATTTTGAGTTAGAACAATGACAAACATAATCATTGCTTCAATGATGTATAAAATTACCAAAACAAAGTCAAATGCTGGAAGGAAGTCAACTTGATGAGTCACAAGAAAAACTGTCTTCCCAGCAAGTCCTTCCATAATGTATTCCTGTCCAGTTAATTGTGTCATAAGCATAACCAACTACAGTACTTAAAGTGTGTATGTGCGCGCCTGCGTGCTGTATTATGAACACAGTATGTAAAGAAGTGAATTTATCATTACATTAAACAAATTTGAGGCAGTTTGTGCATCAACAGCACTGAATGGATCATCCAAAAGATATATATCAGCATTCTGATAAAGAGCACGAGCAAGTTGAACTCGTTGCTTCTGACCACCACTTAAGTTAACCCCTCTCTCTCCTATTTCAGTGAGATCACCATGAGGAAACAGCTCAAGATCTTTCACTAGTGAAGACCTATGAAGAGTTTTCTGATATTTTTGAACATCCATAGGTGATCCAAACAATATATTATCCCTTATTGAACCTGTCTGTATCCATGCTGTTTGAGAAACATACGCAAACTTCCCATAAACATCAATCTGTATTCCAGAAAAGATAATCCAATACCTTTTACTATTAGTACTCAAATGTACAAAAAGTTGAATTTACATGCCAAGTGATATAAAGGTTATAAATAATGAAAGTATGGAAACGTTTATACAATTAAATAAAAGCAAAATCTTACTTTTCCTTGAGTGATAGGAACTTCTCTGAGAATTGCTGCTAAGAGAGTTGATTTGCCTGAGCCAACCTCACCACAAATCGCGACCTTTTGTCCAGGGCTAACTTCCAAATTTATATTTCTCAAAGTTGACTTTGACACATTACTATCTTCCCATGAAAATTCAGCAGACTTGATTGAAATTGAGCCCCTTGTATTGTCTTCTGAACACCTCTTCCCAATATTTTCACTCTGCAGTTCGGGTGCCTCCAAGAATTTTAAAATCCGAGCGAAAGCAACTTTTGCCTGAATAACCACCCCAATAACGTCAGGGATAGTTCTAATTGGATCTTGAACAAGGCGTAAAGTTGCCACGAAAGTGAAAACATTATTCGCATGCAAAGGAACGTTAAGAAAATAACATGCTCCGAACGTAGCAGCAGAGACCATAACCGGTGACGACCAAAAGAGAAATGTGTTGTATGCCTTTCTCAATTGCACTGCAGACAACCATTTGAGTTCCTCATTCCGTAATCCTTCTATAGAGTTTTTAAAACTGGTTTCCCATGCATACAACTTCAGTACCTTCATATTCACAAGAGCCTCAGAAATAGCCTTCAATCTCTCATCTTGTGCAACCATTAATTTGCTTTGAAACTTGTGTTGTAACTTTGCAAGTGGTGTATTGCAAAGTACTGTGATAACTATCACAACCAAGGATGCAATTGTAGCTAGCCCAACTGCACGGAAAAGTATTACCAACGAGATACATAGTTGGAAGCTTGTTGTCCATGTTTGGTGAAACCAGTAAGGAAATTCTCCGATTCTATAAGCATCCACGGTTACATAATTCATTATCTCACCACTAGAGTGCGCCAATCTCGCAGAATTGGACAACCTCAATTGTTTTTTATAGATTGCAGCTGTAAGCAGTGACTTAACTTTGAGACCGACGAGTCTCGACCGGAAATACCACTGCCTTTGTGATAGAGATTCTATAATTTTTATAAAGAAAAGTGATATGGCCAACACAAAACCTTGATATTTGAAACTCTCATAACCCTCAGCAACTAATATAAAGGAATTGAGAAGCAAAGGTCCAGAAGAAAGTGCAAGTACCTTGAGCATTGCAAAGAATCCTGATATCAAAATTTCTTTCCAATGGCATAAAACCATTGTCTTCAAAACAGATGGTTGTGAGGATGGATCCTTCTGATTTTGCTTGTTTAATTGCTCAAGAAACATCGAATAACAACTTTCTGCTCTATCTTCCTCCCTCAACATCGGCACATCTTCGTCCTGAAGTGTTTTCTCTTTACCACTTTTCATCAAAGAATTCAGCCACCAAAATGAAATCCTACTGAAGAATCCAGCTTTCGCAAATAGCGTCACACAGCTAACGGAATCGTCTTTATTCGACTCACCATTTAAAGGAGCGTAAAGGCTTCCATTGATTTCTCTGTCAGTGTCACTACTCTTAGATTCCCTATATGTGCATAATAGCAATAAAATTGCCCCAGGAAAAGATAGAACATCCACTCCTACTTTGAAGGACAAGTGCATACTACCGATTACATAAAACAAGGATAAAGCACAGTTTATAGCAGAAACTAAGAAGATTAGAATAGAAAAAAACCTTAACCATGCTCTTGGAATTTGTTTAAACTTAAGACTTAATGTTAAACCAACTAACAACCATGTTAATCCCTGAAACAATTCCAGCAACCACAAATCAAGAGGCAATGCCGTTTGGTTTTTCGTCAACTTGTCTTCTAAAATCCAAATGCCATAAAACAAATGCACCAACCCAAGGACACCATTTGTTATGGCAGAAACTAGTTGCAGACTTGAATATCTTTGCCTATGTATAATACCCTGATATGGTTTTAATGACAACTTGTGGATCATCATTACAAATAGGAGCAGGATGAGAAAAAATACATCAAAGCAAGATACTAAGAAATGGTTGATGCATGTGGAAGGATCAACGAGAAACTTAACATCATAATAACTGCTGCAAGGCTTTGAACAACCAGATTCCCCACAAAACACACTCCAAAATCCTGCCATTTTCTTCATCCTCTCTCTTGCTCAAAATCTGAAAAGAAAAAAAAAGCAACAAAGTTAACACATTATGCTTTTGTTGAGAGAAAAAAGTTTATAGCCTATCAAAAAAAGCCATCAAACACACATGAAAACAAATGACCAAGTTGATTGATTTGTAAGAGTAAATAAATAAAAGTAAACCATATGAAGATTATTGAAAAAGAAAATATTGCTTACAACTCTGAATATGTATAACTTCTCTAGCTAGCTACGACCCAGAATCCTACTTAAATGTTAACGTGTCGCAGTGATGGTCCCAGTCGTGTCGCGGTCGATGTTAATGCAGAAAATTGCAGTTAAAATCATAAACCTCGTGGACCAAATCGCAGTACTGGAAATTAAAATTTGCACATGCAGCTATAACTTATACCACCACATGTGTTTGTGAAAAGTAACTCCACAGTCCACAACAGTTACCTAGTGAATGAATCATGCAAAATCACATAATTCAGTTATAAACATATGTACTGACAGAAATCATTATTGCGACTCGAAAGCTGACAGATATTTAATACCTTGATGGTAACTAATTGTAAGAACAAAAAGGCGCGCACCATGTCGTCACAGCTCACGTATTTGCTCTCTTGTTATTTCCTCCTTTTCCTACTATGTCTGTGTTTGATAGAAGTTCTTGGAAAGTAAATTCACTTTAATGATTACTTCTATTTTTTATCTAAATATTAATTATAATTAATGGTGAAATTCTTTTTAAAAAATGTCACTGAGTTTTAAAATTCGGAGTGTGTTTTTGAACATTGTATTTTAGAAAGTACAAAACATATAAACATTTAGTTAAATAAGATGAAATTCATTAACTTGTTATATATATATATATATATATATATATATATATATATAAAACAAAAATAAAAGTTGTGATTAATTAGTTCTTCTTCCTCGAGCTCAATCATATCTGATGTGATTTCATCAAATATTCTGGAACAAATCGATCTTATAAATGTAGCATCTAACTTATTCGATCACTTGATACTATATTGATAAAATATCGAGAACGGGATTATCACATCGCTCTAGTTTTGAAGTTGCATGTGAGTGAACTAAATATGTTCATCATTTTCAACTTACGGGCGACGATAGTCAACATAAACCATTCTTTTTTGTGTCACAATGATTCATTTGGTTCAGTTGTCCTTTAGATCAGACAAAGTAACATTGATATTTGTTGAAATACAAGAGACTAAGAGATATTTGAATAAACCGTGTGCTCTGAAAAGTACTACGGAGACATTATTATATATAGAGAGAGATTACAACTAATTACATGATATAGTCGATGTGAGACTATTCTATATACAAATATTCTTAACATTATATTTACAAATATCAACACTCCCCCTCAAGCATGAGCATATAAGTCAAATGCATCAAGCTTATTACATATATAATTAGTTATGGGGTTTCGCAGGGATTTTCTAAACACGTCTTTCAATTGATCATTAGAGTTGACAAAGCTTGTGACGATGTCATCTGACTCGATCTTCTCTCTGACAAAGTGACAGTCTATCTCAATATATTTGGTCCTATCATGGAAGACTAGATTTGAAGCAATGTGCAATGCAGTTTGATTATCACAAATAAGTGTCATTGGTCTTGCTTCTTCAATTTGAAGTTCCTTGAGCAACTGTTTTAACCAAATAAGTTCACATGTTGTCATTGTCATGACCTTATACTCTGCCTCGGCGCTTGATCTTGCAGCTACGTTTTGTTTCTTACTTTTCCAGGATATAAGGTTTCCTCCAACAAGTATACAATACCCAGAGGTGGATCGTATGTCAATGGATGATCCTGTCCAATCAGCATTGAAGTATCCAACTATCTGTGTATGTCTTTTATCTTCATGCATTCGACCTTTTTCTGAAGCACATTTGATGTATATTAGAATCCGAATAACATCATCCATGTGTTCTTGACAAGGGGAATTTAAGAATTGGCTTACCACACTGACTGCAAAAGAAATGTCCAGACGGGTGACTGTGAGATGATTCAACTTTCCAACTAATCTCTTATACCTTCCCGATTCTGATAAAGGCTCCCACTGATTGGATAGTAGTTTGACACCTAGATTTATAGGAGTATCAACTAGTTTAGTATTCAACAAACATGCTTATTCCAAAATATCTATAGCATATTTCCGTTAAGAAATCACCAAACCATCTTTAGATTGAGCTACCTCAATACCCAAGAAATAGTGAAGTTTACCAAAATCTTTTATCTGAAATTGATTCGAGAGATGTTTTAACTAGAGTATTCCCTGCTGATCACTATCAGATTAGACAATATCATCTACATACACAATAAGATAAATACACCATTGGGATGGGTGACGATAAAAAACAGAATGGTCAGCTTCACTACATACCATACCAAATTGTTGTACTACAGTGCTGAATCTTCCGAACCAAGCTCTTGGAGATTTCTTAAGACCATAAAGAGACATGTGTAGCTTACACACCATATTCGATGACTCCCCCCTGAGCAACAAACTAATGTGATTGCTCCATATATACTTCCTCTTCAAGATCACCGTGTAAAAAAGAATTTTTGATGTCAAGTTGATGAATAGGCCAATGTCGAATGGCTACAATGACTATAAGAAGTGTAATAGATGCCATCTTGGCTACAAGCGAGAAAGTATCACTATAATCCAACCAAAAAAATCTGAGTGTATCCTTTGGCTACCAAGTGAGCTTTAAATCGATCAATCTTTCCATCTGGACCAACATTCACTATATAAAGCTAACGACAACCTACTAAAGATTTCTTAGGGGATAGAGGAACCAGTTCCCAAGTACCATTGCTTTGAAGAACATACATCTTATAAATCATCACTTGCCTCCACTCAGGGTGAGATAATGCTTCACCTGAAGTTTTAGGAATAGAAACAAAAGACAAAGAAGGCAAACAAGTATACTGCATAGGGGAAAGACGATGATAATATAAATCAATATAATATGGAGAAGGATTTCATATTTGACGTATACCTTTTTGAAGGGTAATCGGAAAATCAGACTCAGGTTGCAGGATCGGATCTGGTGATGGGGAGAGCGTCGAAGGAGAGTCTGCAATGACCTCAGGGACAAGTACGACCTCAGGGACATGTACGACAGTTGTTGATTGACGATGTTGATATGTTTGAAGTGGTCGAGAAGTGGGGGGTCAGAAGCCATAGACTGATGGGGGATAATGGTAGACGGGACATTAATAACTGCCAGAAAAAGGGTGGGAGTACTTTCCTGAAGGGGTTTGGGAGGTACGTGGTTGGGCTCGAAATATGGAACAGACTTGAAAAAGGTAACATCGACCGATATGAGGTATCGTTGTAGATTATGTGAATAACAACGATAACCTTTTTAGATTCTGGTTCTTAGAGGAAAGTGGCCTTAGTAAATAGAGTTCGTGTTCGAGAAATCATGACACTAGTCAAGTATTATTCCCACCAAGAATCGAATTTGGTATTTTCCGAAACTTTGTTCCTTAGCGGGTTGTATGTGTCTCTTTAGTTTAGTGGCAAAATGATGAGTTTTTCACTTTCAACCTCGACCCCAATCTAAATTTTTAAAGTAAAATTTGTTTCTTTTTTCTATTATCTTGGGTATTAAATTATGAGATAATAGAGTTAAATCATGGATTTCATTTTAAAATAATCAATTTTTCAAATAAATTTCCAAAATAATCACTATTTTAAGTTATTTACCAATATAACCATTTTTCATGCATCCCTCTAAAGCATGCGTCAGATGAACTGTCACATTGTTACCACGAAAAATCTCTAAGGCATGTTGAAAGCGTAATTAATGAAGGAGTCTTGTGAATGTGGGGGTCATACCCCATCAAAGGGTGAAGAGTGTAACACCCCGATAAAAATAAGATAATTATTTAATTTAAGTTAATATTATATTTATTAATTTAATTAAATAATTGGAATTATTGGAATATTATTATTATTATTATTATTATTATTGGAATAATAATTATTGGAAAATATATATAAGTTGGAAATAAGGAAAAAAGAGTTCCATTTTGGTAAAAAGAGTTTTCACGTGAAAGCAGAGAAGCGACTGAAAAGAGGAAAAGGGCAAAGAGGCAGAGCAAGAGGAAGAAGGTTGGAGAAGAGAAGAGCTTGAGGCTAAAGGATTGCCGGATTAACTCAGGTAAGGGGGGTTTATCGTCGTTTAATGGGTATTATGGGTTAACATGTAATGGGTAGTGATAAGCCGTTGATTTGACCCTAATTGGATTATGAATGTTGAAAAATTGTGATGAATAGATGATGTGAAAACTGTAATTGAATCTGTATTTGTATGAGTTGTGATTTCCCGAACGTATAGCTTTTTACGGAATCGGAATCGGAGGTCCGGAAGTCCTCCAACGGCGGAAAATGCGGAGAATTCTGCATTCTGCTCCGTGTTAGCGCAGGAACAGCTTTCTGTCTTGCGTTAACCGGTTAACCCAGGGTGTTAACCGGTTAACACTGTTAGGAATTGTGAGGTATTGCTGTTTTGCTTGCGTTAACCGGTTAACCCAGGGCGTTAACCGGTTAACACTGTTGTGGGTTGTGAAAATATTGTTGTTCTGTCTGCGTTAACCGGTTAACCCAGGGCGTTAACCGGTTAACACTGTTGAATTTTGCCAGAAAGCGTGTTCTGTGCTGCGTTAACCGGTTAACCCAGGGCGTTAACCGGTTAACACTGTTGGAAAAGTGAAAAATTAATATTTTAATGTTGTGAACATAATTGGTGATTGGCCTATATCGGTGTGTGATATAGTAGGGATTATTTCTCGTTGTTTTGAGTAGGATAGGTATTAGTAGAGTGTGCTAATACTGTGACTGAATTATTTGGCATGACATGATATAATTATGTGATAAATATGCTGATGATGTGTGAAAATATGCATAATGTTGTGAATGTATATATTATGTATGTAATTGTGGATGGACTGTTTTATGGCTTAGAGTGTGAGCATATGTCCATTGTGGATTGTTGTTGATGTTGCATGCTAGGTGATTTGGCATAGCATAATGTGGCCTTTATGGTGGTAGCTAATTCCCATGGTGAGGAATTAGTGATGTTAGTCATTTTGGACTGTTGTTGATGTTGCATGCTAGGTGATTAGCGTGCATAGCATGGCCCTTGGGGTGGTAGCTAATTCCCATGGTGAGGAATTAGTGATGTGAGTCACTAGGTCTCAAATGAGTGGGACTAGTGAGCTTGGTAGCTGTACCTGGATTTGGTCGGTGAAGTTGAACTATATGTTCACGAATAGTCGGTACCGCATGCATGGAGTCTCATTGCATAGTGTATGTATGGCGTATAATATGAATGGATGTATTCCAATATTATAAGTGTGTTTTGTGTTGGTGTTGAGCATGAATTGAGATTATACGTGTGCTTTATGTTGGTGTTGAGTATGATGTTTGAGTTGATGTGCCGTTACTGAATGTGTGCTATGATTAGGGTGATGAAATGTGTTAAATTACTTAACATTGCATGATATTTTATAATGCTTATTATATCGATTGAGGAACTCACCCTTACAACTATTTTTCAGGTAACGAGCAGTGATTGGGTAGGAGCTAGTGCTTGAAGTCTAGTGTAGTTCCTTAGTGGGTCATGCTCTGGTAGATGTAACATCGGGATGGGATGTTTTAAATGTTTTATTGTTGGTTGTGAACCAGTTTACATGTAATATGCTACATGTTTTGCATGATTGATTTAAGCTCTATCCGCTGCGTATTGTGCAAATGCTTTATGTTTTGAATTAATAAAAGAGCATGACAGTTATCATGGTGAATGGTGTGAAGTAATTGTGTGACACCCTTAATTGCATATTTACTCTGATTGATATATGTTGTTATTTAAATTAAATATTTGGGGTATTTTAGAAGGGTGTTACATTAGTGGTATCAGAGCATAGTCGGTCGAGTCGAGTCGTAATTATTCTGTTTTCCCTGTACGGGATAGGTGTTGTGTAACCCTATCAGTACTTATTGTTTTAGCTTGATTGGGTTTTCAGAATAGAGATGGCTGGAAGAGGTAGAGACGATGCTGCGATTGCTGAGGCTCTGGGTATGCTAGCTGGAGTACTTGGAGGAAATCCGAATGTTGTGGGAATAGGAGCTGCTCGTCAACTGAGTGAGTTCCAGAAGAACAATCCTCCAATGTTCAAGGGAGCATACGATCCAGATGGCGCTCAGAAGTGGTTGAAGGAGATTGAGAGGATCTTCCGAGTGACTGAGTTTGCCGAGAACCAGAAGGTCAGGTTCGGTACGCATATGCTGTCAGAAGAAGCAGATGATTGGTGGGTTGCTACCCGCACTGAGTTGGAATCTGCTGGGAATACTGAGATCACTTGGGTTGTGTTCAGAGAGAGATTCCTGAGGAAGTACTTTCCAGAGGATGTCAGAGGAAAGAAAGAGATAGAGTTCTTGGAATTGAAGCAGGGCAACCGGTCTGTTACGGAGTATGCTGCTAAGTTCACAGAGCTGTCGAAGTATTACACTCCCTATGATGAGGCTACTGGGGAATTCTCAAAATGTGTGAAGTTTGAGAACGGGTTACGTCCCGAGATCAAGCAGGCTATTGGGTATCAGCGGATTAGAGTGTTTTCTGATTTGGTTGACTGTTGCAGAATTTTTGAACAGGATACCAAAACCAGAGCGGAGAGCTATCAGCAGAGGGTTGATAGGAAAGGCAAGAATCAGAATGATCGTGGGAAGCCGTATGCAGTTGGCAAAGGTTTCCAGAGACAGAATGGGATGAGGAGACCTAGTGGGGGAGACTCCAGTGCCCCTGCTAAGTGTTACAGATGTGGTCAGGCTGGACATCGTTTCCATGAGTGTACCAGTGCTGAGAAGAAGTGTTTCAAGTGTGGCAAAGGTGGTCACTTGGCTGCAGAGTGCCGGTTGAAGACTATGACTTGTTTCAACTGTGGAGAGGTGGGTCATATTAGCCCACAGTGTCCTAAGCCGAAGAAAGAGAACCAGTCGGGAGGCAAGGTCTTCGCTTTATCGGGTTCTGAGACTTTTGTAGATGATCGTTTGATCCAAGGTACGTGTTATATTAATGGCTTTCCTCTTGTAGCTATTATTGACACCGGTGCTACTCATTCCTTTATATCTTTGGATTGTGCTGTGAAACTTAAGTTAGAGATATCTGAGATGCATGGAAGTATGGTGATTGATACTCCTGCGAAGGGTTCAGTGACTACTACTTCAGTTTGTTTAAATTGTCCTTTGAGTATTTTTGGTAGAGACTTTGGAATAGACCTAGTGTGTCTTCCACTAGTGCAGATTGATGTTATCCTGGGTATGAATTGGTTGGTGTTTAACCGAGTTCATATCAACTGTTTTGATAAGACTGTGATCTTTCCTGAGATTGAGGAAGGAAAGAGTTTGTTTCTATCAGCAAGGCAGGTGAATGAGGCAGTAGTAGATGGGGCAGAGTTGTTTATGCTGTTAGCGACTTTGGAGGCTAAAGATAAACTGGTGATTTGCGATCTAGCTGTGGTGTGTGATTTTCCTGATGTGTTTCCTGAAGAAGTGAATGAATTACCGCCAGAGCGTGAAGTTGAGTTCTCGATTGATTTGGTACCTGGTACTAGGCCGATGTCGATGGCTCCGTACCGTATGTCTGCTGTTGAGTTAACTGAATTGAAGAGTCAGTTGGAAGATCTGTTGGATAAGAAATTTATTCGTCCGAGTGTGTCACCGTGGGGTGCACCAGTGTTATTGGTTAAGAAGAAAGAAGGTACTATGAGGTTGTGTGTGGACTACAGGCAACTGAATAAAGTGACGATCAAGAATCGGTATCCTTTGCCAAGGATTGATGATTTGATGGATCAGTTGGTTGGTGCGAGTGTGTTCAGTAAAATAGATTTGAGATCTGGGTATCATCAGATACGTGTGAAAACTGAGGATATTCAGAAGACTGCTTTTAGAACAAGGTATGGACATTATGAGTATTCTGTAATGCCTTTTGGTGTGACTAATGCGCCTGGAGTATTTATGGAGTATATGAATAGGATTTTCCATCCGTACCTAGATCAGTTTGTTGTGGTGTTTATTGATGATATTTTGGTGTATTCGAAATCTGAAGAAGAGCATGCTGAGCATTTGAGGGTGGTTTTAGGAGTTCTACGAGAAAAGAAGTTATTTGCTAAACTGTCCAAGTGTGAATTTTGGTTAGAAGAGGTTAGTTTTCTTGGTCATGTGATTTCAAGAGATGGTGTTGCTGTTGATCCTTCTAAGATTGAAGCTGTATCTAAGTGGGAAGCTCCGAAGTCAGTTTCTGAGATAAGGAGTTTTCTTGGACTTGCAGGTTATTATAGGAAATTCATTGAGGGATTTTCTAAGTTGGCATTACCGTTGACGATGTTGACTAGAAAGGGGCAAGCTTTTGTTTGGGACTCAAAATGTGAAGAAGGTTTCTAAGAGTTAAAGAGAAGGTTGACTACTGCTCCTATTCTGATATTACCGAGTCCATCAGAATCATTTGAGGTTTACTGTGATGCTTCATTGTTGGGTTTGGGTGGTGTGTTGATGCAGAATAAGCAGGTTATAGCTTATGCTTCGAGACAACTGAGGGTTCATGAGAGGAACTATCCGACACACGATTTAGAGTTGGCAGCCGTGGTATTTGTTCTGAAGTTATGGAGGCATTACTTGTACGGGTCAAGATTTGAGGTTTTTAGTGACCATAAAAGTTTAAAGTATTTGTTTGATCAGAAAGAGCTGAATATGAGACAGAGGAGATGGTTAGAGTTTCTGAAGGATTATGACTTTGGTTTGAATTATCATCCGGGTAAAGCAAACGTAGTGGCTGATGCATTGAGTCGGAAATCATTGCATATGTCTATGTTAATGGTTAAGGAATTGGATTTAATTGAGCAGTTTAGAGACTTGAGTTTGGTGTGTGAGAGTACTCACAATAGTGTTAAATTGGGAATGTTGAAGTTAACGAGTGGTATTCTGGATGAGATCAGAGAGGGTCAGAAATCCGATGTACTTTTGGTTGATAAGTTGACTCTAGTGAATCAAGGTCAAGGTGGCGAATTCAGAGTGGATGAGAATGGTGTTTTGAAATTTGGTAATTGGGTGTGTATTCCGGATGTTACCGAACTTAAGAAGAGTATTCTTGAGGAAGGACATCGTAGTGGCCTGAGTATTCATCCTGGGGCTACGAAGATGTATTATGATTTGAAGAAGTTATTTTGGTGGCCGGGAATGAAAAGAGAAATTGCGAGTTTTGTTTATTCTTGTTTGACTTGTCAGAAGTCAAAGATTGAGCATCAGAAGCCGTCTGGGCTAATGCAACCGTTGGTTATTCCAGAGTGGAAGTGGGATAGTATCAGTATGGATTTTGTTTCTGGTTTACCGAGAACAATTAAGAATTTTGAAGCCATTTGGGTGATTGTTGATAGATTGACGAAATCGGCTCATTTCATTCCGATCAGAATGGATTATCCGTTAGAGAGATTAGCCGAGTTGTATATTGAGAAGATTGTAAGTTTGCATGGTATTCCGTCGAGTATTGTTTCGGACAGAGATCCTAGATTTACATCGAAGTTTTGGGAAGGTTTGCAGAAGGCTTTGGGAACTAAGCTGAGATTGAGTTCTGCATATCATCCGCAGACTGATGGTCAGACTGAGAGGACGATTCAGTCACTGGAGGATCTTTTGAGGGCTTGTGTTTTGGAAAAGGGAGGTGCTTGGGATTGTTATTTGCCTTTGATTGAGTTTACCTACAACAATAGTTTTCATTCGAGCATTGGTATGGCACCGTTTGAAGCTTTGTATGGTAGGAGATGTCGGACGCCTTTATGTTGGTATGAGTCCGGTGAGAGTGTTGTGGTTGGACCGGAGATTGTTCAACAAACTACGGAAAAGATTAAGATGATTCAGGAGAAGATGAGGATTGCTCAGAGTCGTCAGAAGAGTTATCACGACAAGAGGAGGAAGTCACTTGAGTTTCAAGAGGGAGATCATGTGTTTCTTCGTGTTACTCCGATAACTGGGGTTGGTCGAGCTTTGAAGTCGAAGAAGTTGACACCTCGATTTATTGGTCCTTATCAGATTTTGGAGAGGATATGGGAGGTAGCCTATCGTATCGCTTTACCGCCGTCACTTGCGAATTTGCATGAGGTTTTTCATGTGTCTCAGTTGAGGAGGTACATTCCTGATCCGTCGCATGTTGTCCAAGTAGATGATGTACAGGTGAGAGATAACCTGACTGTTGAAACATCACCTATGAGGATCGAGGATCGAGAGTTGAAGCAGTTGCGGGGTAAAGAGATTGCTTTGGTAAAGGTAGCTTGGGGAGGACCAGCAGGTGGCAATGTGACTTGGGAACTTGAGAATCAGATGAAGGAGTCTTATCCGGAGTTATTCGCTTGAGGTATGTTTCGAGGACGAAAACTCTTTTAGTGGGGGAGAGTTGTAACACCCCGATAAAAATAAGATAATTATTTAATTTAAGTTAATATTATATTTATTAATTTAATTAAATAATTGGAATTATTGGAATATTATTATTATTATTATTATTATTATTATTGGAATAATAATTATTGGAAAATATATATAAGTTGGAAATAAGGAAAAAAGAGTTCCATTTTGGTAAAAAGAGTTTTCACGTGAAAGCAGAGAAGCGGCTGAAAAGAGGAAAAGGGCAAAGAGGCAGAGCAAGAGGAAGAAGGTTGGAGAAGAGAAGAGCTTGAGGCTAAAGGATTGCCGGATTAACTCAGGTAAGGGGGGTTTATCGTCGTTTAATGGGTATTATGGGTTAACATGTAATGGGTAGTGATAAGCCGTTGATTTGACCCTAATTGGATTATGAATGTTGAAAAATTGTGATGAATAGATGATGTGAAAACTGTAATTGAATCTGTATTTGTATGAGTTGTGATTTCCCGAACGTATAGCTTTTTACGGAATCGGAATCGGAGGTCCGGAAGTCCTCCAACGGCGGAAAATGCGGAGAATTCTGCATTCTGCTCCGTGTTAGCGCAGGAACAGCTTTCTGTCTTGCGTTAACCGGTTAACCCAGGGTGTTAACCGGTTAACACTGTTAGGAATTGTGAGGTATTGCTGTTTTGCTTGCGTTAACCGGTTAACCCAGGGCGTTAACCGGTTAACACTGTTGTGGGTTGTGAAAATATTGCTGTTCTGTCTGCGTTAACCGGTTAACCCAGGGCGTTAACCGGTTAACACTGTTGAATTTTGCCAGAAAGCGTGTTCTGTGCTGCGTTAACCGGTTAACCCAGGGCGTTAACCGGTTAACACTGTTGGAAAAGTGAAAAATTAATATTTTAATGTTGTGAACATAATTGGTGATTGGCCTATATCGGTGTGTGATATAGTAGGGATTATTTCTCGTTGTTTTGAGTAGGATAGGTATTAGTAGAGTGTGCTAATGCTGTGACTGAATTATTTGGCATGACATGATATAATTATGTGATAAATATGCTGATGATGTGTGAAAATATGCATAATGTTGTGAATGTATATATTATGTATGTAATTGTGGATGGACTGTTTTATGGCTTAGAGTGTGAGCATATGTCCATTGTGGATTGTTGTTGATGTTGCATGCTAGGTGATTTGGCATAGCATAATGTGGCCTTTATGGTGGTAGCTAATTCCCATGGTGAGGAATTAGTGATGTTAGTCATTTTGGACTGTTGTTGATGTTGCATGCTAGGTGATTAGCGTGCATAGCATGGCCCTTGGGGTGGTAGCTAATTCCCATGGTGAGGAATTAGTGATGTGAGTCACTAGGTCTCAAATGAGTGGGACTAGTGAGCTTGGTAGCTGTACCTGGATTTGGTCGGTGAAGTTGAACTATATGTTCACGAATAGTCGGTACCGCATGCATGGAGTCTCATTGCATAGTGTATGTATGGCGTATAATATGAATGGATGTATTCCAATATTATAAGTGTGTTTTGTGTTGGTGTTGAGCATGAATTGAGATTATACGTGTGCTTTATGTTGGTGTTGAGTATGATGTTTGAGTTGATGTGCCGTTACTGAATGTGTGCTATGATTAGGGTGATGAAATGTGTTAAATTACTTAACATTGCATGATATTTTATAATGCTTATTATATCGATTGAGGAACTCACCCTTACAACTATTTTTCAGGTAACGAGCAGTGATTGGGTAGGAGCTAGTGCTTGAAGTCTAGTGTAGTTCCTTAGTGGGTCATGCTCTGGTAGATGTAACATCGGGATGGGATGTTTTAAATGTTTTATTGTTGGTTGTGAACCAGTTTACATGTAATATGCTACATGTTTTGCATGATTGATTTAAGCTCTATCCGCTGCGTATTGTGCAAATGCTTTATGTTTTGAATTAATAAAAGAGCATGACAGTTATCATGGTGAATGGTGTGAAGTAATTGTGTGGCACCCTTAATTGCATATTTACTCTGATTGATATATGTTGTTATTTAAATTAAATATTTGGGGTATTTTAGAAGGGTGTTACAAAGAGGCGTTGGAGGCAAGCAAGAGTAGAAAAAACACAAATCAAAGGATGAAGCCGACAGGGGAAGTTGGCCTCGTCGACAGGCCATTCTGTCGACCAACGCAAGGTTTGGGACTTAAAGAATTGTCGTCAAATATGCAAAAGACAACATCGCCCTAACGTCTAGGCGGGAGAAATTTGAAATTTAAAATAAACAGCAGTTTCAAAAGGAATAAGAGCGCCATAATGTGGAGCAGTTAGCAAGACATGGGTGCAGCGGTTGTGCAGATCGTGTGACATAACGTCTACTAGTTTATAGGAGTTTAGCTTCTGAGTAGTTTCCTCTAGTTTAGTATAAATAGAGTATCCCACAAGGGGCTCAGGGTGTTCACTTTGTACTGCGAAATCACTTGTAAGAAAACTTTCCATTCCCAGCGCGAGGAAGCAAGAGTTTTTCTGAGAGTGCTATGTACGTGAATCACCACATTTATTTCAATGCAACTTCCCTACTTTTCAATTGTTCCCGTTGAACATTTTATCTTAATTTCATTTACTTTTGAGTTATCATTTTACGTTGTCGTTTACGCTGTCGACACTGATTCTATTACGATAATAGAGTTCACCAAAAGCGTGTTCGTCGTATACCTCTTTTGAATTTTATAGCGCTGTCGGTCACGAGTCACCTATAGGCGATAACATTATCTAAAACCGTTCGTGTGGAAAAACCCTACGCTTGTTCGACACTTTGTTAGGAGCCGTTCCTTACAAAGTCATTCTATCGAAGGTTGGACAAGCCTCACTTGCACTAGCACATGTCCTAGGATCAACTGGTCGATCCTGCAAGTAACCCTTCGTTTTAAAGCCTAGGGAGGACTAGTGGTTGTTTACCAATTTCCACAGTAAACAAACTTTGGCACCACAGATCCGCTTTATGGAATGCCGTATTCCTTAATGCCAGGATATCAGTCGACGTCCAGTACATCACTGTTTTCAGATACAAATCCTCCCTTGCAATGATCAGCACAAGGGGGCAACATAAGGAAGACTACTCAGAACAGAACCATGCCATTGTCGAACACTTCAGTAGCAGTGTTGAGACAGCAAATGGACAATAGTAACCATGAATTGGTTAACATGTTGACTAACCAGATGGGCACAGTCTTTAATCCACTAATACAAGAATCCGCTGAAACAAATAGGCAGGTGGCGAACCAATTGACACGCTTGTGCAATTTTCTGGGGGCACCGGCCCGACAGATGACGCCAATGATTAGACCGTCTGTTCCTGTGCAGATAGAGATAGGGGCAGCGGAGGAGGAGACAATCCACGAAGGACAAATCATTAGACCCCTTCAACATCAAGGCGTCGAATCAGGAGTTGCGGGACGTAACCAGATGGTAATGGTTAACCGACACCAGGATGCTGATCAAATTGTCGACCAACATCGACAAGAAGACCTGGCGGTGGAAAATAATTTGACAACTATTGTCGAAAGGATTATGGCTAGAAATGGCATGGATGCTACCTTGCAAAGGCCATTATACGCCTCCCCGTTAGCTGAATTTATTCTCCAAGTCGAGGCGCCTAGGGGGATGAAAGTGCCTAAGTACACTAAATTTAGGGGAGAGTCTGGTGAATCGACAATAGAGCACGTCGCCAGATACTTAACAGAGTCAGGGGATCTAGCTCATAATGAATGTTTAAGAGTAAAAAACTTCCCCTCCTCTCTGACCAAGGCTGCCTTCACATGGTTTACTTCGTTGGCCCCAAGTTCAATCGACTCATGGGCCAAATTAGAAAAGAAGTTCCATGAACAGTTTTACGAAGGACACTCCAAATTTAGTTTGGTAGAATTGTCTAGTATCAAGAGAAGGTTTGCTGAGAGTATAGATGATTATTTGAATCGTTTTAGGTCCTTAAAGGCTAGGTGTTTTACGCAAGTGCCAGAACATGAACTAGTTCAAATGGCCGCAGGAGGTTTAGATTATTCCATTAGGAAGAAGATAGATCCAACTTTTGTGAAAAGAATGTCACAACTGGCTGACAGAGTCCGACATCTAGAACGACTAAGGCTAGAAAAAGTTAGGCACAATAAGTCTAAGAAAGAAAAGGTAGCGTTTATCGAATACGACGTGACAGACCCAATACGTGAGGTCGATTATGCTTCATCGACCGAATTAGAAATCGACGTGGCTGAACTAAAGCCAGGGTCCGCCTATGAGTGTCGATCATTGCTGCCTGCGCAAGGAAAAAATCCTGTTGAAAACAACCCAAAATTCCCTTCGAAAACTTATACTTTCGACGTGTCGAAATGTGAGGAAATTTTTGACTTATTGGTCAAAGATGGGAAAATGGTGGTACCTCCTGGTACTAAAATACCACCGTTGGAACAAAGACAGAAAAAAGGGTTTTGTAAATATCATAACTATCTTGGTCATAACACCTCTAATTGTTACCTTTTCAGGGATTTGGTTCAGAAAGCGATTCAAGAAGGCAGGCTGAAATTTGTTGGCCGCAGAATGAAGATCGACGCCGATCCTCTTCACCAGGAGGAAGCCCTGTTCGTGGAGCCAGTCGAGAACAACATGGTCGAGATCAGCGAATATGATGAGGCCAACATGCTGGAGCAAACTGGGGAAAGCCCAGATGTCGATATAGCTGAAGTTTACCCAAGGGCTGATGAAGACTTGGTGGATTTTCTGTATCGCTGCAAGAACAAGGGTTCACAGGTGTGCCTATGCCCAAGGTGTGATGTTGTCACCGACAAAATAGCAGCAGAGAATTTCCAGAAGCTACAACCGGGTAAAAGCAAAAGGAATGTGCCAACCAGGGGTTACCAGAATGAAAAAGGCTCAAAAAAGGCTGTGGGAAATAACTAAGCAATGCCTAAAAGCTTTGTTCTGTCGGCAAGTGCCCCTAGAGGTACTTGGATCAAGCTTCAGGAAAAACAAGACACCCCACAAGGTGTTGCTGCTACTGCTAGAGGAGGTCTAGCGATTAACTACAAGCATGAATTTAAATCTGAGAAGAGGACTCATATCTCTGAAAACTATTTGGGAAAAACTCCCATGACGAGGACTCAATGGAGACGTTTTCAGAGACGAAAACAAGCAGAAAGAGAAGCTGCAAGAGGCATGACCAGCGAGGCGAACGATGGGAAGAAAATTGTTGTGAAAGTCGACACAGCAGCGAAGGAACAAATAAGAGAATATGTCTGTCGGCCGACTGAAAGATGTTCTGAAGAAGTGACTGATGACTTCAATTCAGAATCTGAAGCAAGCCTGAATATCCTGGTCACCGTGGTGTCAATCCTACCACAGGAATACAAGTGTGTGACTGAAGTCGAAGAGTCAGCAGACAATGCTGACGCTGAAGAAATGGCCTTGCACCAACCAAGATGATATTTTATGCTGAGCGATGGTTCTGCTGAAATCCAGGAGCCAGTGTTCGAAAGACCAACGATGAACATGAAAAATCATTTGAAACCACTGTTGATAAGGGCAAGAGTGGAAGGCGTAACGGTCAACAAAGTGTTGGTCGATTGTGGTGCCACGGTTAACATCATGCCGCACCATATTCTGAGGAAGATTGGTAAGTATGATACCGACATCAGATCTAATAACGTGGTTTTGTCAGACTACTGAGGAAAGAGGAAAAGCACCATGGGAGTGATTATGGTGAATATCACAGTGGGTTCAGTAACCAGACCAACACTATTCATGGTGATAGACGCTAAACCAAGTTATAACTTACTATTTGGTAGAGAGTGGCTACATGGCGTCGGAGCTGTACCATCTTCAGCACACCAAAGGCTAGTGATTTGGAGAGAGGATGGGGTGGCTGAAAATATCGAGGCCGACCAATGATATTTTATGGCCGATGTGAATAATGTCGGCAAGAAGGAGTTTGAAAGAAAGCTGGCCAACATCTCTCCTTGCTTCCCAGCTGAGGATGTACATGCTAATTTAAGTGAAGCTTTCGTCTCTCTAACTCTACATGAGACTCACGACTTCATTTGGGATGTGGAACTCCTAGATGATCCACCATACACAGGTATCCGGCTGACAGGCTGGAGGGACGTCAATGATGATGTCTGAGTTAGAAGCTCTAAGAAAGATTTTGGCATACGTTGCCGAGAACAAAATGAAGTCGGCTTTAGAGGCTGAAGAAAACATGGCTGCTGAAGCCTGTATGTTGAATAAAGAAGGGCATATGACTATTGGGCCAAAACCCCCAGACAAACCAACTTTGGCCAAAAGGAACGTCGACATGCAGCGTCTGGACTGCATTTACGACAGTGAACCTTTAGGGTTCGAAAAAGACCCAAAGGCACCAGAGAAAATTCGACCAAAAGACCCCTTGGAAGAAGTCGACCTTGGCGAGAATGGCGAGAAAAGGCCAACATATATAAGCGCCAACATCGACAACGAACTAAAGTCTGAGGTAATATCCATACTTAAAGAATTTAGAGATTGTTTTGCTTGGGATTATAATGAAATGCCTGGTTTAAGTAGAGATTTGGTCGAGTTAAAGCGGCCAATAAAAGCTGGAAGAAAGCCAGTGAAGCAGACGTCGAGGCGTTTCGCCCCAGAGATCATGGCAAAGATAAAAACAGAAGTAGAAAGACTCCTGAAAAGCAAGTTTATTCAAACTGCAAGGTATGTCGAATGGTTGGCCAATATTGTGCCAGTCATAAAGAAAAATGGGTCTTTAAGAGTATGCATTGATTTCAGGGATCTAAATGCTGCCACCCCAAAAGATGAATATGCCATGCCCGTGGCTGAAATGCTGGTCGATTCGGCCGCTGGTTTTGAATATTTAAGCATGTTAGATGGTTATGCTGGATATAACCAAATTTTTATTGCAGAAGAAGACGTGTCGAAGACGGCATTTCGATGTCCAGGAGCCTTAGGGACATATGAGTGGGTTGTCATGCCATTCGGTCTGAAAAATGCCGGAGCAACATACCAGAGGGTAATGAACTCAATGTTCCATGATTTCATTGAAGATTTCATGCAAGTCTACATCGATGATATTGTGATAAAATCCAATGGTCGACATACTCACGTCGAACATCTTCGAAAAGCCTTCCTGAGGATGAGGAAATATGGATTAAAAATGAATCCATTAAAATGCGTTTTTTGTGTGCAGGCAGGCGACTTCCTTGGTTTTGTGGTGCATAAAAAGGGTATTGAAGTAAACCAAAGCAAAACAAAAGCCATTATAGACGTTAAGCCTCCGTCAACCAAAAAGGAGCTGCAATCTTTTTAGGGAAAAATAAATTTTCTTAGAAGATTCATATCAAATCTATGTGACAAAACAAAAGCGTTCTCCTCACTACTTCAACTAAAGAACGAAAATTTCAAATGGCAGGATGAACACCAAGAGGCTTTCGACAAAATCAAGAAGTATTTGACTAGGCCTCCAGTATTGGCCCCTCATGTTAGGCATAGGCTAATGAGACTGTATATTGCAGCCTCAGAATCGACTATGGGAAGTATGTTAGTCCAAGAGGATGAAAAATGCGTCGAAAGACCTGTATATTACCTTAGTCGAGTGCTTAATGATCCTGAAACTAGGTATAGTGATATAGAAAAACTACGTCTATGCCTGTATTTCTCTTGTACGAAATTAAAGCAATATATCAAGCCTGTTGATGTGTACGTATCTTCCCACTTTGATATTATTAAACACATGTTATCTAAACCAATTTTGCATAGTCGAATTGGAAAATGGGCTTTAGCGTTAACAGAATACTCCCTGACATACATACCCTTGAAAGCGATGAAAGGGCAGGTAGTAGCGGACTTTCTTGTCGACCATTCAATGGTCAAAATGGCACAGAATTACGTAGATTTAGCACCATGGAGGCTATACTTCGAAGGATCAAGACATAAGCATGGATCTGGGATAAGAGGAGTCATAATTTCTACAGATGGAATTCCAGCAGAGTTCAAATACAAAATCGAAGGGGTATGCACCAATAATGAAGCAGAATATGAGTCACTGATCACCGGACTTGAACTACTGCTAGAATTGGGGGCAAGGAATGTCGAAATTATGGGAGATTCGGAGTTAGTGATTAAACAAGCATCGAAAGAGTATAGGTGTGTTAAAGAAAATCCGATCATGTACTTCGTGGTCACCATCAGACTACTCAAGAGGTTTGAGTAAGTCAATCTCCAACACATACCACGGCAAAAAAACCAAAGAGCAAACGATTTGGCACAGGAGGCTTCAGGGTATAAAACATCGAAAGACCAGGACGAAGAGATCCAAGTAAGAGAGAAAGTACGAGCGATAGTGTTGTCACCATCAGATTTGGCGATCGTGAAGTTGGGGGCAGTAGATAAAAATCATTTTGAAATTCTGGATGTCGACGACGAGGGAGGGAGTGATTGGCGTAAACCGCTAGTCGATTACTTACGTAATCCCGTGGGGTCGACAGATCGAAAGATAAAATATAGGGCCATTAGCTACGTCTTGGTAAATGATGAATTATTCAAAAAGACAATCGAAGGAGTGTTATTAAAATGCCTGGGAGAAAGTGAGGCATACGTGGCTGTGTCGAGCATACATAGCGGGGCGTGTGGGGCACATCAAGCAGGTTTGAAGATGAAGTGGCTCTTGATGAGTTCAGGAGTTTATTGGCCTTCAATGCTGAAAGATTGCATTGAATTTGCTAAAGGCTGTCAAGAATGCCAATTGCATAGGGGCATACAGCATGTGCCTGCAAGCGAGCTACACACAATTGTGAAACCCTGGCCATTTCGAGGATGGGCTCTGAATGTTATAGGAGAAATAAAGCCAGCCTCTTCGAAACAACAAAGGTATGTGTTAGTCGGTATCGAGTATTTCACAAAATGGGTCGAAGTCGTAGCATTAACGAATGTGGACCAAGAAGTTGTGATAGACTTTGTCCATAGTTACATCATTTGCATATTTGGCATTCGAGAAACTATTACAACCGACCAGGGGTCAATTTTCACTGGTCGAAAAGTGCAAGAATTTACAAAAGAAATGGGAATCAAGTTACTGACATCTACCCCATATTACGCACAGGCGAATGGCCAAGTCAAAGCTGCTAATAAGGTGATCATCAGCCTAATAAAGAAACACATAGGAAAGAAGACAAGAAATTGGCATAAGACGTTAGACCAAGATTTGTGGGCATGTCGAACATCACCAAAAGAAGCAACTGGAACAACCCCATTTCGACTGGCTTATGGGCATGACGCAGTATTGCCAGTAGAAATTCAGGTCCAGGCAATTAGAACCCAAAGGCAGTATGAAATACCTTCTGAAGATTACTGGAGTATGATGACAGACGAATTAGTCGATGTAGATGAAGAAAGAATGTTAGCATTAGACTCTCTACAAAGACAGAAAGAGAAAGTCGCCCGAGCCTACAATAAAAGGGTGAAACGGAAAGTGTTTGTCGTCGACGATCTGGTTTGGAGGGTAATCCTGCCTATGGACAGAAATGATAGAGTTTTGGGTAAGTGGTCCCCAAATTGGGAAGGACCATTTAAGGTTTTGCAGGCCTTTTCTAACAACGCCTACGAGGTCAAAGAGTTGGCACCAGACAGGCGGATTTTAAGAGTGAACGGAAAGTACTTGAAAAAATATAGGCCTCTCCTTCAAGAGGTCAAAATTTTGGCAGACTAAAATAACTGTCGAAAGAATAAGGTTGGAGATAACTATGTTAGAAACCAGCTGCAAAGGTACAGAAAATAAACATACAGTGCTAAAAAGTAAGAAAGATAGCATTAATGTGGCAAGAATTCATTGTTAAAATATTACAAAACACTTGTACAATCAATAAAAAACGTTCAAAGCTGGCCGAACTTGGATTGGAAAGATTTAAGTTCAAAATTATAGTGCAAGGACACAGGCTCCAAGGTGTCGGCATGAGCTTTGAGCTCTTCAAGCTTCCCTTCGACGGCCATAAGCTCTTCACCGACCGCTAAAGCATCACTGGTGGTTTGCTCCACAGTGGCCTGGGCAGGTTTGAGCACTTCGTCGATGAAGCGTGATTCCTCTTGGGTAATTGATTCTAATTCACCGTCCAAAGTAGTAATTTGACGCCGAAGGGCATCAATTTGTTGGCATATCTCAGTGGCCCGTGTTTGTTTGGAAATAAATTCTTTCTTCCGCTCCTCCATAGCCCCCAACATACTGGTGACTTCCGCGTCGGCATGCATCACCAACTCCCATTTCTCCTTCACAAAGGCCTCAATATCAGCAATCTGGCGCTCAGTGTCCCGAACATTGTCAATATGGCGCAACATATGCACCAATATTTGTTCTAGAGCCGCCATTGCACGTTTGGCATAATCAGAGAGTTGGAGATCCTTTAGTTGGGCAAGTGCACTCAGGATCTCTGGACCGACAGCAAGTTCATGCATGAGCACGAAAGGAAGGTCAAGATTCAAGGCGTGAACACGGATTTTGTCCATGAGAGCTTTAGTTTTCGTCGCCTCAGGGCCCATTTTTCCAAAATGGAACTGCTCAGAGTCTGAAGAAACATCACGCGATCTCACCAGATTGCGGAGTCTGGCAATGGCTTCTAAAGCTGAAGGCTTGATCGTCAGTCCCGAGAAGGTCGAAGGAGAAGCTGTTGGCGGAGAAGTAATCTGAGGAGGGGGAGAAGCAGTCGACAAAGGAGTAGTCTGAGAGGTTTGTTGTTGGTTGGTGTCGACACCTACTGGCCCCCGTGGATCCTACAAGGAAGCTGAAGAGAGACTCGAGTCAGAACTAGTCGAACTGGAGTCCGGATGCGTCGCAGGACTAGTGACTGAGTCAGAGTCACTGTCACTAATCTGGAGAGGAAATTCAATGGACTCACCAGCGGTGTCGACAGATTGAAATGGGTGAGTTGAAGAAGAAACCAGCGACGCGGGAGTGTAGTCGGCAACAGGTTGAGTCGGCTCAGTAGAGGCGTCAGCCTGCAGAAAGAAAACATAAGGAAAGCACAACAAAAAATCCAAAGAAATAAATAGGAAAATGGGTAGATACCTGTGTCGATGCAGGAGAGATTGCATCCTGATTTGTGTTCCCCAAGGCAATAGCGAGGGAGAGACCAGTCGATGGTGAAGCTCCCACGGCTAGAGCAGGGACCGTACCAGGGATGGAAGTGTCGACCACAAGGGTGTCAGCATCTTCAACAGGAGCCCCTGAAGGAGGCATTGTATGGTGCCTCTTCTTTTTGTTGTCGCCACTCTTGGAAGCAGAGTCATGTTTCTTCCTCTTGTGGCCATGGTGGCTTTTGAATTTATGCTGGGAGGTGTGCTAGAGACACAAGGAGAGGTTATAAGCAGATAGTCTATCCAAAAGAGCAGGCAAGCCGACAAGAAATACCTCAGAGCCCGCGGGAACAGAGCGTTTGTGTTTTTTGGATTTTTTGGGACAGTAGGTTCTGTCGAACGTGGTTGACCCTACACATAAGTGAAACATTAGCAACCACGTAATATTCCCCTTAAGAAGACATAAGAGCAAATAGAAATGCTTCAGAGAGGGGCATACAGAAGAACTAGGTTTCCTCAAGACTTGAGAAATAGGGCGCCCATCATCGTCAGAAGATTGCTCAGGAGCATCCTGCAAGAAAAAAGGATGGTTAAGAATAAAAGAAAAAAAGACCAAAGCAAACAGTAATTCAGCCAGAGTCGAACCTGAGCCTCCTGTGTCAAAGGAGCAGGTTGGCTAGCAGACGCAGAACCTACAGGATTTAGAGGGAGTGCTGCAAATAAATAAAAGAAACGCAAGTGAGCAACGAAATCCAGGTAGAATAGAGGGTTAAAATTTCCAGATAAGTGTTACCAAGTTGCGTGGTTTCGAACATGCTAACATATTGAGGATCAATATGGAACGGCCCTGAGTAGTCAGGCAGATAATACTTCGTTGGGACCACTATGTCGGCCTTCTTTCTCTTAGAGGCGTTTTGTACGTATGAAATGGGACAATAGAACCACACCGGAACCAAATGACCAAAGGCCAAAGCCAAAGGGCTAGATGGCAGAGGAGGGAACTTGAGTTTTCCGAAGTGAAGGGCGTAAAGATATTTGTCTTTCACGTAATCAGGGATTTTGAGTTTTGGAAGTTGGTCGGTTATTTTCGCTTTTAGTTCGACCGCAGCCTCCCAGATGGTCCCACGAAGATTATCTGGTCGATACACAACTTGGAAATAATTCTGGAAAGCACGAATTTGTTTGACATGAAGAGCCTTACACTTGGTCGACTTCGCCTGCAAACAAACAAAAGCCTCACTCAATTCAGATAGTTTGGCATCAGGAGCGCCAACATAAAGGGTAAAATAGGACTTCCACCAATCATGGAATTCCTTGGTACAGTAATAGGCTGGTCGAAAAGGAAGAGAAGGAAGACGTGGTCGGTTTTTCCAAATATTTTTAAGTTCCTCCTCGACCTCGCTCCAAGTTTGACCGCAGAGGATGTTGGCAAGTAACTCCTGAGAGGAGAACAAAGACTTGGGACTGAATTGGCAAAGGCCAAATTGCCTGGCCACAAGGTTAGGCTGATAAGCCACCAGGCCAAGATTGCTGCTGGAAGTCTCAGCCGACAAGAAGCGGGGAACCAGAAAACGCCTCCAAATGAGGAAGGTTTCATCCCTATGTTCCCCGTCAACCGGAGGGAAAGGTCTGGTGAGCCACTCAGGACCCTCAGTTCGAGGGCTAAAAGGGGCCATAGAAGGTAGGAAATCGACACAAGTCAACATGATGTTGAATATGAGTCGAAATACTTGAAGGTCTGGGAAATTTTTGTTGATAGGCGTCAGAGGGATCAACCGCTTCCAGATAAGATGTCGTTCTTCTGGGGGACACGCAACCCTCCTCATTCCATAAGGGGCTACATCTTTGGAGAAAGTGGCATTGGGCCACAATTGCAGAAACCAGAAAGGGCCATGGACCAACATGTTTTTCTTTCTGGAGTTCTCAGGGTCGAAGAGCCTGATCTGGAAGACAACCTCAGATAGAGACTCGTAGAGAGAAGCTAATATCAGTTGGCCCAAAGCAATGTCACGCTCTTGGTGCAGTTGGGTTGCCAAAAGAGCAAAGTGTTTGGCTACTTGCATAGATCAAGAGCAGAAGACAAAGCTGAAGGAGAATTGTCATCCAAGGCGCAGCGGAATTTAAAAATTCTCCATTTAGTGATCCTTACGAATGGGCATGATCAGTGATAGAATCGTTACCTCTTGTGGTGATTCAAACCTTTGGTGCAAATCTCTTGTAGCGATCAAAACCTTGGATACAAATCCACGGAGCGATCACGAACGTTGAACGATGACAACGTCTCTACTCAGTCCACACGAACGGGTTCCTTCAATCTCAGTGCTAGCTGGTACGAATGAAGGCTTTGAGTGAGAGAGAGGGAAACGAAATTCCAAGTCTTCACTTGAGTGACAATGCTTCTACCCAAGGGTTCTATTTATAGAACCTCATGTGTGGGCTTCAAGCTAAAAAGCCCACTTAAGTGTATTTTGGCCCATATCTCATAATATGCCAAAATCACTTAAGTATTTGGTACCTTACCATATTTCGTATTCTACTTAAGTACACCGTACCTTACGATGTTCCTTAGTTACTCTATCTCTCATCAATCCGTCCTTTGTGTGTGACCCTGTAGGTTTTCGCGACGTTGGCAATTATGTTAAATCACGCATTTAACATAATAAACAGTGAGCGGTATCTAGCAACACATCACTGCTACCCAAGTCATGAAAATGTCATGTGATCTGACAAGTCCTTCTGTGATAATAATTATGTGTATAATTACCCTTTTGCCCTTATGTCTATATTGAACACAAGGCATAGACCGTGTCATCCTTGTCCAGTTCAATATTGGGCCCATAGACATTTATCCTGTTACGCAGGATGGGCACATTCCATCTAGGTCACTCATGTCCCTCAGCATGCTTTGTGGAGTACCCATCAACTGTCTTTATGGTTATCCAGTTACGGACAACGTTGGATCAGCAATAAAGCACTCGACTCTACATCTAGGGTCCATAGTGGTTTCAGGTCGAAGAGTGGTATACACTATTATCACCATTAGAATAACTTATGACACTTTGCATAACATTATATATAGTATTCTCATAGCGGGTCAATCCAGTATAAATATTACTCTTAATATTCATACCTATGTCTGAGACTTGATAACTCCTTATCCATGATCCATGAGATGTGATCATCAGTCTATAAACATAATAGTCTCCATGCTTTAATGTTATTCCACTTCACAATAAAGCTCGACTACGGATACTTTAAGAATAGTGTCCTTATGTTTAATGTGATCTCATGATTAAGTCATACTTGATACATTAAACGGACTAGCTATTCTAGGGACTTTATTAATCAAACATAATAAAGAAAAAGCCTTTTATTAATTAATAAATAATTCGATACAAGTACCAAAAGTATTGGCCTCTAGAGCTTACACCAACAATCTCCCACTAGCACTAGAGCCAATCAGGCATACCCTTAATGCCCATTGATCTAGTATGGCCATCATGCTTCTGCTGCGCAAGAGGCTTTGTCAATGGGTCAACAATATTTTCAAGTGTAGGTACTCTACATATTTTCACATCTCCTCTATCTATTATCTCTCGAATGAGGTGATAACCCCTAAGTATGTGTTTGGATCGTTGGTGAGATCTAGGCTCCTTAGCTTGTGCGATGGCATCATTGTTATCATAATAGAGACCAATGGGATCCACAATGCGAGGAAATATGCCAAGTTCACTAAGGAACTTTTTGATCCAAACAACTTCCTTTGCTGCACTTAAGGCAACAATATACTCGGCCTCGGTTGTAGAATCAGCAACTGTATCTTGCTTTGAACTTTTCTAGCTCACAGCGCCACCATTTAAGCAAAACACATAACCATTTCAATCATTCATAGTAAAGCGTCTCGGCACTTTGTCTATGTACTCTAACTTAGGCCAAGCAATTTTGTGATCTATCTCTATAGATTCTGATTCCTAATTTATAGGCTGCTTCACCTAGGTCCTTCATAGAAAAGTATTTCCCCAACCAAGACTTTACTTGTTGCAGGGTAGGGATATCGTTTCCAATGAGTAATATGTCATCTACATATAATACCAGGAACACGATCATGCTCCCACTAACCTTCTTGTAGACACAAGGCTCATCTTCGTTCTTGATGAATCCATATTGTTTTACTGTTTCATCAAAACGAAGATTCCATGAGTAGGTCACAGGCTCATCTTGATTCATGAGTGATACATCACCTTGATCTATTATGAGATATCCATATCTCTCAGGTAGGTGATGTATCCTGCTTGACCTACGCTGGTCTTGTTCTACTTGAGCAGGTTGCTCTTTACACAACTATTTGTGTTTCCTGCTCTAATTCCTCCATAGGTGTATCGATGCTTTGTGATTCTTGAATTTCTTCAAGCTCTACTTTCCTCCCACTGATTCCTTTGGAAATAAAATCCTTTTCTAGGAAAACTCCAGTTCGAGCGACAAACACTTTGCCCTCAGAAGGATTGTAGAAGTGATACCCTCTTGTTTCTTTAGGATACCCCACAAATAAGCATTTGTCAGATTTGGGCTTAAGCTTATTTGAAATTTGTCGTTTCACACAAACTTCGCAACCCCAAATCTTCATGTAAGACATATGTGGTTTCTTACCACTCCATATCTCATATGGTGTCTTCTCAACCTTTTTGGATGGAACACGGTTAAATGTGTAAGTTGCTGTCAATAGTGCATGTCCCCAAAAGGAGTTTGGAAGATCGACGTGACTCATCATGGATCAGACCATGTCTAACAGGGTTCGATTTCTTCTCTCAGATACACCATTCCATTGGGGTGTTCCAGGAGGAGTAAGTTGGGATAGGATCCCACACTCTTTCAGATGGTCATCAAACTCTAGGCTTAAATACTCACCACCTCGATCTGATCGAAGAGTTTTAATATTCTTACCTAGTTGGTTTTGTACTTCATTCTTGAATTCCTTGAACTTTTCAAAGGACTCTGATTTGTGTTTCATTAAATACACATAACCATATCTACTGAAATCATCAGTAAATGTGATGAAGTACTGAAAACCTCCTCTGGCTGGTATGTTCAGTGGTTCACATACATCAGTATGTATGAGGGCCAAAAGATCATTAGCTCTTTCACCTTTTCCTGTGAATGGAGACTTAGTCATCTTTCCAATTAAACAAGATCTGCATGTCTCATATGATTCATAATCAAAAGAGTCCAACAGTCCATCTTTATGGAGTTTGGAAATGTGTTTCTCATTTATGTGGCCTAATCGACAATGCCAAAGGTAAGTTGGATTTAACTCATTAAGTTTCATCCTTTTAGTATTAATGTTATAAATAGGCATTTCAAGATCAAGGACATATAGTCCATTGTTCATTTGTGCAGAAGCATAGAATATATCATTCAAATAAATTGAGCAACAATTGTTCTTTATTATAAATGAAAAACCAAACTTGTCCAAACAAGAAACGAAATTAATATTCCTGCTAATTGCAGGTACATAATAACAGTTCTCTAACTGAATTATTAAACCACTAGGTAAAGTCAATACATAAGTTCCTACGGCTAAGGCAGCAACCTTTGCTCCATTGCCAACTCGTAGGTCGACTTCACCTTTTGCCAAATATCTACTCCCTTTTAGTCCCCGCACATTAGTACAAATGTGAGAACCGCATCCAGTATCTAATATCCATGATGTAGAAGTAGATAAATTAATTTCAATAACAAAAATACCTGAAGTTGAAGTCTCTACTCCATTCTTCTTATCTTCCAGGTACTTTGGGCAGTTTCTCTTCCAGTGTCTGGTCTTACCGCAATGGAAGCGGGTGCCTTCTTTTGCTATGCCTCCACTAGGCTTTAAAGCAGCAACGATGGGTTTGGGTTTGGCAACTTCCTTGCCTTTCCCTTTATCACCCTGCTTAGTGGGCCTTTTGTTCTGTCTCTTTCCATTTCCGATCATCAGAATGGACTTCCCTTTTGACTTCAGATTCTGCTCAGCAATTCTTAACATGGCGAGCAGTTCAGGAAGAGATTTGTCCATATCATTCATATTGAAATTTAGGACAAATTGACTGAATCTATCGGGCAACGATTGCAAGATCAAATCAGTTGCAAGTTTCTTTCCGAGGGGAAAACCCAATCTCTCAAGGTTTTCCACATACCCAATCATCTTGAGCACATGGGGACCTAAAGGGGATCCCTCAGCTAACTTGTCTTGAAAAATGGCTTTTGAAACTTCAAACCTCTCATGCCTCGCTTGCTCTTGATAGAGCACCTTCAGGTGTTCGATCATATTGAACGCTGCCATGTTCTCATGTTGCTTTTTCAATTCTGAGTTCATGGTAGCTAGCATGAGACAAGCAGTTTCATTGGCATCATCGACATGCTTCTTATAAGCATCTCTTTCTGCCTTAGGTGCAGAACTAGGAGGTTCCTCTTCAGGAACAGGTTTCTCCAAGACATACAACTTTTTATCATGTTTAAGGACAATCCTCAGGTTTCGGTGCCAATCCAGAAAATTTGTCCCAGACAATTTTTCTTTGTCAAGGATTGATCGCAAGATGTTGTTAGAGGCGTTTGTTGTCATGGTAATCTACATAAGAATTAATGAAAATATAAGTATCATTGATATATTTAATTAGGCCTTTAATTAAATATGCTCCCACTATTTTACTCAAAACAAATGACCCTCATCATTTGATTCGGAAAATCCCGTTGGAAGATTTTCTAGTGGGTCGAGATCCATATTTCACTTCGTTCTAAGTCCGCGTAGGCGGATTACACAAAACTAGGTTATTTAGGTAGGAACTCCTTCCAATTGTATCTAATACAACTCTCGAATATTTTAGTTGGGTGAATAACTCCTTATTCCAATCCATCACATGGATAATTCCCAACTCTTGCTTCTAAACATATATAATCTTATTATAATTTGTTTAGTCAAGTTTGACCCATTGTTTTAACAATTGGATATTACAATTATCCCATCGCACCTTACTAATATAGAACATGCACCTCGCGTAGGCGAAACCTACATTATCCGATACTAGTCTTGATGAGTGTTAAAACTTGGAAAGCATAAACTTAATATTTAATTTGAGGGAATTTGCAATTATTCTGATCTCACCGGCTTATTTATCATATAAATCGTCTCTCACATGCATCAACATATATACACATGCATCAACATACATATATAATGAAACAGTTATGGCCCCTAGCGCAATTGTTCTCCCAAGCCAATGAGAGAACCTAAGCTAACCTAATAACGATCTAAGCTTCTCCAAGCAAGATCTTCAAGGTTATCCTCCTTTGGCACTAACTTCTTTGCTTTCTTCATAACATTACATTACATAAAGTAACTCGTTTTACATACGAGGGAGTGAGATGAGAAAAGAAGTTACATTGAGAGATTAAAAGAGAGGCACGACACGCAGGTCGTATTTTAAAAACCAAAACAAAATAAAGGAAAACTAAGGTCATAACCGATCACCACAAGACAATAATAAACACATTATTATTATCAATTTTAATTCTTTTAATTAATTAAAACCAAATTAAATTTCGACTACCGATCACAATACGCAGAGTTAGCCGGGGGTCCACTGCCCGGTCAGCAGACGGTGGTTCCGCTGAACGTTCAGCGGACGGGGGTCAAGGGGGCAACGCCCCTTAGCCGAATGGGTGAATTTTGCCTTGCGTTAACCGATT
Organism: Lathyrus oleraceus; assembly: GCF_024323335.1. Classification (NCBI taxonomy): domain Eukaryota; kingdom Viridiplantae; phylum Streptophyta; class Magnoliopsida; order Fabales; family Fabaceae; genus Lathyrus; species Lathyrus oleraceus. The sequence goes on along the minus strand of NC_066584.1, from coordinate 425,338,363 downwards.
AACCATATGCGTTAACCGGTTAACACTGTTTGAAATCTGTTCAAAAATTGTTTTCTGCCTTGTGTTAACCGGTTAACCAAATGCGTTAACCGGTTAACACTGTTTGAAAATCTCTTGGAAAACTGTTTTCCGTCTTGCGTTAACCAGTTAACCAAATGCGTTAACCGGTTAACACTGTTTGAAAAACTTAAATTTTTTATTTCGTATTGCGTTAACCGGTTAACCATATGCGTTAACCGGTTAACACTGTTCCAAAAAGTGTTTAGAAAGCACAACTCTTGTGCAGTCACAACCCCAATCCCATAACTCTCTGACAACACAACCCTTGTACCGTCACTAACCCTGATGCACCAATTTCAGACCGTCAAACACATCTCGATTGTTGATTCAGTATGATTAATCAACACGTCATTGCTTCACCATACTAATGTCGGATCAAGAAGCAAATGACCATTGATCGCTCAAAGGAAAACAATCATTGAGTGTTTGAATGAACGAAACGAGAACATTATATCATATATAATGTATTTTACATCAAGATTACATATATATATATATATATATATATATATATATATATATATATATATATATATATATATATATATATATATATATATATATATATATATATATATATATAACTTGATCGATCTCAATTTAATCTTTGATTCATTCTGTCTTTAATCATATTAATACAGAACAAAAACAGTTATCGGATTCATGGTTTCGTAAGTGGCTCTAATACCACTGAAGGAGAATTGCCATCCAAGGCGTAGCGGAATTTAAAAATTCTCCATTTAGTGATCCTTACGAATGGGCATGATCAGTGATAGAATCGTTACCTCTTGTGGCGATTCAAACCTTTGGTGCAGATCTCTTGTAACGATCAAAACCTTGGATACAAATCCACAGAGCGATCACGAACGTTGAACGATGACAACGTCTCTACTCAGTCCACACGAACGGGTTCCTTCAATCTCAGTGCTAGCTGGTACGAATGAAAGCTTTGAGTGAGAGAGAGGGAAACGAAATTCCAAGTCTTCACTTGAGTGACAATGCTTCTACCCAAGGGTTCTATTTATAGAACCTCATGTGTGGGCTTCAAGCTAAAAAGCCCACTTAAGTGTATTTTGGCCCATATCTCATAATATGCCAAAATCACTTAAGTATTTGGTACCTTACCATATTTCGTATTCTACTTAAGTACACCGTACCTTACGATGTTCCTTAGTTACTCTATCTCTCATCAATCCGTCCTTTATGTGTGACCCTGTAGGTTTTCGCGACGTTGGCAATTATGTTAAATCACGCATTTAACATAATAAACAGTGAGCGGTATCTAGAAACACATCACTGCTACCCAAGTCACGAAAATGTCATGTGATCTGACAAGTCCTTTTGTGATAATAATTATGTGTATAATTACCCTTTTGCTCTTATGTCTATATTGAACACAAGGCATAGACCGTGTCATCCTTGTCCAGTTAAATATTGGGCCCATAGACATTTATCCTGTTACGCAAGATGTGCAAATTCCATCTAGGTCACTCATGTCCCTCAGCATGCTTTGTGGAGTACCCATCAACTGTCTTTATGGTTATCCAGTTACGAACAATGTTGGATCAGCAATAAAGCACTCGACTCTACATCTAGGGTCCATAGTGGTTTCAGGTCGAAGAGTGGTATACACCATTATCACCATGAGAATAACTTATGACACTTTGCATAACATTCTATATAGTATTCTCATAGCGGGTCAATCCAGTATAAATATTACTCTTAGTATTCATACCTATGTCTGAGACTTGATAAATCCTTATCCATGATCCATGAGATGTGATCATCAGTCTATAAACATAATAGTCTCCATGCTTTAATGTTATCCCACTTCACAATAAAGCTCGACTACGGATACTTTAAGAATAGTGTCCTTATGTTTAATGTGATCTCATGATTAAGTCATACTTGATACATTAAACGGACTAGCTATTCTAGGGAATTTATTAATCAAACATAATAAAGAAAAAGCCTTTTATTAATTAATAAATAATTCGATACAAGTACCAAAAGTATTGGCCTCTAGGGCTTACACCAACAAAAGCGGGACAACCAAAGGGTCAGGAAAGCCACATGTTCCTCGTCGGTCACAGGGCCTGTAGAAGTGGCATGATGATCAATAAAGTTTTTGTATGTTGGCTTGCGAGAGTCACCAACGTCGAAGCTCAAGGAAATTGGCGCTACAGCTTCGCAGTCGAAGACTTCGCCAGTCGGTTTCAAGCCAGTGATGGCAGCAATGTCTAGAAGTGTCGGCGTGATCATGCCACACTTAGTATGGAAGGAGTTGGTCGAGCTCTCCCAGAATTGAAGAACAGCTAATAACATGCCACAAGACTGAGGAGGGCCACAACGGGCAATCTGTAAAAGGGTATAGATGCCTGTCCTTTTCCAGGGGTCGATTTTGTCTGATTCCAATCGGTCCATTCAAGCGCAAAACTTAGGACAATTTTTGGGAGGAGCAGTCCTGAAGTTCCTGTCGACATATCGAAGGGAAAAGGGTTGTTGAGCGGAAATCATAGGTTCAGAAATGTGACTGGCGGGGAAAAGGGAAGAGTCATTTTTGGTAACCTCTGGGTGTCGGTTTTCTTGGAGAGGACCTAAGAACGCTAAGGGTTCATTAGCCAGAGAGAGAGGAATCAATACCTGAGAACGCCAGATCTTCTCCTTTTCTTCTACCAATGGAGGCTCAGGAACATACTCCCTGCCATCAATGCTGATGGGGCGCGTGAGTTTAGCAGCAGAAGGTTTGTTAGAGCTTGCCATGGAAAGAACAGAAGGTTTTTTCATTGTGGAATAGAAGAGTTTTCACAAAAAGGCAGAAGACAAGTGAATGCTGAATCAAGAAAGCGAAAAAGAGAAGAAGACGAAAGAATGAGGGTTTTATAGCCCTTGAACCCTGAGCAAAGAAGAGGGAGCGATTGAACTTCCATGGCCGACACGTATACCCATGTTCCCACGCCTACAAACACGTGGAGGAGAGAAGGCAAGCGAAAAGGCAAACACGTTCAGTCATGAAGACGTGAAATGACGTAGACTTGATTTTGTGCGGCTCGAGGAGAAAAAGAAACGTTCGTCATGATTGTATGACGTCACCCACGTGGGATCAACAGAGGTCCACTAAGTAGAAGCGGAAATAGTAAGGGGTAAATCGACAGTTTCAGAGATGCCATCATCTCACCAACGTCGACAGTCGAAAATGGCATCTCTGGGGGGCATTTTGTTACCACGAAAAATCTCTAAGGCATGCTGAAAGCGGAATTAATGAAGGAGTCCTGTGAATGTGGGAGTCATACCCCATCAAAGGATGAAGAGACGTTGGAGGTAAGCAAGAGTAGAAAAAACACAAATCAAAGGATGAAGCCGGCGGGGGAAGTTGGCCTCGTCGACAGGCCATTCTGTCGACCAACGCAAGGTTTGGGACTTAAAGAATTGTCGTCAAATATGCAAAAGACAACATCGCCCTAACGTCTAGGCGGGAGAAATTTGAAATTTAAAATAAACAGCAGTTTCAAAAGGAATAAGAGCGCCATAATGTGGAGCAGTTAGCAAGACATGGGTGCAGCGGTTGTGCAGATCGTGTGACATAACGTCTGCTAGTTTCTAGGAGTTTAGCTTATGAGTAGTTTCCTCTAGTTTAGTATAAATAGAGTATCCCACAGGGGGCTCAGGGTGTTCACTTTGTACTGCGAAATCACTTGTAAGAAAACTTCTCATTCCCAGCGCGAGGAAGCATGAGTTTTTCTGAGAGTGCTATGTACGTGAATCACCACATTTATTTCAATGCAACTTCCCTACTTTTCAATTGTTCCCGTTGACCATTTTATCTTAATTTCATTTACTTTTGAGTTATCATTTTACGTTGTCGTTTACACTGTCGACACTGATTCTATTACGATAATAGAGTTCACCAAAAGCGTGTTCGTCGTATACCTCTTTTGAATGTTATAGCGATGTCGGTCACGAGTCACCTATAGGCGATAACATTATCTAAAACCGTTCGTGTGGAAAAACCCTGCGCTTGTTCGATACTTTGTTAGGAGCCGTTCCTCACAAAGTCATTCTGTCGAAGGTTGGACAAGCCTCACTTGCACTAGCACATGTCCTAGGATCAACTGGTCGATCCTGCAAGTAACCCTTCATTTTAAAGCCTAGGGAGGACCAGCGGTTGTTTACCAATTTCCACAATAAACACACATGCATGTTGACATTGAACTAATGCGTTAATTAAAATGACGCATGCATGTAGATGAAGCAAATGCAATTGACGCATGCTTTATGACATGAAGAGCATGCGCCATTGCATGTGACACATGCTTTGAATATTAATTTTTAAATTCTTTTTATATGTTATACTATATAAAATTGAAATAAATAAAATAAATAGGTAAATGAAAAATACATAACAATTGACAAGAAAATTAATGACCCGCCTGATTGAAACGCCCATATTCCACATCCCGGTGCGTTAGCCTGCCTTCGAGGTCTCCCACAATTTCCATGAGGTGTTTGGGGTCTTTAAGTGCTGACATGATGCAATGGTGGTGGTGTGAAGGTCCAGTGGATGGTTCAACGGTATTTGACAAATTTGTCATCATTTCTCCTCAATAGCTAGGGGATTGCCGTCAACGGTGCTGCCGTAATTGAGTTCGGTGCCCATGTTATCATAGTTGGGTCGTTGTGGTTGACTTGTTTGTGGATGGTCTAGTTGCCCGAATTGTGATATTGAATCGTTTTGGAAACGAAACAATGATTCATATGGTGTAAGAAAGTCAAACAATGGTTGGGTGTTATGGCGATAGGGTGTTTGAGTGTTCATAAGTGGGGTCTATTATAGGATAAGGTTGAATCGTATGAATCATCTGAGCTATAGACAGATGTGGTGGTTGCGTATGGTTGTTGGTGATAAGGGTTTGGCTCCTGGTTTTTATTTTGGGTGTGTGGCATGAATTGATTGCGAGGTTGGGTATACTAAAGGTTGGTATAGTGTTTTGACCGTACTAAAGGTTGGTACAGTGTTGCTGAGTCAATGGATCACAATGAAGACATGCCGATAGGACACTATCGAATGGAACTAGATAGAGGTTGGTGCAACTGCAGAAATTTCCAAGCCTTTCATATGCCCTGCTCCCATGTCATATCAGGATGTTTAAAGGTTCAATATATAGGATCCTTCCAACTTACTATCCTCCGTTTACAAAGTCATAAACCTATGTAATATTTATAAAATTAGCTTTTCGATGATAGCAAAAGAGGATTATTGGCTTGCATATCAAGGGGACATACTATGGCACAATGAAATAATGCGAAGAAAGAAAAAAGGTCGTCCAAACAACACCTGTATTCAAACTGAAATGGATACGGCGAACAAAATGGTTAGATTATGCAGTTCATGTCGCCAGCCCGATCATAATCGTACAAACTGTCTCAGTGTAGGACCAAGCACAACAACATATTTTTAATTGTATCTCTTTTGCTTTATATTTAAAATAACATTCATTTCATAAATATCATAAGATTTCGTTACAATAACTTGAAAACAACAATTAAACAATAATTTAAACAATAATTAAACAACACCACAAACAGCTACAACAATAAAATAACATCACAAACAAATACAACAAATAAACAACATAACTATGCGATTACAACCATCAAAACAATTTTGTGACAAGTATACATCATCATGTGAACATCTCTGTCAGTTTTAACATTCACCCAGAAACGAACTTCTCCATTTTGGTTGAACGTGGTATTAACCCATTGAATTCTTCTGATCTTTTCACCCTCTGAAATTTCTTTATCTAACCAACGATTCAAGGTCTTGTTAAGATGTTCGAACGTATATATATTCCAAAATCGGATCTTCATCGGAGGCTGTACTGCTGAAAAAATTAAATCGGCATTTCTCTTGTGAATATAAGGACACATATATGAATGTGAAGACATTTTAAAGAAAAATAGAAGGAGAATGAAGAAAAAAGGAAGGAGATAGTAAGAAGATGTGTGCAAAATTATGGGATGATGATGCCGTATTTATAGATGAAGTGCAGGAGCAGTAGCCACATGCATTGGCGCCTTCATAGAGTGGACTATACATGTGCCATTGCATGTGGCGCATACACATGCATGTGTCACTCCTGATGGTGCCATGGACATGCATGTGCCAATGCCAATGACGCCTATGCACAATATTTTCATTGGATGTGCCAATGCACCTGACACCTTTGTTACATTTTTTTGAAAAAATGGTTATTTTGATAAATATTTTTAAACAATGGTGATTTTCAAAATTTATTTGAAAATCTCACTAGTGTAAATAAGGGATTTAACACCAACTTTTTAGAGATTTAATGCCTTGTTTTTTTCGGTGTTGTTGCTACCGATATTATAAGTATGCTTTTGACATTGGTTTTAAAAAAGGTATGCTAAATCGATTTAACACCGATGATAAACTGATGTTATAAATGTTACATGTTGGAGTTAAAACTAAAATTCGACACCTTTTTTCTCCTTCAAAAAGGTGTAAACACTTATAACTATACCTACTTTTTCCAAAAACCGATGTTAAAGTTTAACAGAGAGTAGTTTGATTAAAAACCAACTTATGACACCTGGTTTTACATAAAAAAAGGTGTAGAACATATATATCATATCAATTTTCTTCAAAATTGGATGTTAAAAATTTAATGGAATTATTTGATCATAAACCAACCTTTCATGTATAACGTATGTATCACAGTTGTTCTTTACTAAAATTAGTGTTATAAATGACATCGAGTGTGATTTGATTTTAAATGAACCATCAACAAATATTATTCTCTAAAATGGATGAGAAAAAATACATAACTTAACTGTTTAATCATAAATCAAGTTGAGTTCACATGCGAAATTTGCTAATTTTTTATTATTATTTCGACTGATCAAAATTAAACTCATAAATTTTAGTTTAAATTTAACAAATTATACCAAATAGTATAAATCAAAATTCAAAAAAAAATTTATATTAAAAAACAATTTTAATTAATAATTCAGTATTAATTCTTATAAAACACAATCTTTTATCAAATTTCTTATTTCTTTCTCTTCAAGTTGATGTTGTTCTTCAACTATTTACAAAAATAATTGAACCCAAAATTGTCGGATTTTATCATAAACATCATTGTCATATGATAATGGATCATCGTATATCTACAAATAAAAACAATAAAATAAATTAAATGAGAACATGTTAAAATATGAAGTGATGTGATTACATATTAAACATTAAAATATTTTGTTATTAACTCATGTAAATCCTTAAAATATACTCGTCTTGATAATGTCAAACATATTTTTCATTATATAATAACCATAAGCCCAACTATTGTCTGTTGATGTGCCTACAACTTAAATAAATAAATAAAACATATAATTTTATATATATATATATATATATATATATATATATATATATATATATATATATATATATATATATATATATATATATATATATATATATATATATAATTCGTAAGAGACATTTTACCTTAGAAGTGTGTCCTTAAAAAAATTACTTGTTGATTTCCAAGCGAACAAAATCAATAAATAATATTATCATCTGGACAAATTTAATAGCATTTAATTATATTATTATCATTGCTATTTTGGTTTGTATTTAATTCATTTTTAAATGAGGCAATAATTAAAGTTAAATATGCGTGGCTACTTAAAACATGAAATTAACCATTTGTATATTAAATAGTATTTTTAAGTCTAATGTTTCAGGCTCCTATATTTGTTTTGGAGATAGAGCTCACAACTATATATATAATAAATGTGAAAAAAATAATTAATTATTGAAAAAGAGAATTATATATTATTCATCTAACCTCATAATTTTAATTTAACTTCTTTTTATTTGTTTGACTGTATTATTTGTGAATTTTTATTTATTATATGAAAATTTATTTTTATTAAGGATCATATCAACTCAAAGTTTTGTATATGAAATTCAAAACAAAAAAAATAAAAAAATAAAAAATTGAAGTTATAATTAAACCATAAAAAGAGAATTTTAGATAAATTTATAAAAAATAAATGTAAAAATATATTTAAAATTTTAAATAGTTTTTCTTCCTAATAAATTAGTTAAAAGTATAGAAATTAACAAGTATAGATACAAATAAAAATAATAATTTATTAGTAGAAATTGAAGATATAAACCGAGTTAAAAAATTTAGATAATAATAAAAATCTAAATGGTAACTTATTAATAAGAATTGTATTATCTTCCTATTAATAAGAACTTTAAATAGTATCGATAGAATAATGTTATAGAATAATATTATCTTCTCATTAATTGTATAACAATTAGAGTTATTGTATAGTTGATTAATTTTTATTTAAGAGCAACAATTTTTCAATAAAGACGAAATTGATAGATTTTATCATCAATTAAATATTAAACAAATTGATAATGATAACTTTTTTGATATAAATTGATAATTTTAATTTAATAAATAATTTTGCATGTTAAAAATTTATTTTTTTAATATTTTTAATATTTTTAAATTTTTAAATTTTTTATTAATAACTTAAATTTTTTTATAATAATATATCAAACAAAGTTATGGAACTTATTTCTATACCATTTTTATAAACTTTTTGCATAACCATGATTAAGAGCTCATCATGACATGACGAGGGATTTCGTAAATTTTTTATCTATATTATTTTTTGCTACAAATATAAAATGATTGAAAATAAATTATATTTGATCCAATAAAGAAAAGAAATTATTAAATATCATATGTCAGTTCAAAAATGATGTCTAAACCTGAATATTTTGCATAACCATATTTAAAACTCCATACCCCTCGTGTTGATTCAAATTAACAAAATGAAGCTGCATTACAAAAACAAATCAAAATAGAATAATTATTATAATCCATGACAAATAGATTTCAAATAAGTAAAACACATTAGGATGAAAATCAAAACATGTTATCCTTACTTAAGAATTAATCATAGCAAACCATCCCTAGAAATCAAGTATCAAATAACATATTCAATATCAAATAATAGAGTTATAATTTTGAATCAAAGTGATATGATTTTTTTTTCCAAGAACATAAATTAAACAAAACTAACTAAATTAGAGTGAGGATTTAAGAAAAATAATTATAAGTCAAAGGACATACCACAAGGATCTTGACACAGCGGCGTGTGGCAAGCCGAAGGGAACACCAATTCTAATTCGATTGAAACCTAAAAGAAATGAATTACGTTAGTGATTATTCAAAATTGATTTAGAGAAAAAAAATTATTCTGAACATTGTTTGAGAGAATTTTTTAAGTTTGATTGATTGAGAGAAGAATTGAGAGAGAATATACAATGGTTGTGAAATCCTAATATATTTTACAAGCGTAAGCTTTACTAGACTTTTCTAAATTTTAGCTGTAATTTTAATTATTTATTTATTTTGTATATAATTTTTCCAAATCAAATTAGGTACATACTTAAATTTTGGTATCACACATATATATATACAACTTATAGGCTAAAATCTACTAGGACTGCAACTCCCTCGACCTCCAAGACAAAAGGCAAAGCCTCCTGCCTAAGCGCTTCATCCTCAGAATCTCAGGATATCCCTAAAACACCTCCTCCAAAGATCCAAAAGGAAGAATAAACTTCTGATAAAGGTTTTCAAGCCATGACGATCACTAGAAAGTACGAATCTTCCCAGGAAAATCACCATCTTGCTGAAACATCGGCATGCAAGGAAGATGAGTCCTCGACAAATAGTGACAATAAATCTGATCAGGAAACATCTACTAATGAAACACCAAGATTTGTTTCATTAAAATCAGAATCTGAAGACAACTATATCCCAAGACTCTTCATGGCAAATATAAAAGAGGAAGATTCCTTTTTTGAGTAAGAGTCCCCTGAAGAAACTCTGATCCCTGAAAGGATTAAACCAAATGGCGGTCCTTGGTTCACTTTTGATGATATTCCACCCAGCCGCTGGAGAAAAAGACTACTTAAATTTGGAGCTTGGCTTGACACCCAGATGATGAAAACAAGTGCAGATAGCTATAAGATCATTGAAGAATTTTGTTGCAGGATGACAGGCACGATGAAAGAATGGTATCACAATCTTGGAACCTTAAACAAGATGAGTTACACCGTCTAGAAACTACAGTTAATATTCTTAGTGTGCTTGACTGTGAATTTATTGGTGATATGGAGATGTTTGAGAGGAAAAACAGACAAGAATTCTTTGAGATGAAGTGTTGTTCCCTCAAAATAAAGGACCTCGACATACACTATCACAGGATGGCACTAAGATATTATGTCCTTAATGGATACAATGACCCTAGTCTCAAGAATACATATGTATCCTCTCTACCACAAGAACTCCAACCAGAGATCCATAGGATGTTAGCCACAACTCAAAGGGATATCAAAACCATGAGTCTTGGACAAGTTCACCGGGTGATGATAGAAGCACTTGAAAAGCTTTGCAGTTTTCATCACCAATTTTTGGAAGTTATAGAACAAAAGTCAAAATTCACCCACGCCTGTAGAAAGCCCTACCTGGAGATTAAGTGTAAAGACAAAAGTTGTAGCTGTGCAACAAAAAAGAAACACCATCAACAAAAATACACCAAATCTCGTAGGACCTTCAAGGGACAGAAAAAGAAGATCATGAAGTTCTTCAGAAGAAAAGGGAAAAATCAGAGATGCTTTATTTGTGGGAAGAAGGGACATTTCTCTAAAGAATTTCCTAATAATACCCATAAAGCCGCAAAATTGATCAACTCTCTTCAGCCTCTAGAAGGAGACTTATAATCTTTATATTCTGAGCAAAGCTCTTCTAATGAAGAAACAATTTTTGCCCTCTAAGACTCTTCGCCTGATGAAGCATCATCTTCGGAGTCGGAAGATGGCAGATATCTCCTTGTTTACTCCTTCAAAGAGATAGGAAGTTCTCTCCCTACTCCACCTCTCCCTTGTGTTGAAGTTCATGTCCTCGCAACAAAGTTTTCACGTCCAAAGAAAGTTGTAGCTTATATGTGTTGGTGTAAGCCCTAGAGGCCAATACTTTTGGTACTTGTATCGAATTATTTATTAATAATAAAAGGCTTTTTCTTCATTACGTTTGTTTAATAAAGTCTCTAGAATAACTAGTCCGTTTAATGTATCAAGTGTGACTTGATCATGAGATCACATTAAACATAAGGACATTATTCTTAAAGTATCCGTAGTCGAGCTTTATTGTGAAGTGGGATAACATTAAAACATTAAGACTATTATGTATATAGACTGATGATCACATCTCATGGATCATGGATAAGGAGTTATCAAGTCTTAAACATAGGTATGAATATTAAGAGTAATATTTATACCGGATTGACCCGCTATGAGAATACTATATAGAATGTTATGCAAAGTGTCATAAGTTATTCTCATGGTGATAATGGTGTATACACCCTTCGACCTGAAACCACTATGGACCCTAGATGTAGAGTCGAGTGCTTTATTGCTGATCAAACGTTATCCGTAACTGGATAACCATAAAGACAGTTGATGGGTACTCCACGAAGCATGCTGAGGGACATGAGCGACCTAGATGTAATTTGCCCATCCTGCATAACAGGATAAATGTCTATGGGCCCAATATTGAACTGGACAAGGATGACCCAGTCTATGCCTTGTGTTCAATATAGACATAAGGGCAAAAGGGTAATTATACGCATAAGTATTATCACAAAAGGATTTGTCAGATCACATGACATTTTCGTGTCTTGGGTAGCAGTGATGTGTTGCTAGATACCGCTCACTGTTTATTATATTAAATACGTGATTTAATATAATTGCCAATGTCGCGAAAACCTACAGGGTCAAACACAAAGGACAAATTGATGAGAGATAGAGTAAATAAGGAACACCGTAAGGTACGGTGCACTTAAGTGAATTATAAAACATCGTAAGGTACGGTGTACTTAAGTAGAATACGAAATATGGTAAGGTACCATGAGCTTACGTGATTTTGGGCATATCATAAGATATGGGCCACATACACTTAAGTGGGCTTTTTAGCTTGAAGCCCACACAAGTGGTTCTATAAATATAACCCTTGTGCAAAAGCATTCATTGCGTTTGCATTTTTGTTTTCTCTTTCTCTCTCTCTCTCTCTCTCTCACACACACACACACTCAAAGCCTTCATTCATAGCAGTTAGCACTGAGATTGAAGGAATTCGTTCGTCTGGACTGAGTAGAGGCGTTGTCGTCGTTCAACGTTCGTGATCGCTCCGTAGATCTGCATTAAAGGTTTCAATCGTCACAAGAGGTAAATATTCTATCACTGATCATGCCCATTCGTAAGGATCACTAAAGGAGAAAATTTTAATTTCTGCTGCATTTTGGATCGCCAATCTCCTTCAATATGGACACTGGAGCCCAAATCACAATGATGAACCCTAGCATTCTCCCAGCAGAATCGTGGGTAACACATGCTGCATACTTTGTAGCAACAAATGGAAAGGTTTTTAAGATAGGTCTAATGACCAAGGAGAAAATAGGAATTAAATTCTTCCCAGACTGCATCGTGTGGACCACGGTCATTGGTAGTAATCTTCCAAACAAAGATATTGTAGTAGGAATGGATGTCTATTCAGCAACAAGCAAACTTCAAATTCTCCCCACGGGAATTAAGTTCAAAATAGAATTCAAGCCTTATTCCGGAATATTGAAACTATATTCCTTGTCTAAGATCCCTGTTGGTTATGAAGAAATCAAGACCAACCTACTCAAACTCTGCGTAGACAACCATGAAGAATTCCAGCATCTGAAACTCCTATGGAAAAATAAGGACTTTTTTGTTCAACTTCCTTTTAAGCTAAATGAAGATGTTAATCCAACCAAGGCCACTCATCCAGGAATGAGTCCATCAGATTATTCATTGGCTAGGGAGGAATGCAACCAGTTGCTCAAGCAAGGTCTGATAAAGCCCACCAAAGTAGAATGGACTTGTCAAGCATTTTATATGGAGAAAAGATCTGAAAAGTTGAGAGGAAAAAAGAGGCTAGTAATTGATTACAAACCTTTGAATCATTTTCTCAAAGATGATAAATTTTCCATTCCAAAGGCCTCGTCCTTAAATGTTTTCGTCAAGGATGCCCAGATCTATTCTAAGTTTGATCTTAAGTCAGGATTTTGGAAATTGGGTATCAATCTTGAGGATCGTTACAAAACAACATTTTTCATTCCTTACGCCCAATACCAATGGACTGTGTTACCATTTGGGCTTAAAGTTGCTCTGTCACTCTTTCAAAAATCCATGACAAGAATTTTTGAACCCATTCTCAATAGTATCCTCAATTATATTGATGATGTGTTATTGTTCTCAAAAGATGAAAAGACCCATAAACAATTATTGGGCCGATTCCTTCAAATAGCCCAACAACATGGAATGATGCTCTCTGAAAAGAAAAGTCAATTGGGTCAAACAGAGATTGATTTTTTAGGGATGCATTTCTCCCAAGGGAAATATCAACCCCAACCTCATATTGCCCAAGAACTGTTAAACTTTCCTGATGAAAATCTCACTGTCAAGCAAATCCAACAATTTCTTGGTATAATTAATTATATCAGAGATTTCCTTCCAAGACTGGCAAAATACACAAGCCCTCTATCACAAATGTTAAAGAAAAAACCCTATCATGGGGAACAATGCAAACTGAAGCAGTAAAAGCCTTGAAGAAGATCGCACAAACTCCACCTGTCCTAAAAATCCTTGGAAATGGGAAAAGAATTCTGTAGACTGATGCCAGTGATCACTATTGGGGAGCAGTTTTGATAGAGGAACTTGAAGGGAAAAGATACTATTTTGGTCATGCCAGCGACCAATTTAAAGAAGCTGAAAAACACTATCACACCGCTTACAAAGAAGCTCTCACCGTAAAAATGGGAATTCAAAAGTTTGACTTCCACCTAAGAGGCTACCAGTTTGAATTCCAAATGGATAATTCATCTTTTCCCAAGATCCTTGAATTCAAAAATAAGATGTCACCCGATCCTCAAACCCTTCGCCTCAAAGATTGGTTTTCCAGATATGATTTCTCTGTAAAACATATCAAAGGAACCCAAAATGTGATACCGGATCTACTATCCCGACATATGAAACCTGTCCAGATCATTACAACCAAACACACTTTCCCTTTGATTCTTATGGTCAGACCACTACCAGCTCATGCATCCATAACCAGAAATCTTCCTCCAAGAATAACAGTTTCCTCTTCACCATCTCAGCTCAAACAGTACGCCAGGAACAATCTCTTTTATTACATGACAAAAATCATAAGGAATAAACTCCCAGATCATACTCCTTATTTCCTTGACACACCTTTCCTCATACCAATTTTAATAAACCCAAATTTCAAATTCACAAAAAACCATTTATGGTATATCTGGTGTGTCGTCGTATTGTATTTTATGCTTGTTCTTATTCCCACTAAAGCCATGTATCAACATATAATGAATCCCGAAAATCACAAGTCCTTGATTTGGACTACTCTTGAATGGTATTCTCCATTACAATGGTGGAGAAATCAATTAAAATCAGTCATAGACGAGGTCAAAGAGAGAAGATTAGCCTTAGAAGCTATTAGCAAGCTCAAGTCTGTTTTCTTTCTACACATGCCTTATCAGACAGATCCCAAAATAAAGTTACTTGATTGTAAGAGTTATGTTCACTTGTGGGAAACAATTGATGATTATCCTCCCAGTCTAAAAATCACAAGGGAATTAATGAAATATATCAACTGCATCAATCTTTATGACCCATAGAACCTTGATGATAGTACAACTTGTATAAGTCATGGAAAATTCAGAAGACCAGAAGTTGGAGAAAGCTCAACTCAAGTCACACAACAGAATCCAGATTCTCCAATGGAAGCTCAATTCTCAGAAGGACAAGTGGAAGAAGCTAATAGAAAATTGATGGATCACACCTACACGATGGATGACATCTGGCAACATGAGTCATCACGTTATGGAGATTGCTTTTCTGATGAGAACTTATCCGATCAGAACATGTCCCCATCTCATGAACCCATTTTCAAAGACTAGGTGACAAGTGTCCCTTATATGCCATTAGCATGCTTATGAATAGTATTTTCTCGTCTTTTTGTGTAAAAGTAATTCCATTATGTATGCTTTAGAGATAAGGGTGTCGGACTTTTGGAAAAGGCATTTTCATAACGCCATGCTTGTAAATAGTGTTTCTTTTGTCCTTTATGCTCCTCCTTGCCTATAAAAGGAGAGCTCTTGTAACATATTTTCATCAAGCAATCACAAATAAAACTCTTTGTGTGTTCAAGAACAACTATATTCTAAATATCTTTTCTTTCTCCCTAAAAGCTTTAGTTACTATATTCATATCATAATTTCCCACATAAATGCAAGTATGCTCTACACCTGCCTTAAATGAGGATCTTGTGTATCAGAAAACATCTGACTTTCGATCCATACTACGATCCTCACTATTATGGAATATCAGTTTTAATTGATAGTCTGTGTTATGCCTATGGTTGACTATTTGATGACGATTCAGTTGAGACTGATTTCATAGTATGTGAGGCTCCCAGGATACTAAAAAATAAAAATTAAAAGCAATATAGAATTATAATAGTAACTAACTATTAATTATGAATCATACATCACCCTTATAAATATCTCTAACAACATATTTTGGTAAAAATAAAATATGTATGAGTCATACGGACTTCATAAATTTGTATTTCTTAAAAAATAATTGAGTATTCATCACATACAACCGGAAAGATTAATCCCTTAAATTAGGTATGATTATAATGGATGACAAAAATCTCTTTTAAAATAATTTAACATTGTTGCGTACTCAAAACTAAGATCAAAATAAATTTGTATTTTACATGTTTATCATTATTGTTTTGCCATGCTTATTACTTTATTTGCACATGAAATAACTTGAAAACCTCCTAATTGATGCTTAATATGAATATTGTCTTGAGATATTACATTGATCCTATTTTACCTTTTGAATGCCATAGTTTAAAAGATTGCAAAACATGAAGAAATGACCCAATACCAAGCCAAATAGTACCAAAGACCAAGTCTTAAAGGCTAAGATCAAGCCAAATTCGCTAGGCGACAACAACAAATCTAGAACTGGAGGAAATGACCTCCAAATTATAAGTAATTCATTAGATTTATGTTTTATCGGGACACAAAATATGAATATCTTTTAAAATAATAATAATAATAATAATAATAATAATAATAATAATAATAATAAATTTAAGAGTAAACGGTTATTTTGATCATTGAATGTATGAATCTATGCTAGTATAGTTATTAAATGCATATTCATTTTTATTAGCATGTAGCAATATCTCATAATATAATATAGATTAACAATAAGATGATGATTGATGAGGGTACTTGCTATGGTTAGAGTTGGCTTCAGATTTTTGTTGGTTGCCAAATTGGTGCACCCAAAATTTTGTTTACTTTGTTTTTTCTTCAAAATGGTTGGAGTGATTAATTGCAAATGTCTTGTTGGAGGTAATTATTAATCTCTTGTGCAATTTGATGCAACGTGGTTCGATAGAAGTGAATTGAGCTATGACGATAAGGGAGTAAATACTATCAAAGAAATTTCAATTCTTAATTTTTTTAGTGATTGGTGGCCCTAAAACGTACCTTGTATCATTTAATTGAGGTGGATTGAAAACCTTATTTTGCTTTAATGTTACCTTAAATGTAATACATACGGTGGGTCTAAAAGTTCTTTGGCCTCTTCTTCTTGCAGTGGCATTTTGATATTTAAGAGTTTTATTTGCCGACAGTTTTTCTTCTTTTATAGCACATGTATTTGGCCTCTTCTTCTTGTGGTGCCATTTTGATATTTTAGAGTCTTATTGGCCGACAACTTTTCTTCTTTTATAGGACATGTATCTGCTTTTGAAGTTGAGTTAGCAACAGCCATTATGGCTTTTTAAATGGCTTCTGACAAAGGTTGGGATATTTGTAGTTTCAGTGATGCACTCTTCTGAAATTGTATGAAAATTGGAGAGATTAAATTTACTGGGAGTTATGGTGCTTCAATTTTTCTGAAACAGTGGATTAGGGATTGATTTGTAAGATTAACACTTCAACAGTCAAGTCAGTGAGAGAGTAAGGAATGCAATTTGAATGAGAAATGAAACGTAACTACATAGTGACGCGTGTTCTCGTTTAAATAGGACAGGTAGTTGGCAACTTTATGTGAGGAAGATGCGGCTAACCGTTGAATCACTCATGGAAGGTAGTGTATGATAATTTCGCGAGGAACTTTCTATATTCTGGAGGGACAAATGGGATGGCATACTTCCTTTGTGACCATCCCTTATCCAGCTTTTGGGCCTTGTCTACTAGGCTTTGTGGTCGGCTCAGAATAGTTATCCCTTAAACCATTCGCTTTGATTGATAAGGTGAGGCTTCGTGATGTACATTGCCATCCGACTAGGGAGATCGCGAGCGCAGATGCTCTGGGCGAAACATAGTGATCCCATGGGATGAGTTTGTGGAACTTTTCTCTTGAAAGTCGTACCATGGTGCTGAGAGAAACTGACATGTCTTTGTTTGTTGGTGGAGACATTACTTCTCCTTTTAGAGTCCTTATGTGTCCTTGAACCGCTTTTCGAGGAGATCTTCACAGTTAAAAGGATGTTGTTTGATTGAATGACCTTTGAATGCTTCGATTGAGGGTAAGGGTTTTTCTTAGCGTTCATTCTCTTTGTGGTGAGTTGTTGAAAAGAGAGCATTTTGTTTTACCATTGAAACAAACTTGGACGATCTTGTAAGTTGACACCAGTTTTGCATGTTGAATCGATCTTTCTTCTAAGCTAGAAATTTTCATTCTCCTCACTCTCGTACTATTTGACTAGGGAATATAAATCGTTCAAATTTGTTCACCATGTTGCACCTGCATTAGTTTTTCTCCATATATATTTTAGTCATGGAAACAATTTCAATTTCAACCAAAAAGGATGGCAAGGATATTTTAAGGGATATGGTGGATCCCAAGATATTAGGGATTACTTCCATCTTCATTCATGAAAGTGCGTTTGATCAATCTTTGTGAGATGTAGATTCATTTACTGACTGACGTGTGTTTCCCCCCAGTCTAAAATGAGAGTATTTTCTGCCATTATGGTGGGTGTGTTATCCCTTTCCTAAAATATTTGTTCTCCATCATAGGCTTGTGGATCTTTTTGCTTGCAAGTTCTGTTAAGATGATCCAAAATGGTGAAGTTTGTTGATAACAAAGTTGAAATTAACTGTTTGGTTTTGATGATGACAACACATGATATCAAAATATCCAGTGAAGTCATTATCCTTTTGAAGATAGTCTTGTTCAGATGTTTCATTAAGTCATCTCTTTGAAGTCAATACTGCCATCTAATGATGTTCTAGTGAAGGCTTGTGTTTCACGGTTCTCTGGTTGTTTGTATTATCAACTATTTGATAATGATAATCAACTTGAAGACATCTCAAGCCTCATGAAGCTATAAGACTCAAAGTTCTTAAGGCCAAGACTTGAAGCTTGAGAGTTCTGAAAGAGATGAAGTTTAAACGTTCACCTAGTCGTAAAGGCCAATGGCATTTTGTAAAGGCACAAGGTTCACATACGTCTGTGTGACAAGTGTTTTGTAATTTTTGAAACTACTAAGGCAAAATTACACACACACATACACACGCACATGTTAAACGTGTTTATGGTGAGTGAAGATTATAGGTGCATGTGGTTTCCGGATAGTGTGCAAGGGTGAAGAGAAGATGAACGGAGGGAGTACAACATAGAATTTGAGTGGTGGTGTTTGGATGATGTAGGATGGTTCACGGTGGTGGTTTGAGCAAAGTGATGCGCGGTTTGGGTTGTGTGTTCATGAAGGAAGGAGGAGATGTATGTTGGCCGGAGAGACTAACGGTGGTGGGTGGATATGTGGTTTGGTAGTGGTTGTAAGGAGGGAGGATGACGATGAGGATAAGTTATGGTGGTTAGATGTGTTTGCAAATGATAAGGTGAGGTTCAATATAAGCAAATTATGAGAAAAATGATGGATTCACCATGTCTACGCAGGGGGAGCTTTGTTTCTACCACCTTTTACTTTTTCTTCAAATGATTGTATGTAACGTGTCCCCTTGCTAATCCAAGTGAGAGTGATGTATCTCAACCAGTCACACGTTGCCACACTTTTTCCTCTTTTATTTTTTTCATTTTTCTTTTGCTATTTTTTGTTCTTTAATTTTGATTGGTGGAGAGAGATAGTTGCCGATAGCAATCCAAGTGAATGAAATGGACAATTGTGAGCTTATGATTAATTCAATCCAATGGCCAAGAGAGTTAGCACAAAATAGTAAGCAAATTAGGGTTTTCACAATTAAATGCATTGCCAAAAAAAACCTTGGATATTTTTAGGATCAAAAATGAATTTAAAAGAATAAGATAAAATAAAATTCAAATATTTTTAGTAAAAACAAATAAAAATAAAATGATTAGTTACTTGCTCCAATTTATTTTTCCTTGACATTTTGACTAAATAAAAAAAAGGAATTAAAATGAATAAAAATCAGACACGAAAATGCGCAAAAAAGTAAAACGAATGCATTGAAATAATCTACGCGAAATATACGTCCATAAAAAAGACAAATAAAGATCAAATTTTGCATTGAAAAGACCCGGTTAAAAAGGCTCAGGTTGATCAAGTTACGATCGCCCGAAGGCGTGAAAAATAAATTGAACACACTAGGTTAAACTATGTGTAACATAGATGAATAAAGCAGACAACTGTAGTTCAAAACCTAAAAAAAAAATCTCTAATGTTACGCACGTTTAAGAAATTGATTCAACTGGTTTGTCTGTAAAACCAAAATTTTGTTCTAAGCAAGATAAAATAAAGCTGGATGATTGAAAGTTTAGAATTCCTGGACAAAATTGGAGTATGACAGCTTTCCTTGAAGGAGACCTACTTACATCACAAGCCCAAGTAAGATGGACTAAAAGAATTTGGAATTGCTTTATCCCTCCTTCAAGATCTTTACTTGTTTGGAGATTAACTCAAAATCGGATTCCTTGAGATGTAAATCTCAAGATCATCGATTTCCAAACTCCCTTTATGTGCAGCATATGCATAGCCAATGAAGACTCAACTTTGCACACTTTTTTCAACTATCAATTCAAACTAAATCTATGGACTTGGTTCAACAGTATGATCAGTATATCCTTATTTCCTCTACGTCCTAGTGATATGTGGTTCATCCTTGATGACAACTAGAGTCCTCAATGTATGCTTGTTCAACAATTTGATCAATGTATCCTTCTTTCCTATCCATCCTAGTGATATATGGTCCATCCTTGATGACAACTAGAGTCCTCAGTGTCTGCTTGTTTTTAACTCGGCCATTATCAATATCACTAATGCCATATGGTTTTCTACAGGAATCAATCTCGTTGCAAAGATGCTACTCCTAGTTTGAATGTTGCAAAAGCCTGTATTTTTACTAGCTCAACCATTTCTGGAAATGCTACAAATATTTCTTCCAGTCCTTTCATTAGAGACTTCATCCTCTTAAAAGATTTTCAAGTCAGTGTGCATCATCCCAATTGTACCTCTTTTAAAAGAAATCATGTAGACATACTACAAATAACACATGTCATGTCGGACGTGAAATGGATTTCACCTTGGTTACAATGCCGAGATAACGAATGGTGACATAAAAAGTGGGAACTTTACCCCTCGATTTTTATAAAGTCGAGGTTAAAATACAAAAGGTCAATGGTTTGATCCCTATCAATAACATATTTTTATTTTGAAAACTAACTAGCATGCGCAACGTACCTCTCGATTTTAGTAAACAACTGAGATAATAAGCTATATTTGTACGTCGATTTTTGACTTTAATCGAAGGGCTTAATCAATTTTATTGCTATATAAATTTGTTTTGATTCACATTTTAATGGCAAACCTGTATCATTTTATACACATGCAGAAACTATAAAATTGTTACAGAATACCAAATTAACACAAAATACCAAATAAGAAACAAATAACAAAATTGACATTCCTTTTTTATATAGAATTACAACATTGTGGCAAAATCAATGTACAAATTTACATTGTTGTCATCAACACATAATACAAAAGTTAGAATTTTGCATATGAAAATGTCAAAACCTCTATATGTACAACTTCAGCTTATAACAAAAGAAAAATTGTTGTTGTTGAAATTCATGACAAGATAAGAAGACATCAATCCAAATTGATCAGATATCATATATATCTTCTTGTGAGAATGGTGTTATGTCGCTAAACTCCTATAATTAGAACAAAGTTTAAATTATGGTAAGCTAACAATAACAACATTAACTTAAGAAATATACATAAATTACATGTATATGGATTAAGCTAATACCTTACGCTTGGTCCATCCATTTGTAATGCCTCCGGTGACAATATCATGCATATGTTTCATAACATAGTATCCACAAGAATAACCATCGGGTTGTCTTCTTGACTACAAATAATATTCATATAGTTACTAATTAATACACACAAATAAAAGAATATTAGAAAGCACAAGGCATACTTACTTTTGGGGAAACGATCCTTAACATTTTATCAATTAAATTACATTTTATTGTATTCTATCTCTCCATTTCTCTATATGTGTCGGTAAAAATTAAACATGCATGAAAACTATTCAAAACTAAAGGTCAAGTTTGAATAAAAACTAATACGACATACCTACATAAAGCATTTAACATAATTTCATTAAGGGGATTGTGCATAGAGCAAAACATAACTACAATATTTTTGCTTCAGGCATATAATAATTAGTTGTCAATGATTACTACATAAATATTCAGAATAATTAATAATATGTATAAAATTGATTTATAAATAAAAACAAAAATTAATATATACTCACGCATGGTAAAATGGGGTCAAATAACATTATTTGTTCTCTTCTAACAACCTATCTTTTAAGTAAACTTTGATATTGTTTGCTACCGTACCACCATGAAGGCTAATGTTATTTAGATATACGAAAAAAATACTTTCTTAAATCTCTTTCAACACATATATCATACAAGTACCTGCAAGAGTCAAATATTTATTATTAAAGTACGAGAATGTATGAATATAAATAGAAATGATCAACGTAAAAATTATACTTACAAGCACCACAATTGTAATATGGTAATGTCTATCCATTCACCCCTTCAAAAATTCCTTAATAGTAAACGGAAGTACGTAATACTTATCAGGAACATGACTTAATTGAATATTCTCGCAGATATCTGAAAGACTCTTTACTATCATTTTTAGTCTCTGAGTGTTATCTACTTGTTGTGGTGTGGTTTCAACATTGTCCTGGTGGACAAAACAATCTTCTTTTGTGCTTGTACCATCCATTAATTTCTCTTGAATGTCCAACTGATTTGAATTTGTTTGGTTGAGTAAAACCCAATGAACTCGATCTTTGCATCATAAAAACAACATAAATATAATACAAAAATTAAAACGCAAATAATAATAACAACATACACCAAAAAAAATTAACTTATACTTATACATCAAGCACATGACGATTACATTTCACGAATATCCTCTCATACTCCTCATCATTCGCCTTCTCCTGCTCCTCTTGCTCCTTCTAGACCCGCTCACGCATTTGTTGAACCAACCTCTTAGTCTCCTTCTGCAACATCATCTCCCACTCCTTCATTTGCACCCTCTGACGTTCCTCCTGATTCAATTTCTCCCTTTCCTCCACCAACTTAACAACAACTATCTCTTCAATCTCTTCCTTACTATGTACTTCTCTAGTTGATCGAGATCGTCCATAAAAAGTCTTAAAGGCAATGTCTCTTCCAAGATCATGAACACGCCCAGGATGCTCCTCGACTCCCATCGCTTCAACCAAGATGTCATAACGATCTTCTGGAACGAAGAAGTTGGCTTTGGATTTTTAAACCTTTACATCCTACAACATATATAAAATTTCTTCTTTACCAAGTTAATTTGACCAAAATAAATAATATTGTTGAAAAAAGAATCTACTTACAATCTTTTCAGCCACTTCGTGTGTAGCCTCTAATGAGCACTCACCGCCTTTTTTTGACATGCCCTATTCCATTTCTCATGGCATGATGGTGGAGATAGAGTGCGATTAAGACCTATAGAATCATCCATCTCTTGTTCCCTTTGTTTTCTTTTTTCTTCAATCATCTTCTTTTCAAGTTTGTCATATTCTCCACAAGACAATCCATGTGACTAGACATTTCTAAATCTATTGAGCTTTCCTTTTCTGCTCTTAATCAAGAAGTACGGAGCGGTGAGAGACTTTATAAATTCCTCCCAACAATCCTGATCAATAAATGTATATATCACGTATGGAGATTTTTCTTTACTTTTAACTGGTGGGTGAGTAATATGATCATGGGTGAGTTGGGTCATAAAGCCCCTCCAACGCTCACCAGCATACATAAGCACTTTCTTTTTCACATTACTATCATCTGGACTAACATTAAACACTTCCTATGTTTACATGATAGAGTTGTTATCAGTATTAAACAAAAAGTTAAATCATCATACATACTTGTAAAACAAATCATAAAATTCAATATAAATACCATAATATTGGTCCATAAGTTGTCTTTCAAATCATCGTCAACGTCGTGCCAACTATATAATAAAATAATAATTTTACTTCTACCTTGTAATGCAAGGCAACCCGTAAAATCCCCAACATGTTCACCATAATCCATGTCGGTTGCAACATCAACTCTAACCAGGAAGCGAATGCCGTTTTCGTGGGATTTTTTCACCTTGGTATACATCGTGGAACCTCTAGATTTTCTTTTACGTTTTTTATTTGTGGAGTCATGGAGGTTGAATTCATTGAGACACCAACATCTTCCGGCTGAATCGTTGATGTTGTATGGGGGTTGTTTGTCGTATTGGACATGGCTATCTAAATAAATAATAATAATAATAGAGACATCATTTCAGTGAAAAATAAATGCAGTTCGACCATGACTGATGAGATATAATCAAAACGAAAAAATAATGACCAAGAGAAACCATTTAAGTGATATGAACTAAAACCATTTCAGTAAACCATTTCAGTGATGTTGTATGTGAATATAGATGATGTTCGTGTTGATATGAACTAAAACTATTTCAGTAATATAAACAAAAACGTGATAAAAAAGTACCTCAAATGTGATGACGAAGATTCATTTAATGTTGGAAATAGAGATGATGTTCGTGTTTTGATGAGAGTGACAATGAAAAATCGCCAACGGTTGTAATAGTTTTGATAAGGGGGTGACCATGAAATCGCCTAGGGTTTATGCGCAGAGAATGACCATGAAGTTAGAGCGTTGATAGGTAAATGAAAAGTTGGTGACTAGTTCTTTGAAGTATTTCATGCAAAACATTCTCATGTCGGTTTTTATGGAAAATCGATGTGTTATCATTAATTAAAAATAAAAGAAAAAGAAAAAGTGATATAGCGTCATATTCAGGAAAATCAATTAAAAGATCTTTCACGTCAGTTTTAAATGAAAACCAAGATATATGAGTTCATAAAATAAAATAAAAAATATAGCTTTTAAAAAAAATAATTAATAAATATTGACACAATATATTAACTCTTATTGGTACATATGACCGAGGTTAATACAAATAAAAAATAAAAAAATAATAAAAATTAACAAAGAAAAAAAAAGATAGCTGAAAATGCGTCAAATGAGAAACAATAAATAAATAATAGAAAATAAAAATAACATAAAATGCAGTAATTGAGATTCGAAGCGATGCTTTAATATATATATTCCCTCTCAGGATAAAACCGAGAGAAAAGTGTTGGAAATCCCCCAAAATCTATGGAAAATTTCAATTAATCTTAATGAACAAGATTGTTATTACCTACTCAATAGCAATGAAAAGAAAATAACTATGGAGAAAGAAAGAAAGTAAAGAACGATGATAGAGAAAAAGAATTAAAATTATGCAGAATTTCTTTATGCCTACAAACTGTGAAAAACTTCTTATTCACTTTGCAACTGCAAAATCTTGTGAATATAATGTTATGAATACTCTATTCACTTCATTACAAAATAAGGGTTACTCCCTCTATTTATAGATTTAGGTTAACTTGGACCTCAATCCAAAATCCAAAACTATAAAAGATCAAAATAACTAACACTACTAAAATAGGTCTAAGTCAAAATTTTGTGTGAAGTAACATGCTTCGACACTTCAACACACTAACACAACTCAACACACTAGGTGGTTCGATACTTCCTTGTTCTGTCGAGCAACCTGCTTCGACACAAGGAATTACAATTCAATAAAAAAGTTTTTAGAAAAATAAAATATGGCGATCTCAAGATATATTCCCTCTGTTTTTGAATGTTTAAGGTGGAAGTTTAGTCATAAAATATCTTATTTGTAGTAATGAGAGATCTTCCATTATCAATTGGTGGAAATTCAATATAGATGATGTTACTATTGGTTGCTCGGGTTCAGCGCCTTGTGCATGTATTTTTAGAGATCACAAGACTACTTTCTTAGGAGGCATTGATGTCAACTTAGACATAGACAAGGCTTCTCATGCTGAACTTATTGTTGTGCTCATACTTAGGGTTGGTGGAATCTGTGGATTGAAACTGATTTGAAACTGGTCATTATGAGTTATAACTCTCCTTCTCCGCAGCCTTGACACTTAAGAAACATATGTAATAGTTGCCCAGTCTTATAAAAATCATGAATTTTACTATCTCTCTTATCTATAGATAGGGCCATTGCTTAGCAGAAAAGTTAGCAAACTTAGGTCTTAATCGATTTTACTTGGATTCATAATCTTCCATAAATGCTTTGGCTTTGTATAATTATCATAAGTTGGGTCTTCTCAACTTTAAGTTTGGTCTTTGTTGATGAGTTTGGTCTTGCCCCATCTTTGTATCATTTTATTTTCTAATATACTGGTGCATAGCTCACCTTTACCTTTTAAAAAATGAATATTTTTGTTTTTTTAAAGTAATAATATGTTAATTAAAAAATGAGCTATTCCACGTTAATAATTATAGAAAGTAAATTTTATTAATCCTATAATAAATCAACAAAAATTTATTGAGTAAATCATTTCTATTAAATTTTATAAAATTATTTAATAAGTTTAAATAAACATATAATAAATTTAAAAAATGTAAACAAATAGCTATTATATTACATAATTTTATATTTAAAATTTATGAAAAAATATGCAATCATTAATATATTATAAAATAATTAAATTAATTCTAAATTATTAAATTAAATAACTTATCTCTAATATATACTCAATGAAAAAAGATATTAATCATTTTAGTGAGTATGGCTACCTGCATATGAGCTGGTGATGTGGCATCATCATGATCCTAGCGTGATTTCTTTAAAAAAAAAGTAAGTATACTCATGTGCAAGAGCAAGAGAATCCATATAATCCTCTTTTGCATTTTAAAGGTAAGAAAACATGAAAGTTTAAAGATAGTCAATGTTATACCCATATATAAATTTGTTAAAGAAATGACAGATATTTTTAAAACTTCAACTAAAAAATTGGTTTAAATAATTATTTTTAAAATATTATTTTAAATATTTTATCGTTTTGGTATAATTTTTAAAAAATTTAAATTTTAAAAAATAATTTAAATTTAAAACTATTTTCATAAAAATTATTTTTGAATTATATATATAGAGAGAGAGATTAATTACTATACACTGTCAGTGTAAAAAGTTTTACACTGTCGATTCATCACCATCATCCGTTTGTATTACTTTATAGATTTTTAAAATAAAAGTCAAACTTCTTTTAATATCTGACGTATATGATTAACTGATGGTGTAAAATCCTTTTACACTGTCAGTGTATTTCAATTAAACTCATATATATATATATATATATATATATATATATATATATATATATATATATATATATATATATATATATATATATATATATATATATATATATATTTTAAAAATTGTGATTTCTATTTGTTTTAATCATCAATAATATATATTAATATTATACGATGTTAAAATTAGTTTCTAATTTATAAAAATTAAAAATTAAAAAAAATATTTTGAAATTAATTTTTTAAAAGAATATATTTTTTAAATATAAATAAAATTTTTATTATTTTTAAAATTAAAACAGGTCCGTTTTATATTATCATAATAAACCTTTATTACCATAATACATGATGATGAATACACAATAGGTTAAGCTCTTCTTTTCCCCCTTACTTTTTAACTAAAAAAAGGAAAATATTCTCAAAAAAAGACCAATCATGAGGTATATTCACTGGAAAATCTGGTGGGTAAACTTTACACTGTTATTTAATTGGAACTCATGATCATGATTAGATACCACATAATCTTTTTAATGCATCTCAACGTGTAGCTATTAGTAGATTCTTATCTCAGTGAATGCTAAGGCAACAATGATTTTATCTTGTGCTACTATGTTTGGGTTGATGATGAAACTGCCATTATAATAATTATGATTAAAAAAAAAAGACTTGTTACTCCAACAATTTTAACTTTAGATAACATAAAGAATAGACAATTGCTTAAAACATGTCGCTAAAAGTTGTAATAAGCTTTACTTTTTATACATAGACAAATTTCTAAATTTTTTGTTAAAATCAGTTATTTATTCATTTTAAGAAGTGGTTTTAAAAGTCTGTGTAACATAACCATCAATTGTTTACTTATTTGAAAGAAAGTTTATGTAATAGACTTTTTTTCAATAATTTAAATCATTCAATGGATTAAAAAAAAGACAACACAAAGTTCAAACCCCTTTCATTAAGCTTGCGACCATTGACTCAATCTATTTTTTTTATGACTTTTGCATCCTCTTAGATATCTATACATGATTGATTAATATGCAAGGGGACTTGTTTGATTAATATGAAAAAAAATCCTCATATTAATTACTCTAACACATATTCAATCTTATAAATAAGCAAGGGGACTTGTTTGATTAATATGAAAAAAATCCTCATATTAATTAAATCCTTAGAAATTATAGTTTATAGACACGTGTGTGCAGAGGAATTTTTTAATTATGTAATTAATATAAAACAATATTTTAATTGTTATCCAATTTCGATGTAAAGAATTTTACACATTACACGTCACAATTATTCATGTGCATGACTTTAAAGGTAGTTATAATAAGTCAAATATATTTAGAAATTTAACCGTCGTGACTAATTGATTGTATAAGAAAATTAATTTTTTAATATTAAAAAATTGATTAAATAAAAATAAATACCGTTGAAAGAGAATATGATAGTCTAATGGTTTAGACAGAGAGGATTGAATAGACCTTTCACCAAAAACCAATTTAAAAAATATTTTCATAAATCAAAGTTTTATAAAATGTTTGATGATAAATGTATTTGGAATGATTACAGTACTATTACAAAATATATTTTGGTGACTCTGTATTACTAATGATGATGATAGAAATGATGATGATAGTAATAATGATAATGATGATGATAGAGAATATGATAATGATGATGATAGAGAATATGATAATGATGATTCGGAATTAGTTAATAAATTTATGCTGCAAAATAAACTATAAGAGAATTAACCACTCTTTTGAAGAATTTGGAACATTGAATCAAATTCTATATGTTAAAGAGTGAGAAATGAATTATAGGATGCATGCAATTCGAAAAGTAGTGGGGCATATAAGTTATTTTTCAAGAATAAGTTTATTTTTTAAATTATTATCTTCTAAATAAATTTGAATGGTTATATATGTTTATTGAGTGGTAAGGAAAAACAAGAAATCCACATATTTTATAATAAACTCATATATATACCACCACGGTTGGAATATATAACCATGGTGAAGTGTTAATTTTATTTTATTTGCGCTTTAATTAAATTGTACTAATGGATTTCAAACCAATGACATATATATATATATATATATATATATATATATATATATCACAACGATTATTTAACATAACTGTTGTGATAGGTAGCGTGCTATCTAGTTTATCACAAAGGTTAGACGCCCGTGGTGAAAAAGAGAATACTTACAACCACACCCTACCTCACAACGGTTAGTCAAACGTGATGGTATCGCTTTTCCAACCGTTGTGAGAGAGGTTTTTCGTAGTAGTGCAGATAACAACACGATCATGAGAGAATAAAATGTGATCACAATTAAATTATTAATCAATAAAGTAGAAATTAAATTAATTTGGACGTACACGAGAATTGTATTTAAAACATATATAACTGATCAAGTATTATGCAAATACAGTTTTTCAGATTTAATCATCAAGAATATCGTTCAGAGCCTGAGTCTAACACATACCTACTTTTATGCAAGAAATCACTATGAAGCCAATAAATCCTAACCACATGAAATTTCTAGAAAAGTGATAAATCATAAGCATACAAAATATATGTAAGAAATAAAGGAGATAAGGTAAGAGAGAAAATACACAAAATTTATAGTGGTTCAACTCATTTGACCTTGCTAGAGCTTAATCCACTCTTCAATGGTTTCACCATTGAAACTTTGTTAGGTCTTCCACTAATATGAAAATTAATATAAGAGTATTTTTGGTACAACGCATAATCAACAACATTGAATACTACAAGCCAAAAAATTTCTTTAGTCAAACACAGTTCGAATTGATTTTTCCTTCTATTATAGTAGAACATTGAAACTTCAAATATTTTAAAATCTTCGCTTAATCTTGATCCAAAGGCATAGGAATACCTAAATGTTAGGTAGGAATATGGTGTAGAAAAATGATCTAAAGGTGGTGAATATACCCTTTTAAAAAACAAGATTGATACTCAAAGTGAGATATCAGATTTTTTCAAACGCGCAGGAGTCTTTAAGAGAAAATAGAGAGTTTATGCTTGTATTGGAAATCAATCACAATTACAGATACACAATTCACAAATACTATAGATCGTTTAAGGATAATACAGAATAAGTTGCTAGCTATATCGAATTAATAAATTGTAAACTACATGAGATGCGTCATTTACAAAAATTCAATTATTATAGGATTCTAACACCACTACTTCGTGGAATTTGATCACCAATAAAACTCAATTAGGTTTCATTTCTAACAAAATCTACACTTGCATAATAAATTGCTACCAATAGGAATTAACGATAAATTACGCTAAGAAACAAACAACTTAAACATGCAATAACCTACAAAAATTGAAATGCAAGAGAGAGAGAGAGAGAGAGAGAGAGAGAGAGAGAGAGAGAGAGAGAGAGAGAGAGAGAGAGAGAGAGAGAGAGAGAGAGGAGGTATATAGTGGTTCAACTTTATCATCCTCGCAGAAGCCTACTCCATTCTTCAATGGTTTCCCATTGGAATTTGTTTTCTTCCACTATGTTTTGACAAATACTAAACGAGTTCATACAATCACAAATCCATAATAACTCTAAGAAAGATAAGTCTTCTATCTATATTTTGACTTCTATACAGCTTAATGCCAAACTCTTATATAAAGTCCTTACTCGATTCTTGCTTCTTGTATTTTCTAGCTTCACGAATCTGCTCACAGTCTTCGTATGTGGCAATCACCCCTTGATCCCACCGATTTCTTGAGCAATGAACTATCCAAAGATTGAGAAGAACTCCACCTTGTCTGTAGACTTCCACACAGTCACTGCCAAGGTCAACCTGGAGAGAAGAACCTCTTTCTTTTCACTAGAATTTGTCACTACAAATGAAAACAACCACAATACTACAGGTTTCCTAAAAATATTTACCAAACCTTCCAGAACAGTTAGTTTCAAGACAACGTCTCCCTCGATAATTACAAATCTCTCATGATCAAGATCTGAAATCAAAACTAGAGGTTGAAGATGACCAATTTTATGTTTGCAAGAGTCTTTGAGTTTTCAAAATGAGAGGGTTGTTGGTTTCACAAAATCACAATGTTAGTTATGAAATTGATTAATGAAAATAAGATGAAAAATAAATTTATAGGTTCTGGAGATTATGCACATAAAGGGTGAAAATGGGTTGTTATATTCGAGTCAAGAACATTTCATGATTTGAGTCAAATCAGCAAGTAGAATGAAACAAGATCAACTTAATAAAAATGACACATTTTCCTGTGATTCGAGTCAGTTAAAGTTGTGATTCGAGTCATGATGGTTCATGATTTTAGCCATGCACAAACCTTGACTCGAGTCAAACAAGTCAAAACCAAACAAGAAAAAGTGACACAAGTTGTGATTCGAGTCATGTGTGTCGCGGCGTGAAAAATACCCGAGCATACGGACACTCGAAATACAACATAGTCACCACCGGAATTATTTTTTAAAGGGAAAATATCAATAAAATCCTAAAAGAACAAAAATATGGTTGTTACAACCAAATTCAGGTTCGGGAGTTGGTTATGTGCGAGAAAGGTATTAGCACTCCACACATTCGTTGTACTCAACGGGAACCATTTAATTAGCTTTGTGAATATGAGTGTTAGCATAAGTTATTTAATTTCTTCTAATTTTGAAAAATATGAAAGGAAAAAGATTTTAAAAAGTTTTTTTTATTAGGGTGCTTAACGAGACATTGAATCTTGCTCCTACGTATCCCCAAGTACGATGGGGAACTCAAAGTTACATAGTTCTTTGTATAAAAAGTTTGTTTCTTTGTTGATTTTAGTGAACGATTTTTAGGTTGCATTCGAGCAGTTAAGTGTTGCTTGTTTTTCACGCACAGGCGAAAGAAGTGTTTGCTTGTATTGTGTTGGAACAAATAAAATATCATTTGTTTATGAAAAAGTTTTGATTTGATTGCACTAGAGAAAAAGTGAGTTTGATTGGTTGAGTTTGTTTTTAAGTGGAAGACGAGTATTCGGAAGGCAAGTGATACAACAGGTATCTGGATACTCAAGGGAAATGATGGATATTACGTCTGGCTAATCATTTTTCGTCTGATTTAATTGTGAAAAAAATTGCGGGGGTAAATTATAAAATAGTATGAATATTTATTGAAAAAAGGTAGTTTTTTTTATAAAAAAAATAGAACATTGATTTTATTAACTTATTTTTATAGTAATTATTAGTTTTTCAAATTAATTAAGAAATTAATCAAATTAATAAAGCTCAGATAAAAATAATGATAAAAAATATACATGAATGAGGGGGTGCCAATATGTAAAGAGTGGGTGTGGCAGCAAAAAGAGAAAGCCCCAAGGTTGGAGGCCTAATAACCAAGCGTCTCACACCAACAACCGATGTGAAACTGACTGGGTGCGTGATCAAGCAAACACACCTGGGCCTCAAACAAAAAGCATATTCTTCAACATACCACACAAATAGGGGGTGTCAAGATGAAGTGAGGGGGTTCTAGTAGCGAAACACTAGGCCAAAGGCCCAAATAGATAGAGAAGTTAGAAGGGTGTGTGCCCAGCAAGCAAGGGGGCGTGAGGAGAAACTAGGGCCCAAACGGCCCAAGTGACCAAATAGGTCATTTTCTTCGCTCCCACAAACTTATAAGCGAGTGTCAAGCCTCTCAAGCTTCAAACTAATATTCATAAAAAATAACACGAAATCAACTTCACCAAACGTAAATAAACAAGCATCAACCAGAAGTAAGCATCAATTATGGTGAATTCGAAAGTTTAAGGACTCAAGAGAAATGGTCTCAATCTAGCTTTAAATAAAATATTTCAAGTAAAATATGTATGGAATCATGCTTAGAAACATGTTGTAAAGCGATTGGGGTAACCATTTGCTTGAAACAGGTTGGGATTCAACATTTATGGGTTCATGTTCCTGAATGTTCATGAACATTCATGAGCTCAAGAACCCTAAATTCCTAGGAATTCTCAATTCATCGTAGTTTCTTAAAATTAATTGAGGGATTTGGTGCGTATGATGTCCAGAAATACAAATGTGAAACCCCCCCCCCCCCCCCCCCCCCCCCGGCCGCAAAATAGCAAGAATTAGAGGCTACTTGAATGAACGACCTCAAGAATACCGATGAGCACAATAAAGATTCTTGCCAGTAAATGCAAATTCTGGCTTAGCTCTGGCAATTTACCAAGTTGAATTTTCTTTACAGATTTTAAATCCTTTCGATCTCTTCTACCTCTTTCTAACACAATTTCACCATTTTGAACACCTTATTTTCAAATTTGAATTCAACTAGTCTTGAACTTAATTTGAGTGAAATGAAGGCTTATGATAAGGATTTATAGTGTATAATAAAGATGGGTAAGGATTCAATGGACTGGGATGAAAATTGATAGCAATGTGGAAGGTTTGGCTCAAGTTTTCAAGATTTCTTCAATGTGAAGAAACTTGAATTGGAAGATGAATTTGATGTAGGGTTTTGGCTAGGCTAGTGTATGATTGTTGTTGTTGTTTATTGATGAAATTGCTTCAATTTATAGGCTATAAACTATGTTAAAGGTTAGTATAAGGATCATGTGAAAATAAATGTAAAAAGTGTGATCAAAATTTGAATGTCATTTGATGGAATTTCACTTGAATTTGGATTTGAAATGAAATGTTTGAATTTCAATCTCTGATTTCGGTTGCAATCCGTGTAAGATTAGTGGGAAATTGGATGATGTATGGATGTATGATCATGTATAGTAGAAGCTTGCACGTTTGGTGTTTGATCTTAAAACTTAGAGTTCATGAACCTGCAAAATCACAAGTTCAGAGGTTGAAAATGAAGTGCTTCGCACGCTTCAGAGGGAAATTCAAATTCTCCAGCCAATCACCGCATGACACTTAACCTAGTTGTTGAATTTAAATTTCTTTTTTTCTATTTTTAACTCATTTAATTTCTTTTTCTTTCAAAATTCATTTTAAATAGCTACTTTATTATTTTTTATTCTAACTTTTTTCCATAATTAAAAATATTTTCTACCACATATAATTTTTGCATAATTTTTAAAACTCATTATGCATTTAATTCATATTTTCTTCTATTTTTCATTTAACTTTCATTTAGCATTTTATTTTTAATCATTTTGAAACATTTTTCACTCCAACTTTTGAGATCTCAATACTTATAGTATTTGTGACTTTCTCAAAAATTTTGGGAGATTTTTTTGGTGTTCTGATACCTCTTTAACATTTTTATTTTAATTTTCATTTAAAACCTTTTTAAACATTTGTTTTATCATTCTTTTTGGTCTATTTTTGTGCTGACTTTTGTTGACTTTTGATCATATGTGGTTTATTGATGCTTCATCTTATTCAATTGGACTTTGCATTGAGGCTCTGATGATTTGAACTTTCTTCATTTCAAATCTATCATTAAGTGATCATTTGATCATTTATCATACTTTAGATTGATGACAAGTTTATCTCAGGGTATCATGAAAAAGTTTGATTGAAATTGATGATGGATATTCCCTTTGCCTTTGTGGTTGATGATCTCCCTTTCCCTCTCTTTCTCATTCTTGTTGGTTTTGACTTGTGTTACATTGTTTTAGGAGAATGATTTTGTATCATTTCTCTAACATGTATGAGACATAGATTGTTATTGACCGACCTCAGATAGGTATGACTTCTACATAAGCCTACTTACGATTGCTTAACATAACACTAAAATGTCCCAACACAGTCGATTAATCACTAAGCCCTAAGATTAATCATTTACTTTAATTTTATTTCCATTTAATTCAAGTCATTTACATTTATGCATTTATTTAACACACTTTACTTTATCTCTCATTATTCATCATCTCACTTCATGCATTAATTCATCTTGTCTTATTCGTCTGTTGCCTCATATATTGTGTTTGATCTTCTTGATAATCTCAATAAATCAAAACATGATAAAATGACTTGACTTGATTCTTAAAACCATTGCTTGACTAGGAGTGATGGTGCCCCCTCTTGGGACTTTGGACCTTGGACTTAGGACTTAGACCCATTGCTTGACTTGGAGTGACCTTGGACCCATAGACCTTGTGGACACTTTAACTTGACTTTTCTCCTATTGAACTTTTGAGCTTGTGATTTTGTTCATCTACCTTATGCCCCTGCTCATCACATTCATATGTTTAGGTTAGCACACATTAGCACACACATTCTTTTGGGCTACCTAAAAATGAGACAAGGTTTAGTACACCTTGCACCCACATGGCTTACTTTTGGGTTACCTTACAATGAGACCCTAGGCCAGTTGTTGTATGATCATGCATTGTTTGTTTATCAATCTCATTCCCTTGATTTGGCTTAATCAAATTCCATTTTGATCAACTAGATCCTTTCATCAGTTCCATTTCCCCTTAGTCTTTGTCAACTGACCATAAGTCCATTGGTCACTTTATGGGACTAGCCTCTGTTACTTTGGAGCTTCAACTTCCTAGCAAGTGCAAGTGTCCTAGTGGACTATAGATTTCCTCATCAGATCTTAGTCATCTGACTCATCCCCATAAGCATCTTTGGGAACCTGCTTCAAGCATTTGTCAACCATTGACTAGGCTTGCATGCCATGAGCCTTAAGCAATGTATAATGATGAGAGGGAATATTTCCTACACTTGTCTAGAATATCTCTGAGTATGGGACGAATGACCCAGTTGCTCAGAGTATGTGTCTCTGTTCATAGACTTTAGTGCAATTCCAGTCAATTCACTGTCAAGTCTGCAACCAACCCTGTGGCTCCTCTTTCATTCTCCTATGATTTAAATACCTTTGCAATTTCCTTTTGGGACACACCTTCATAGGTTAACCCACTTTCCTTCTTGGTTTAAACACCACAATTTTGGGTTTACACCGTCATGGTTTACACCCCTTTCTTGGTTTTGACACCACAATTTAGGGACACACCTCTTTGGTTAACCCCATATCCTATCTTGGATTAAACATCATTCCCTAACCATGTTAGACCATGTGCTTTGGTAAGACCCTTGTCATGTGAGTCCCTGTGCTTTAACAAGTTCCTTGCTTTCCTTTCTTACCATGTGAGTCCCTGTGCTTCGGTAAGACCATTGTCATATGAGTCCCTGTGCTTTGACAAGTTCCTTTCCCTTGCCTTGTTAGTCCCAATTTCTTAGTGAATCTAGCGGAAGTATACCTGAATGCATCGCATGCTCGAAGGTATAAAAGAGTCGCCGTCAAACTTTATTTATTCCCGAAGGAAAGGGAAAACATCAATAAAGCACGGGGGGGGGGGGGGGGAGAAAATGGGCAAGAAAGTCGATTATGCAAAGGGAAGGTATTAGCACCCATAACATCTGTTGTACTCAACGGGAACTGTCTTGATTGTTCTATGCTCGAATGGATGTTCTATCTAAAGATGACTCGCAAAAGAATAATGGAAAAATAATGGAATAGATAACTTGGAAGTTTGGAGAGGATTAGGGCCCCCATGCCTACGTATCCTTAAAACCTAACCTGAAAGTTTGGGATTTGGAGATGTCAATAAAATATTAGGCTTTGACTTTTCTGATTTACACAGATGGCTTCATGCTATGCTAGATGAATGATATGCATGAGTGAAGCGACGTGATTAATACATGATGATGATTTATGCAATGGTTAAATCAGATGCTCATTTTACGGGCAGTGGAAAATCAGGGCTAGGATAAGGGTTATAAAGACGTGATTCTCTGACACCTACTTCAGGCTCACCAGTTGTTACGCCTCTGGACTTGATTGGAAACATGGAGAGAGATTGTACCTTCGTGGCCTACCTATGTCCCAGTCTATTGGATATTTGCATGAATTGCCCCAGTCATAAGCTATGAAGCAGTCTTATTATCTGAAGATTTAAAAATGGCTTGCCCCAACGTCTTGGAACATTGTTATATGTTTTGTTACAGTTTAAACGCATATTCGATTCTTCCAATAACAATTTGAGATAAACGAGTGTCGATCTGTAATTGTTTCCGCCTGCGAGAATAAATATTTTTAAAAACTGATTTTTTAATCGAAGAAAATTTTATTGTAATCTATTCACCCTCTCCCTCTATATCGATGCCCTCGTCTAACACATTGCATCGTCTATTTGTGTGTGTCAAATTGTATGTTAGGTGAATTTGATGAAGGAGTTGTGCAACGAAGAGTATGATGTTGTGACTTTGTTGATAGACATCGTTTCCGCTATATACCTCACTAAGAATCTCATTGTACATGGGATAAACAAGCATATAGAAATGAGATTTCACTACTTAGAGAGAGCTTGTAAGTGAAGAAAAATTGAAGTTGGTGTATTGTAAAAGTGAAGATCAAGTGATTGATTTGCTAATCGAAAGAGTAACAATTAAAGTGTTCAAGAGGTTGAAAGAGCACATGAGTATGAAAGACTTGGAAGACTTGATTAAGGTGGTGTGTTGATAAAATATAATTCAAGTCAATGCAATAGGTTGTAGTAAATGTGCAACAGGTTATATCCATGTTATGCAGTGTTCAATTTTTAGACAGAGATTTGGCACAACAGATTGCATCCCTTCCAGTTTTGTATTTTTAAGGCAGAGATTTAATGCAACCAATTGCAAGGCTGAGAAATTTGTTTTTCTCATTAGTTGGTTAGCTGAATTGTTTTATACGATGGTTTAAGTATCCATGTTGGATCATTAATGTTAAAATCTCATATTTTCACCCTAATTTTCTCAAATTCTCTCATTATCTCCATCAATCCATTATAGTCTCAATTGATCTTAAACATACTCATGTTGTAGTG
Organism: Lathyrus oleraceus; assembly: GCF_024323335.1. Lineage (NCBI taxonomy): Eukaryota > Viridiplantae > Streptophyta > Magnoliopsida > Fabales > Fabaceae > Lathyrus > Lathyrus oleraceus. The sequence goes on along the minus strand of NC_066584.1, from coordinate 425,300,492 downwards.
AATACCTTAGTAAAATCCAAATGTAATATAGAATTTCAATATCATCTTCCACACCTTAATTTAAAAGGAAAACTAAAGTTATATTATGTTTAAGATATTTTAGCTAATTGGAAATGTCCGAAAATTTTATGCTTTCGATATTTGAAAAAATGCAAAAATACTGAATTTTGGCTTTTGTTTCTAAAAAGTAAAAAAAAAATCTTCTTAAAAGGGAACCGGAATATAAGAGGAACTCTAGTACTCATCAATGATCCTCTTCTTCCCTTGGTCTTGGATTCAGAATGCATTGTAAGTCAAGACCAAAGAGAGATTTAAGTTAATTATCAAGGAAATGACTGAAATTAGATTAAAGTGAAAATTTGGAATGCAAAATTTGGAGCTATTGCAGAAATATTTATTTTTTCTGTATAGAATTAGCAGAAGGTTGAATTGCACAAGCAAGTTGAGAATCTACAATGGCAGTAGCTTGTTATGATGGAACTTTTTGTTCATCACAATCTCTTCAAATTAGAAACTGTTATTGTAATCGGCATTTCCATTTTTTGATAAACTTTGGCCTTGGTTTCATGCATTTTTTTCATTCTTCTGCTTGGTTTTACTACTTAGTTTCTTCTCTCAAAGAGTTAAACTGATATAGCAGAGGAAAATATGTAATTGATGACTTGTACCTTAGAATATAACTATAGCTACTATTATCTTTCAAGAATACAAAACTGACTATGGTTAGGCCGGGTCAAGAGTTTCGTAACATGAGCATTCTATAAGCACACAACATTGTTTGTCTTGAGTGAAGTTTACTTTTTCTTGAAGACACCCCACAAGTAATGCTTGGAATGAAACCCTGTCCAAATGATAACTCAAATTAAAATGGAATCTTAAGATGTATAAATATTAAATAATTTGACTGAAATGTTCAACTGAAGATATAGAATAGATGAAACTCACTCTGATGTTGGGTTGGAAGCAAGGTGGAAGGAAAAATTAAAAGCACTGCATTTTCGGTCACAACTCTTATGGCATCATCAGTCCGAATGATATCATCAACCAGCATGTCAAAGACATTTATAGATGATCTGTAGTGGAAATATTATATCGATATATCAATTTAAAGAAAGATCGCATTACATGATTTAAAACTTGTCTAAGAAATTACCTTTCATTCACAGGAAAGAAATAAAGAGCAATGCTCCTATCAGTTGGTCCTTCCTTCTTGAAGCTATTAGGCCACACCGCAGATCTGGGAAGCAAATCCGCGGAAAGCACTTCTGGGAAAAGATCAGCCTCCTCCAGAACTTTGGGGGATGCTAAACTGGACAAATGGGCCAGAAGTCCATTGACAGTACCGATAGTTTTACTTTTATCACAGAAGAGCAAATTTCCCCTATTAACCAGAAAACTCAACTTCAATGATATTCACCATTAAGCTATATAAAAGTTCACCGATTTTCAAATGAAGGAGGCAAAACGAAATTGATACCTCCACATTGGTTCAGCAATCGGCTGTGCTTCAACATGAACTTCTAATGTAATTAAATCATCAGTGGCAGTTACTTGAGAGATTAGAACAGATTTAGGAACAACATTGGTATTTGGTGCATTTGATGGAACTGGTTCACACTCATTTTCAGATTCAGTTTCTTGTTCATAGCGGATATTATGTACGCGAGAGTTAACTTTTCCATTTTTCTGCTTCTCTTTAATCTTTTTGTGCTGTTGATTTCTTACCGTCAGTCTCTTTACACAATGTTTCAGTTTTCTTCGGGGTTGGAGTGCGTTATTGGCCAAACTTGCAGATTTAGTTTTTAGAGATATTTTCTTTGGTTCACAATCCTCACAAAACCATATAACCTCATCAGTAAAAACCACAGGTCCATCTAAACAGTACCTGGAAGAAAAAAAGGACTTCATTGCAACTTAATAGAATTCAAAATTTCTATTAAATAAAATATTAGGAGAAAAAACAGATTCAAGTTGAAGTCAATAATGGTATTAACACAATTGCGTTTGTTATCTATTCAGCAATCTTTTGGTTTACACAAACCCAATTATAATGGATAGGAACCCTCCCAAACCTTCTTTTCAGTACACCTATTCGAATTTCAAGAATATCCATATGACAATATAAAGAAAGAGAGGCATCTAAAGCAAAGCACAGATGGAAAAATACCTACTTCTGAATTAAAACATAATTCTGAAAGCACTTTTACTAAAATTCAATGTATCTGCTTTCTATAACACAACACATAGAAGAATAACTACATGCTATATTAAAACCGGTAATAATGGTAGAACTATCAAAGAATGTGTGAGTAGCATTTGAGTAGTTGACACCTGAAGCTAAATATGATGACAAAAACTTGCTGTAAGAGCATCAGATAATGCAGTGAAAAGAAGTGAAGTAGTGAACGATAAGTACCTGTGAAGAGCACAAGCCTCACACTTGTTACAAAAAACTATCGCCTCGATAAAACCTACATCGCCACACTTGAGACAAACACTTTCCTGCAACAGGGTATACAGATTTTTACTGAAATGGTTCCTAACTCAGTAAAATCAAAAGTGAAGCTCCACATATGAATTCTTCTATAAAAACTTTAATAGATGTATCATGATTCATGTCTGCATATAAAATCTGTAGTTCATTAGTAGGCCCAGCTCTCGACTTCTGAGTCGTGCGCGTTCGATGAAAAACACAATTACTACAAGTTAATAACACTTTCCCCCATTTTCAGCTCCAACATTTTTGCCAAAAATCAGAACATAAACATTAAATAAATTGTTTAAAAAAAATAACAAACAAAAAGAGTCTCCAAAATGGTTACTAAATCAACATTTCTTCATACATTATGAAGCTAAATCAATCATTAGCATGCTAGCAGATTGTTGGTTTGTTCATGAATCATGATAACAGTTAATAATATTCTTGATCAAAACCATTAAAATAAACCCAAATAACAGAAACAAAGATTTATTATTTGTAATTAAAAATTACTGAGTAGGATCAGGACATTGAGTTTCTAAAATAACCTCGCAATTAAAAATTACAGAAACAAAGATTTATTGAAATTTCGTTAACAATAGCAACAATTGAACAGTGAATTTATCAAAAGAAAAAGAAAAATTACCATCGATATTGCTGTGAAAAGAAGGAATCAGTCAAGAAAGCGATGTTTGGATTGTTACTGAGAAGCGGTTATCACTAAGAAGCGATTTTGGAGTGTTTCGCTTTTTGATCTTCACACACTTAATAATTACCGATTGAGAAGCGATTTTCAGGATTTGGAAGGGGAAAAAAAGGTTTTGAAACACAAATACGCAAAACTAGGAAGAAAATAACTTCAAAATCTCACTATTTTAAAAAATAAATTAAATTAGCTGGAATTCAGAAAAAAAAATTTATTATATATATATATATATATATATATATATATATATATATATATATATATATATATATATATATATATATATATATATATATATATGTTTGATAAATAAAATTATAATAGGACAAAATAAAATACATAAATGGTGTCATTTTAAATTAGAAAATAATATAATTTTTTTTTAAATAACCAAAATTTTCAATTAAATTTTCAAAATGATTTATTTGAAAATATTTATCAAAAACCACTTTTTCAAAATTATGTAACAAAGACGCCAGGTGCATTGGCGCATCCAATGAAAATATTATTCATAGGCGTCACATGCACTGGCGCATCCATGTCCATGACGTCATTAGGAGGGGCGCATGCATGTGTAGGCGCCACATGCAATGGCACATGCATAGTCCACTTTATCTAGGCGCCAATGCATGTGGCTACTGCTCCTGCACTCCATCTGTAAATACAGCAGCATCATCCCATAATTTTTCACATGTCTTCTTACTATCTCCTTCCATTTTTCTTCATTCTCCTTCCATTTTTCTTTAAAATGTCTTCATATTCATATATGTGCCCTTATATTCACAAGAGAAATGTCGATTTAATTTTTTCAGCAGTGCAACCTCCAATGAAGATCCGACTTTGGAATGTAGATACGTTCGAACATCTTAACATGAACTTTCCGCAGTCGCATCAACCTCTATCTAGTTCCACTCGATAGTGTCCCCTCGGCATTGCCTTCATTGTGATTCATTGACTCAACAACATTGTACCAACATTTAGTACGTTCAAACACTGTGACCATATGTGTGTTATGTTAGATGCCCAAAAGTGCTTATTTGAGCTATCAAATGTGGGCATCTTTCACTCCTTTTTGTTGCTAAAGTGTTCGAAACCGCCTTTGCTTTAGATGAATTGCAATACAATGTTAAACGATCTTGGTACCTTTAATTTGTGCATTATTGTGCAGGAATTAGGCATGAAATAATAGAAAATGAAGGCACAAGAAAGTTGGCAAAGGGACCAAGAAAAGAATGCATTCATCAGCATGCTCGCTAGGCGAGTGCTGTTGCGAAGTGCTCGCTAGGCGAGCACCCAGCGAGCTTCCAGCGAACATCCCCAGAATTTTACAGTAGCAAAGTCAGCAAACTCGTTAGGCGAGCACCTAGCGAAGGAGGTAGCGAACACTCCCAGATTTGGACAAATCCACAGCTAGCACTTACTCGCTAGGTGAGCCACTAGCGAGCTCCCAGCGAGCAATTCCAGTAACAAAACCATCTAAACTCGCTGGAGCGAAGGTGGAAGCGTGGGCTTCGCCTAGCGAAGGTTTCTTCGCCTAGCGAACATGTGAAATCTGGACTTAGATATTTTCTGGGCGCAGGCACTTCTGGTGGCCTATTTTGGGGCTCGCTAGGCGAACCATTCTGCTCGCCTAGCGAGCATGACAGCTCAGACAGCAGTACTATAAGTAGCTGGGGCTACTTTTTGGAAGATACCAACTTAGCATTTTTAGATATTTTCAGATTTTCTTGGGATCATATTTTTGGAACCTAGAACCACTTTTTCTTCATTTTTCTTCATCTCTTAACAATATTCTACAAAAAGAAGGTGGATTCCCATCCAATCTCGATTCTTCGACTTGGATATTGATCAACCTTCAACCGAAACTTGTTGTACAAGCTACCATGAAAATGAGTAGCTAAGTCCTTCATTTTGTCAAGGTTAGATGTAGATGATCATAAGCTTTGTGTGTATATGGGATGATCTTCATTTGTAAACTCTTTAATGATGAGTATATGGTGAAAACTTTGTTTTATCGATAACTCTTTGTGTTGGTTTATGATCGAGAGATGTTTACCAACTCTTTACCTAGGTTTTCATCCAATCTTGTTTGTTAGCTAGAGATAGTAATGAATGATTTTATTCACCATAAAGTTGAACCAAAAAGTTGTCATTTTGATAGATTGTGTGAGAGATCAACAATGGATCAAAATGGGAAAACCCACAATGTGTGTTAGAGATAAACACATTGGGAGGACTTTGTGAAATAGTTTATCATCTAAAGGAGTTTATAAGTTTTGTTGATCGAACATATGCATGCAAAGTGATCGTCGAACCCTAACTTTGACAATATTTCTCAAATAGAAAAACCAAAACTTTTACCGCACTTTCTTACACTTTTATGCAAGATACCGTGACTAAAACCAAAACCCCCCTTGTTACTACGAGTTAAGAATTAAAACAACTGTCGAACGGCGGCGATATCTCACAATCCCTGTGGAGACGATAACAAAAACCCGACATGCTAACCCTATTCCAACAAAATGGCGCCGTTGTCGGGGATTGTGAATTGATATTGCGAGCATCGCAATAGTTGCTTAATTTTTAGCTTTCGAATTTTTGACTTGTGCTTGTTAATCTGTTTGGTTTAGTGTGCAGCTATCGTTTTATGCGAGGGCAGGTTCCTGAGGACCAACTTCTTTTTGATCCTGAGATCGAAAGAACCGCAAGGAGACTGAATAGCAGAACGAGACGAAGGAGGCAACAAGCTAGACAACGACAAGAACAAGGAGAAAGTTCTTCTACAACACATCCACCACCTTTCACACCTATCATGGATCAACCACCACAACCACCGTCCATTTCCACACCATGTGTCAACAGTCCAAGGAATACAGCTCAGTTTGCCAACCACACGGGAAGGCAAACCGAGATGAAGACGGGAACTCTTAATTTGCTATATGGAAGTCCATTCACCGGAATGGACCATGAAGACCCCTTTGCTTTTCTCACCAAATTTTATGAGATAGCATTGGCGGCCAGAGTTGATCAAGCTCAAGAGCTACCGTTGTTCAAAAGACTGTTTCCCCACGCTTTGCTCGGCAAAGCGAAAGATTGGTACTTGGATCAAACACCTGCAGTCATGACGGATTGGAACGTGTTGGAAGAGAAGTTCATTGAAAGATTTTTCTCCCACAACCGTTTCATGGAATCCAAAACGACAATCTCCATGTTTTCACAAGGGACCAACGAATCATTGAATGAGGCATGAGAAAGATTTAAATCCATGCTTCGGAAGTGTAAAGGGCACGGTTTTGACGAATTGACGCAAATCCACATTTTCAAGAATGGCCTTCAACCAAATTGCAAGACTTTGTTGGATGCTACCTCGGGTGGTTCTTTGTTGTCTAAAAGCGCCGAAGAAGCTACTGACATCATTAACCGTATGGCTCTAAATGACCTCCAAAGTCAAAGTAGAGGCAACTCTTTGAAGAAACCGGGAGTGCTTGAACTTGGGACGAATGATGTTATTCTTGCCCAAAACAAACTCATTTCTCAACAAGTTGAACTCTTAACTCAACAAATAAAAAAGTTGAGAGAACATTCAAAATCTAAACAAATAGCTTGTTGTGAGCTTTGCAAAGGTGTGCATGACACCGGATTTTGTCCACCTCCCGGGTTCGAAGAAGTGAATTACATGGCGAACCAACGAGACTACCAACCGAGGCAACAACAACAACAACCGTATCAACCACATCCTCAAAATCAACAACAACACTTTCAAGGGAATCAAGGGTTCCAACCAAGGGGTAACTATTACCATAACCAAGGTTATGGGGGTGGTTCTTCTAGCCGTCAAAACCCTCCCCAAAATCCTTACCAACCTCAACAACCGCAGGTCGTGACTTCAAAGTTAGAAGAGACATTAACACAATTTATGCAAATGTCAATGGCTAATCAAAAGAGCAACGATGCGGCGATCAAAAATCTCGAAACTCAAGTCGGTCAACTTGCTAAGCAACTAGCGGAACAACAACCCGGACCATCTTTTTCGGCGAACATGCAAATGAATCCAAAAGAGCACTGTAAAGCGATAACGACAAGAAGTGGAAGGGAGTTGATTAGTGAGAATAAAAAAAGAGATGAGAGTGAAAAAAGAGAGGAAGAAAAAAATGATGAGGAGAAAATAATAGAGGATAGTAGTGATGGTGAAGTTGGGGAGTGGAGTGAGGAAGAAGTTGAAAAGAATGAAAAAAATGGTGAAGTTGAAAATAAAGAAAGTGTGGAAGTAGAAAATAATAAGAGTAATGAAGTGATGGTGGAGGGAGTGAAAAAGAAAAGAGCGAGAAGTTCTAGAGTTGCTAAAGGAAAGGAGGTAGTGAGCGCTACTCCAATCCAAAACCTTTCGTATCCACATGCTCCATTTAAAAGGGAGAATGAACGGCATTACGCTTCATGTATATTTTCAAACAACTGCAAGTGAACATTCCGTTTGCCGAAGCATTGGAGCAAATTCCTAAGTATGCAAAATTCATGAAAGACATACTTACTAAAAGCGAAGGTACACGGAACCAGAGACAATTGTCCTAGATGCGAGTTGTAGTGCAATCATTCAACGGACGCTTCCGAAAAAAGAGGTTGATCCGGGACGAGTTACTTTGCCGATTAAAATTAGTGATGTCTATGTCGGAAAGGGACTAATTGATTTGGGGTCAAGCATTAATCTAATACCATTGTCTATTGTGAAGAGGCTTGGCAACATTGAAATGAAGGCCATTCGGATGACTTTGCAATTGGCCGATAAGTCGACTACCCATCCTCATGGCATAGCCCAAGATGTTTTGGTCAAAGTTGACAAATTTTTCTTCCCGGTTGACTTCATTGTGATTGATATGGAAGAGGACGACGATGCGCCGCTCATTCTTGGCCGACCGTTCATGAAAACCGCACGCATGATGATAGACGTTGACGACGGTTTGATGAAGGTAAGGGTCCAAAATGAAGAAGTTACTTTCGATCTATTCGAAGCCATGAAGCATTCAAAGGATAGAAGTGATAGCTTTCGCATTGATGTGATCGAAGAGGCAACTTTTGAGGTTTCTAAGCATATTCATGAGATATCTCCTATGGAGTTAGCTCTTGATGACTCATTTGAAGTTTTCACAGTTGAAGAAGAGCAAGCTCTTGATGAATGTCTAAGGGAACTTGATAGTCTAGAAGAGTTGCATCCATGGGAAGTTGAGGAGGAAGACTTGAAGAAGGAGGTTAATGAAGAAAAATCGTCGATTGAATTGAAAATGTTACCTTCCACTTTGAAGTATGCCTTCCTCGACGAGACCGAAGCAAAGTCGGTTATCATAAGCAACCTTTTAATAAAGAATGAAGAAGCCCGTTTGATCAATGTGTTGAAAAAGAATCAAGAAGCCATGGGTTGGACTCTTTCCGATCTCAAAGGAATTAGTCCTTCCTATTGCATGCACAAGATCTTAATGGAAGAGGATTTTAAGCCGGTAGCTCAACCACAACGGCGCTTAAATCCTACTATGAAGGAATTTGTTAGAAAGGAGGTTGTTAAGTTGTTGGATACGGGAATGATTTACCCAATTTTGGATAGCCCATGGGTTAGTCCTGTGCATGTGGTTCCGAAGAAAGGTGGCATTACCGTGATTCGAAATGAAAAGGATGAGTTGATCCCGACAAAAGTTGCAACGGGGTGGCGTATGTGTATTGATTATAGGCGGTTGAATACCACAACTCGAAAAGATCATTTTCCACTCCCGTTCATGGATCAAATGTTAGAAAGACTCTCGGGGCAACAATACTATTGTTTCTTAGATGGCTATTCCAGGTATAACCAAATTGCGATTGACCCGGCCGATCATGAAAAGACGGCTTTCACATGCCCCTTTGGAATTTTCGCATACCGTAAAATGCCTTTTGGGTTATGCAATGCATCGACGACTTTCCAAAGATGTGTGCAAGCTATTTTTGCCGACCTTATCGAGAAAATAATGGAAGTCTTTATGGATGACTTCTCAGTATTTGGTGGTTCCTTTAGTCTATGCTTGGCAAACTTGGAAACGGTTCTTGAAAGATGTGTGAAGACCAATCTTGTGCTTAATTGGGAGAAGTGCCACTTCATGGTGACCGAGGGGATTGTGCTTGGCCATAAAGTCTCTTCAAGAGGGCTTGGGGTTGATCGTGCTAAAGTTGAAGTGATTGAAAAGTTACCTCCTCCGGTGAATGTGAAGGGAATTCGAAGCTTTCTGGGGCATGCCGGTTTCTATCGGCGCTTTATCAAAGACTTCTCAAAGGTAGCTAAGCCTTTGAGTAATTTTCTAGCTAAGGACCAGGTATTTCTTTTAACTGATGAGTGTTTACAAGCATTTGAGATTTTAAAGGAAAAATTGGTTACCGCTCCAATTATAGTCGCTCCAAATTGGAATTTAAATTTTGAGCTCATGTGTGATGCGAGCGACTATGCAATCGGAGCGGTATTAGGCCAAAGAAAAGAGAAAAAATTTCATGCGATACATTACGCAAGTAAAGTTCTTAATGAGGCTCAAATTAACTATGCCACCACTGAAAAAGAATTACTTGCGATAGTGTATGCGCTTGAAAAGTTTAGGTCTTATCTTATAGGGTCCAAAGTCGTAGTGTATACTGACCACTCGGCGATTAAATATTTGCTCACCAAACCAGATTCGAAGCAAAGGCTCATCCGTTGGATCCTCTTGTTGCAAGAATTTGATGTTGAAATCAAAGACAAGAAAGGATCGGAAAATTTGGTGGCGGATCATTTATCTCGCTTAGTTAATGTAGAGGTTACCGCTTCAGAGAAGGAAATCCGGGAAGAGTTTCCTGATGAAAAACTTTTCAAAATTCAAGTTAGGTCGTGGTTTGCAGACTTTGCGAACCATAAGGCTAGTGGTTTGGTGCCTCCCGACCTAACTTCGAACCAAAAAAGGAAATTTCTCTCGGATGCCAAGAACTACGTATGGGATGACCCATATTTGTTTAAGTTGGGTGGTGACAACCTTTTGAGAAGGTGTGTTACCGGCGATGAGGTGCAAAGCATTCTCTGGCATTGTCGCAACTCGCCTTATGGCGGACACTATAATGGGGTAAGAATGGCCACTAAAATCCTTCAGTCAGGATTTTATTGGCCTACTATTTTCAAAGACGCACATGCCCATGCGCAAGGTTGTGATAGTTGCCAAAGAAGCGGTGGGATTGGTAAGAGAGACGAGATGCCTCTCCAAAACATCCAAGAGGTTGAAGTATTTGATTGTTGGGGTATCGATTTTGTAGGACCATTCCCACCCTCTTATGGTAACGAGTATATGCTTGTGGCGGTTGATTACGTTTCTAAGTGGGTTGAGGTGATTGCCTCACCTCGGGCGGATGCGAAAACGGTAATAAATTTTTTGAAGAAAAACATCTTTTCCCGTTTCGGAACCCCCCGAGTGTTGATTAGTGACGGAGGGTCACACTTTTGTAATGCACCGTTAGAAAACGTTTTAAAACATTACAGTGTATCACATAGAGTGACGACTCCGTATCACCCACAAGCTAATGGTCAAGCCGAAGTCTCTAATCGTGAGATTAAGAGAATTCTTGAAAAAACCGTGTCAAATTCGAAAAAAGAGTGGTCACAAAAATTGGATGAAGCGTTATGGGCATACCGTACCGCTTTTAAAGCTCCAATTGGGCTAACTCCTTTTCAATTGGTGTTTGGTAAAACTTGCCATTTGCCGGTTGAATTGGAGCACAAAGCATTGTGGGCCCTGAAATTATTAAACTTTGATAAGGATTTGACCGGTGAAAAAAGGAAAGTACAACTGCTTGAGTTGGAAGAGATGCGCAATGCCGCATATCACTCGAGTTGGTTGTACAAAGAGAAGGTAAAAAAAGTATCATGACAAAAAGCTTCGAAAGAAGGAATTTGTGCCCAGACAGTTGGTCCTATTGTTCAATTCCAGGTTGAAGCTATTCCCCGGAAAATTGAAATCTAAATGGTCCGGGCCATTTCGGGTCAAAGAAGTTAAGGAATATGGAGCTATTGTCATTGAGGATATGGAAAAGAAAGAGAGTTGGACGGTTAATAGCCAACGTTTGAAGGTTTATCTCGGCGGTCATGTGGATCGCGGGAGCTGTGCTATCTCCTTGGATGCTCCTCAGTGAGCATCGAACCGTCGAGCTTATCCGACGTTAAACAAGCGCTTGTTGGGAGGCACCCCAACATTGTAAGTATTTACAGTTTTTTTGTGTATTGGTATTGGTGTTCAATTTGAAGAACCTTGCTGAAATGTGCTTTGCATTCTGTTTTGAAAAGCAAAATACTATCATGCTCGCTAGGTGAAGGCAGTAGCGAGCTGATTCGCTAGTTGCTCGCTAGGCGAAGCAGTAGCGAGCGCTGCGTGGCAGAAACTCATTTAATTCTCAGCAGGCCAATCTTTTGGGCCCAAAAACCATTTTTAAGTGTGTTGTCTGAACCTCTAGAACTCACAATCACTCTCTCACTTTTCATCTCACTCAAACCCTAAACATTGCATTGCAAACCTAACCGTGCATTTCAAATTCAATCAATCTCTCAAATCAGGTTTGCCCTTTCTCCACTATTTTATGTTTCCAATTTGTAAAATTCTGAAGTATGTGACATTTAGGGTGAATTTGGGGGAGTGGGTATCATTAGGTTTTGCATGTGGGTTTAGATTTGCATGTATCTTAGAACTATGCCTTGCATGATATATCACTTAGTTTCTGAAATGGATACCATGAGACTTAGGGTTTTCTGGAATTTGGTTGTTAAACATTGCAGAACCCAAAACCCGTAAGATTCGCTAGCATCTCGCTAGGCGAATCTGTGGCGAGCATTCGCTGCCACTTCGCTAAGCGAACCTGTAGCGAAGCTTCGCTAGGTCCTCGCTAGGCGAAGCAGTAGCGACCATGACAGCAATCGGTTTTTCTGTTTTGTGCTCTAATCTGTTCTGTGGTTTTGTGTTGTGTCTTTTCTATAATTTTGCAGATGGCATCCAGGTCGAGCGCGTCGAAGAAAAGAAAGGTCGGGAGCACTTCCCGTACCGTGCCCATACAATTCGACACCGACAAATTCGTCGGGGCAAAGCAGGCCGCTCGCTATATGGCTTTAGAAAAGAGAAAAATTTTGCCAGAGAAAAGGTTTATAATCAACCCCGAAGGCACCTACCGAACATTTGCTGGGTTGATTCATAGCAAGAAGTGGGACCGGTTGATATCTCCCCTTGAGCATTATGACATTGAAATAGTGCGTGAGTTCTATGCGAACGCACTACCTAACGACGACGAGCCATTCACATGGACGACTAGAGTGTCCGGCCGTATGGTTGCTTTCGATCGGGATTCAATTAACTGTGTACTGGGTGAACCGCTCCATCTGGGAGCCAATGAGAGGGACACATACCATAGGGATTTGAGGCTTCACCGGGATACCGATTCTATTTCTGCCGCCCTATTATTTGAAGGGAAATCAGTTGAGTTGAACCCATCTGGGGTTCCGATGAGATACCATAGGGAGGACATGATTCCCTTGGCTCAACTGATCCTTATGTTGGTTTTGACAAATATAAAACCCAAGTCTCACACCTCAACCGTGCCGATCCCAGTGGCACACTTGGTTCACTGCATTCTCACGAATATCCAGATTGATGTGGCGAGGATAATTGCTTTAGAGTTGAAGTCCGTGATTGAGAGCGGGCTAAAGTCGGGGGCACGAGTTAACTGTCACACTACATGTGCAGGTGTCCAAAATAGTGGTAGAACATGATAAAAATGCCAAACCAATTTTCAACAATCAAGTCACATGTTAGGATTAAGCATGTCAAATTTCACATCAATTGGATAAACCATGAGCATTTTACAATCAAATGAATGCAACATATCAACATGGCATCATGTGCAATCAAAAAATCACAATTAAAAATCCAGCAGCATAAAAATCAGGCAAATAACATCAAAAAATAATAGACATCAACACAAGCATGTGAAAAAAAAATTGGATCAAATTGGACATGTCTTCTATTTTTTATGATTTTTCAAAGTTGAGCATATAATATGTAGTATAATAGGAAGGAAAATGATAATTCAAATGGAAATTCACAAACTGCATCAACCAGGACTTGAACCCACGCACTGAAGGTCAAAATGAGAATGCAAAATTAAATCAGCAAAGTGTCATGGCCTGGAATCGAACCTATGCACACAAGGTTGACAAGAGCGCTTCAAAAATAAAATTCACACAAGCACATGGCCAAGGATCGAACTGAGGTATGGACGGGTAAAATAAGCGCTCAATAGTGAAACGCTGCGCTTCACTTAAACACATGGCGCCCAGTCAGCGAGTCAAACGCCATGCAAGCACGGTCAAACACATGAAGGCCAGTGGTTTTGATACGCAGGCGCAAACGTGGATGTATGACTAGGCAAAACCCTAGGGAAACCAGACGGTGGCGGACGGTGGTTTCCACCGTCTTCTCCGACCATGTACACGGCGGAGCCACAAGAAATTTTCCAGAATTTAATGAACCTTATACCATTGGAAAGGTCTTTCCATGTAGAATTCAAATATCATACTTATTTCATCTAATTCCTCATGAATTGAACGGATCGAAGGCAAACATTTTTGACATTCAAACTTTAAATCAACATAACTTCCTCATTTCTAAACCAAATTCAAATCTAACTATATCAGCATGTTCAGCATCAAGAGATCTACATAATCATGTACATGAAATTGCAAAAAGATAGGACGAAAATTGCACCTACTTGAAATGGCAGTGATGGAAATCGTGTCCTCAAGCCTCCTCTAGCTCCAGATCAACCTCCTGAACCTTGATTTGAAGCTTTGAATAAGAATTAATGGTTGAAAGCACTTGGATCTTGCTCAATTTTCAAGTTCCATCACCATGTCCATGCACTTGAATAGCTTCAAAACCAGCTCAATTGCCACGAATGATGAATGCTTCTTGCTCAAAACTCTTCCATGATCATGAATCTATGAAGAAATTGTATGTTTGTGTGAAGAATTTTGAGATTTGAAGAGAGAGAAAAATAGAGGGAAAGATGAATGTTCAGATCTAGAATGTGTTGTTATGGCAAATTCTGTTATGATTTTCTATTTATATGATGTGCTAATCACCATGCTAATCACAATTAGGCTTGGTTAATTAAAATTAGTGAAATAAGAGGTGTTTTGCAAAAATGAAAAATGAGACTATGCATGGACATGTGCACGTGAACAGTGCCATGTTATGCTTCAAGTTCACTTAAAAACATCCAAAAATCAACATGGAATGGTTAAATTGCTTGTATAATCCACCAAATTTGAATTGCTAAATTTCCCTCCAAAATGAACATGAATGAACAAGTGGTCATGTGATCTTCTTTCATGCAAGGCAAGGCTTGATTTGGAAAGTATTGGTCATGACAAGTATTTTGCAAAAAGAGTGGACCAATTTGGAGTTTTGAATCAAAAGTTATGCCATGTTGAACCTCCATGTACACTTTGTGATCATTTGGCCATAACTCCTCAACCAATCATCAGATGGACATGATATATGACTTTTTAAAAAGGGGAGAGGAAGATCTTCAACTTTCATGTTCACCAAAAATCCATTTGAAGCTTCTTTGATGTTGGAAAGTCAAGTTGAATGTGGACCAAAAACTTGCCATTTTTGGAAACTTTTAATTACAGGTCATTTTCCATTTTTGGAAACTTTTGCCATGACTTCAAAATCTTCAAGATATATGTTTGAAATGACAAATGGACCTCTTTTGAACATGATTGAGGTGTTGAAACTCATTTCCCCACCTCAAAGCCCTCAGTTGACTGCACAGTTGACTTTCTGGTCCACAGATGACCTTGACATGCCCTGATCAGCTTGAGCCTCTACCACTTGAGGAAATTGCTCAAAAATGAAACCCTAGCTCATATAAGCCCTTCAACATAACCATGTGATCCTCATCTCAATAAAATACTTCATCTCCTTGAGAAGCCTTAGCTGGAAAAATGCCATTGATTAGGGTTGACCAGAGGTCAAAACCCTAATCCAAAGTAGCTTGGGAATGAACAATGAAACCTTGGATGATGATAGAACCATGATGATGGTAACATATCCTTGCAAACAAGATAATGCTCAAAACATTTGAAGGATCAGAAAACCCTAATTGAAGTGAAAACCCTCAGATGGTTGATCATCAATTCACAGAAACCCTCAGGCTTGAATCATGTAACTTCTCCATCTTCTGAAAAGACCTTGGAGGATGACTTTTTTTTGTTTTCAGATGGTATGCAAAAATGCAATGCCTAATGCCTTAAAATATGAAATGCAATGTGTCAAACTAGTCCCAAGAAGAGGAGGGCAAATTTTGAGGTGTTACAGATTGGAACAACAGCCAATTCGACGGGAAGTCCCTGAAGAACAACCTAGGAGAGTGATAATGGTTAATAGAGACCAGGACGCAGACGAAGTAATTCATAGGGTCAGGCGGAAAAACATGATGTAAAATTACCTAACCAGTATGATAGAGAGAATCATGGCCCAGAATGGTCTGAACACAGGACTTCGACGGCCAAATTATTCTTCTCCTTTATCAGAATATGTCCTGCAAACTGAATTACCAAGGGGTTGTAAAATCCCTAAGTTCACCAAATTCTCAGGGGATACTAGTGAATCCACTATAAAACATATAGCCAGATACATGACTGAGGCAGGGGAATTGGCGAACAGTGAGAACTTGAGGATGAAATATTTCCCTAGTTCTTTAACAAAGAACGCCTTCACGTGGTTTACGACTTTGCCACCAAATTCCATAGACGCTTGACCCCAGTTAGAAAGATTGTTTCATGAACAATTCTACATGGGCCAAACTAAGATAAGCCTTAATAAATTAGCCAGCATCAAGAGAAAATTCACCGAACCTATATATGATTATCTGAATAGGTCCTGTTTGTTGAAATCTAGATGCTTTACAATAGTGCCTGAACACGAGTTGGTCGAAATGGCCGCTGGAGGTCTGGACTATTCCATCAGGAAAAAGTTAGATACCCAGCATCTAAGAGACATGGCCCAATTAGCAGATAGGGTTCGACAAGTCGAACGCTTAAAATCTGAAAAGGCCAGAGCGAATAAGAATTATAAGAAAGAGAGGGTTACTTATGTCGAATTCGAAGACGAAGAGTCTGAAATTGCTGAAGACCCCTATGGTCTTGAGGAATTCGAAGTAGATTTGGCAGAATTAAAAGAAGCACCATCCTACACCTGCAAATTACTTACACCTTTGAATGGCAGAAATCCTGTCGAAACTGAAAAGAACGAGAGATTTCCCAAAAGGACTTACACATTTGATGTTACCAAATGTGACGAGATCTTCGATTTATTAGTAAAAGATGGCCAAATGATAGTGCCTCCTAATACCAAGATCCCTCCGTTAGAACAACGAAAGAAACGAGGTTTCTGTAAATATCACAATTTTTTGGGCCATAAAACTTCATAATGCTTTCTTTTCAGGGATCTTATCCAGAATGCAATTAGAGATGGCCGCCTCAAGTTCGCCGACAAAGGGAAAAGCCAGATGAAAGTTGATACTGATCCCCTTAGCGTTGCTGAGACAAACTATGCTGAACCTGTCGAAATCAACATGGTTGACGTAAGGGAAGTGGAGGCTGTAAAAGCAACAGGAACTGGAGGCTACACACTGGATGGAAAGCAGGCTACTGATGGCCTAAGTAACGAAGTTTCCTTTGGAATCTCTGTCAAAGGTAAACAGGTTGCTAATGTCGAACCAAGGGCCACTGAAGGTCTCAAAGAAAAAATAACTAAGGCTACTGAGGGCCTAAGAAAGAAGTTCGAAGCAATTTCAATCACTGATGGCGCCAGTCTAGGTGTCAACATGGTAGATCTGAAGCAACCCCCCCTCCCCCCAGAAATGGAGGAAGTGGAGGAATGTTTGAAGATGGAGCAAGAAGGGATGAAGTTTGGCTATCCCAAGGCCAACGAAAGCCTACGTGAATATCTCTGGAGATGTCACAAAAAGAATGTTGACATGTTGTTGTGCCCAAGATGCAGCATCAGGATATCTCGAAGGGTGGTTGAGGATTACGAGAGATGGCAACGAACAAAGACCGAGAGAAACTGGAGGAAGGAAAGCCAATTACAGAAGGTGTATCCCACACCAGGAGAAAGCCTTCTGGGTTTCATTGTGTGCTGCTACAAATATGAAACGGAATGTTTGATGTGTCCCAGGTGCGGGGTAGTGTTCAACAGAGAATTAGCCGAAGCATTCGAAAGAATCCCATATGACCAAAGTTGGGACGGACATGGAGGTAATCCAAACATGTATAGCTTCGACAAGAGGGGAGCACCTAGGAGACCAGATAGCCCTCACCCAAGGGCGAAGAGAGTCATGTTTAAATTGCCAGCAGAAGTCCCTGAGGACAAGTGGACTCAGGCGGGACCAAAGAAATGAAAGTGGAGGAGTTTCGAAGATGAAGGAAGAACCTCGTGGGCGTACAGAAAACAATTACAGGCGTCCAAAAGAGAGACTATCAGGTTAGAGAATTACAAAGGAAAGAACCCTATGTCTAGATCCCAATGGAGAAGACATCAAAGGATGAGGAAAGCAGAAAGAGAAATGAATTTAAAAGAGACTGGAGAATCCAGTAGTGTCAAGATTCCCCTAAATATCACGGATTCGACCAAACCACCCGTAGGAAGAAAGTTATTTCCAGATGAAAACATAACTCAGAAGGTTCAGAAGGAACAAGCAAGAGACGAGGAAATGCTCACAGATGATTTTGAGTCCGACGGAGTGTCTTCTGTGAATATGAATTGCAACATGGTCTCAGTCCTGCCGTACGAGTATAACCAGGAAACGGAAGTTGAAGATAATGAGGAAGTGGACGCTGTGGAGATGGTGAAGCATCAACCAGTGTGTTATTATGTTCTGAACAGTGGTGCTGTCGAAGAACAGAACTCTATTTTCGAAAGGCCTCACCAGGGGATGCAGAGTCACCTCAAGCCCCTATACATTAGGGCCAAAGTTGGACAAGTGGGAGTGAATAAAGTCTTGGTGGATGGGGGAGCAGCAGTTAATTTGATGCCCCAATTCATGTTGAAAAAGATAGGGATGTTCGACACTGATGTCAAACCTCACAACATGGTGTTGTCAAATTATGAAGGTAAGATAGGACAGACGTTGGGCGTCATACAAGTGGACCTGACTGTTGGGTCAATCTCAAGACCAACAATGTTTATGGTAATACCTACAAAAGCAAATTACAACTTACTGCTGGGGAGAGAATGGGTACATGGAATAGGAGCGGTCCCTTCGACCATGCATCAAAGAATATCTATCTGGAGAGAAGATGGCGTGGTAGAGAATGTCGAAGCTGACCAAAGTTACTTCATGGCAGAAGTAAATCATGTGGAAAAGAGAAACTTTGACAAGAATTTGGCGCACATAGGACCATGTTACCCAGCGGAAGAAGGCTACGCCCCAAATAAAAATGCCTTGTACTTCTTGACTCTCCACCCAAATGGCTTTCAGTGGGATAGGGAGATTATGGGAGACCCAGAAATAGAAGAATCATCTGAAATACGGCCAACGGGCTAGGATGAAGACCTGTACTATGACTGAGTTTTCTTTCTTCAAAAAGATTTCGACCTACATGGCTGAGAACAAAAGACAAACGACTCTCGAAGCCGAGATAACAAACATGGCTAACAAAGCCACATATGGTGAAATCTGTAATACAGGACCAGGAGAGTTCTTTAAACCAAAACCCTCTGACGAACAAGTACCTGTGGAACTAGCAGAACAGAGGTTAGACGCCATCTACGACGAAGAGCCTCTGAGATTTGAAAAAGATCCAGTAACGTCAAGTGCAAAGATGTTAGCGCAAGATCCTCTCGAAGAGATTGATCTCAGAGATGGAAGTGCAAAAAGAATTACCTACATCAGCGCTAAACTGGACCCCAAGTTGAAAGTGAGAGTTATTGAATTACTAAGGAAGAACAAAGATTGCTTCGCTTGGGATTACGACGAGATGCCTGGTTTGAAGAGGGACTTGGTCGAATTAAAACTGCCTATAAAGGATGGCAAGAAGCCCATCAAGCAGACTCCAAGAAGATTCGCCCCATAAATCCTCACAAAGATAAAAAAAGAGGTCGAAAGACTTCTTCGTTGCAATTTCATCAGGACCACAAGGTATGTCGATTGGATTGCTAATATTGTCCCTGTTATCAAGAAAAATGGCTCTTTGCGAGTATGTATAGATTTTCGTGATCTAAATGCAGCAACCCCTAAGGATGAGTATCCAATGCCTGTGGCAGAGATGTTGGTTGACTCAGCCGCAGGCTATGAATATCTCAGCATGCTTGATGGATATTCTGGCTATAACCAGATTTTTATTGCAGAAGAAGATGTTTCTAAAACATCTTTTCGATGTCCAGGGGCAATAGGCACTTATGAATGGATAGTTATGCCTTTTGGCCTAAAAAACGCCGGGGCAACATACCAGCGAGCAATGAATTCTATATTCCATGATTATATAGAGACATTCATGCAAGTATACATAGATGACATTGTGATAAAATCTACGTCAGATGAAGATCATATATCCCATCTCAGCCAATCATTCGAAAGAATGAGAAAACATGGCTTAAAAATGAATCCTCTTAAGTGTGCATTCTTTGTGCAGGCTGGAGATTTTCTGGGCTTTGTGGTCCACAAAAAGGGGATAGAAATCAATCAGAACAAGACGAAGGCTATTATGGAGACCAAAGCACCATCAACCAAAAAAGAATTGCAATCATTATTAGGAAAGATAAACTTCCTAAGAAGATTCATCTCGAATTTAAGTGGTCGAACTCAAGCCTTCTCTCCCCTTCTGCGCCTGAAACAAGGGAAGTTCGAATGGAATGACGAACATAAAAAGGCATTCGACAAGATCAAACATTATCTGACGAATCCTCCTATCTTGGCACCAACATGTGGAAAGAAGCCTATGAGACTGTATATATCAGCTTCCGACACTACCATAGGTAGCATGTTGGCGCAAGAGAATGAAGATGGCGTAAAAAAGCCATTTATTACCTTAGTAGGGTTTTAAATGATGTAGAAACTAGATACACTTCAATAGAAAAGTTGTGTCTTTGTTTGCATTTCTCTTGTACTAAACTCAAGTATTATAGAAAACCTATTGATTTATACGTCTCTTCGCATTTTGATGTCATCAAGTATATGTTATCTAAGCCAATAATACACAGTCGAATTGGCAAATGGGCTTTAGCGCTCACTGAATACTCTTTAACCTTTATGCCTTTAAAGGCAATGAAGGGACAAATAGTATCAAACTTTATTGTAGACCATGCACTGGTCGAAAATCCTCAATTTCAAGTTGAGTTGAAACCCTGGAAATTATTCTTCGACGGTTCCACTCATAAGAATGGAAGTGGGGTTGGGATAATGTTAATTTCTCCTGACAAAATTCCAACAAAACTCAAATATAGAATTGAAGGTCCCCTTTGTTCCAACAACGAAGCAGAATATGAAGCCCTTATTGCAGGACTTGAGGCTTTGTTGGAATTAGGGGCGATTAGGGTCGAAATTAAAGGAGATTCAGAATTAGTAATCAAGCAACTGACGAAGGAGTACAAATGTATAAAAGAAAATTTGATTATGTACTTCGTCATTGCAAATAGGTTACTCAAAAAATTCGAATACGTCGACATAAAACATGTCCCTAGAATAAAAAACCAAGAGGCTAATGACTTAGCACAAATAGCCTCAGGGTATAGAATTTCAAAAGAAAAGCTAGAAGAACTGGTCGAAGTAAGAGGAAAGGCAATGGCTGCCAGATTATCTCCGACGGATTTGGAAAGCACCCAGTTAGGATATGCTAACAAAGAGGAGTTTGAAGTATTGGCCATTGATACCTTGATAGATACAGATTGGAGGAATCCAATTATTAATTATCTCAAGGACCCTTCGACAGACACAGAAAGAAAAACCAAGTACAGGGCTTTATCTTATGTATTGATAAGGAATGAATTATTCAAGAAAACCCCTGAAGGATCCTGTTGAAATGCTTAGAAGAAAGTGAAGCTTACTTGGCGTTATCTAGTGCACATAGTGGAGCTTGTGGAGCACATCAGGCAGGCCATAAGATGAAATGGTTGCTTTTCAGATATGGAATGTATTGGCCCACCATGTTAAAAGATTGTATAGAGTTTGCTAAGGGTTGCCAGGAATGTCAAATACATGCAGGAATTCAACATGCTCCTGCAAGTGAACTTCGTACAATTATTAAGCCTTGGCCCTTCAGAGGTTGGGCATTAGATCTAATCGGGGAAATTAGACCCAATTCATCCAAAGGTCAAAGATACATACTTGTAGGAATTGACTATTTCACTAAATGGGTCGAAGCAGTACCTTTAATAAACATGGATCAAGAAACTGTTATCGAATTCATTCAAAGGCAAATTTTATACAGATTTGGAATCCCAGAAAGTATAATAACAGATCAAGGATCAGTTTTTACTGGTCGAAAGATGCAAGAGTTTGCGAAGGAAATGGGTTTCAAATTGTTAACATCCACACCCTATTATGCTCAAGCCAATGGGCAAGTTGAAGCAGCCAACAAAGTAATAATTGGGTTAATCAAAAAACATGTAGGAAAAAAGCCAAAGAATTGGCACAAAACTTTAGACCAAGCACTCTGGGCTTGTCGAACCTCCCCTAAAGAAGCCACTAACACTACACCTTTCCAGCTTACATTTGGACATGATGCAGTACTACCTGTCGAAGTCTACTTGCAATCAGTAAGAATCCAAAGACAAGGAGAAATTCCATCTGACTTATACTGGGAAATGATGATAAATGAGCTGGTGGATTTGGACGAAGAAAGGTTACATGCGTTAGAAGTATTAAGAAGACAGAAGGAGAGGGTAGCAAGGGCATACAATAAGAGGGTCAAAGGTAAAATCTTTACTATGAATGATTTAGTTTGGAAAGTCATATTACCTATGGATCGAAAGAATAAGGCATTAGGAAAACGGTTTCCACATTGGGAAGGACCTTTTCGAATTTTAAAAGCCTTTTCAAACAATGCATACGAAATAGAAGAACTAGTAAAGGATCGAAGAATCCTAAAAGTAAATGGAAAATACTTAAAGAAGTATAAATCATTTATGCACAAAGTTAGAATCATAACAGAGTAGTAAGTAAAGAACTATCATGGCCAAAATGGTGAAGATATTTAAACTCAAAATATGTGCCAAAATGGTTTTCGTCTTAATCAAAGTTACAAGTAAACAAGAGTCGAATAAATCAAAATACAGGAGGAAATCAAAAAGGAATAGTGGCCCTCATTCGATCATATTTGTTCTTCGCCAAGCCTATCTTATACTGAACAGCCGCTTGAACTCCTCTGAGGTGTGCAATATCTTCGTTCATAGCCGTAGCTTTTTCGACGTGATCCACGCTTTGCTTCGCCAGATCATCAACTTCAGTACTATCCAAGCCTCGGATAGCAGCCTGCTTCGCCTTAGCCTTAGAAATCTTCTGCTGCAATTCTACAATATGAGATTCCCAGAGACGTATCGAAGCAGTGTAAGTGTCGAACTCTGCTTAAGCTGATTTTCTGGAAGCGGCTAACTCCTCAGAATCTTGTGAAGTTCGAAGGGCATTGTCAAACTCAATGGCTTGAGCTTTTTCAGTCGATAGAAGCTTAGCTTTGGCTTTCACCTCCCTATGATATTCAACACACACTTGGTCAATGAGGTTCTGAATATCAATAAGGGCTTCACCTACATCAGTGGGGCAAGCAGTGATGTTAATCTTGCTTATCAGCTTCTTTATGCTAAAGCTCGCCACCATATTATTCCTTAGCTCGTCAAAGAGATTTACATCAAAAACTGCCTTCTTCACCTGCTGAAGGAGTTCGTCATGTGATGCTTCGTTTGCACTAGCACCAGATTGGGTCGAAGCTCCAGAAATACTTTTCTCTGAAGAAGACTCTCTTTGAGCCATCATTAACCTTACATACTTGAGGGGATCATTTTGTTTTAAAGATTTTTTCTCCTCCTCAGTGAGTGGTATAGATGAAGTCTGGGTGAGAGATGGTCGAACTTTAGTTGGATTTAGGACCGTGTCGACGCTGGCATTACTAGTTCCAGTTTGGTTTCCCTCAATATTAGCTTCTCCCATATTCATGTCTTCATCTTCTCGAAAATACCCCTCAATTTCATCTGAATCCTGATCGTCCTCATCATCATCATTTGAAGGGAACGCAACTCTGGAAGGAGAATTACTAGGAGTATCCTCAGAGTTTTCTTTCCCTATTGAGTCCTTCTCGTCGACGTGCTTCGAATCTCTTTTACCACCTTCACCAGGAGAAGAGGTTTCTTCTTCGTTTTGAGCGTTGTCTTCTTCAAGATTTTGAGCTCCAGTCGAAGAGCCTTTGTTTTGGATAGCACCGCTGACTGTCGGAGAAGGAGACGGATTCATGCCGCTCGAAGGATCACTTTGATTGGCAGTAGAAATGAGGGGAGTGGTGGATTTGTCCTGAAAATAAAATGTTAGATTGAAAATATGAATTTGTCGAACAATAGAACACTTAAGGTCGAAGTATACCTGTTGAGCCTCAGGATCGGAGGCATTGCTCCCAATATGCTCCAGCGCCGCAGTACCAGAAGGCTGGGATGGAGTTTTCTTTGGAAGAGGATGGAAAATGGTGGTTTCGACACCTTGTTGTTGATTTGGTTGGAAAGGGGCAACTGTTGCCTTATTTTTCTTCTGCTTTTTCTTGAGTGGAGTGGGAGGAGTATCCTCTTCATCATCTTCGACAAGAATTATATTGGCAGGAGGGGTTTTTCTTTTCTTGGGTGTCAAGGGAGGCTTGCCACTACCCTGAAAAATAAAATTATAGATAATTAGAAAGAAATTCGAAAGACACGGAGAAGTTATTTGATGTAATACCTTTGAAATCTTCTTCGTTTTTTCTGGAGCAGCACCAGAAGGCACTCCCTGGCTTGAAGAGGTAGTTGGCCTGGAAGCAGTAGTCGAACTAGCCTTCGCCACAAGTTTTTCTTTCTTCGCCACCTTCCTTTCGACAGCTAAAGAAGGATGTGAGTTAGTCGAAACATGCAAATGTTTAAAAGAATTGGCAAGAAACGAAAAGGAGTTGTAAAACCAAGAAATCCAAACATTCCACACCTTCACATATCGGAGAAGTAATTCTCAATGCAGATAAATCGAAGTGAAGGAAGCCTTTGAAACTGTCTAAGGTATGTTTGGTAGCAACTACTCTTTTTGTAGGCTTTTGTTGGTCATTTTTTAGTATGTTAAAAATGTTCCCACACGTGAACCAGTAAGGGTAAGGGGGAAAAATGACAAAGCAAAATCTGCACTGGGTAACTTTGGAAATTTGGGTGGTTCGCACTCAAAGGCCAAGTCATATTTCAATTCAGGTTTTACAGCTTTGAGAGATTTTCTTTTGGCAATCTGCTTTTCAAATTTTTCTTTTAAAATTGGAGCTGCATAACAAACGGTTCCAACAATGTTCGTTGGGTCATAGACAGTTTTAAAGTACTTTTGGAATGCTTGGATTTCTGCAGAGTGAGTAAGCTTACCCTTAGGGACATTTTCCTGCAAAGATGAAAAAGCCTTCATTAGACGTTCTTTGATTTCAGTAGTAGAAAACATATTCTTGGAATAGAAATCTGTCCACTAAGTGGCGAAACCATTGGTGGAATAGAACGACGGTTGGAAGGCTATTAATTGGAATTCGGCAAAATTGGCATGAAATTCTTTATGGACGGAAATGTCTCGAGCGCTCCATTCAGTTCCTGCACAACAGATCTCGCGCTTTCGTTTGAATAAAGAGAAAGGGATAAGTTGACACAACCCAAATTGTTGAGAGAAAAAATTAGGCTGATAAGCCAACAGACACACATGACTCTTTACTAGCAGAATCCTAGAAACAAGTAGCCTTGGGAGGAGAAAGGCACGCCATATGTCTTCGATCTCTCTGTGTTGGCAATTTTTACAACGCCTTCGAGCGAGGCAGTAAACCAGGAAGGACCATGGGTTCGACTGGCAAAAGGAGCCATCGAAGGAAGGAAATGGTGACGCTTCGAGAACATCAAGGTGTATTTGGTAAGGGAAGTTTGTAAGTTATCAACATCATCAGCTGGAGTCAGTCGAAGGAGTCTGGTTCCCTCAATGCTTCGATTCATTATCTCTGGAGCATTTTATTCGACGTTTCCTCGTGTTGGCAAAAAGGATTCAAAAGTGGCATTAAGCCACAATTGAAGAAGCCAATAAGGCCCAGATAGTAATAGATTGGTGCTAGCTTCGTATTCCTTTAGCTTAGCACTAGCTGACCCTAGACTTTCGTACAAACTAGCCAATAAGAGTTCACTCAAACACACTCTTCGACCATCATGCAATTGGTTAGCGAGCGTTAAAAATCTCTTAGCAACTTGTAGAGATTTGCAGCAAAAGAAGAACTTGGACAACCATAGACCTAAGAATGCTATATGTTCTATATCAGAAACTTCTTCCCCATCAGCGTGATATAGATTAATGTAAGTACTAAATAAAGCGTTCTTAACGTTGAAGTCAATCAATTTTTCACAATCTTGGTAGGGGTCGAAGGTCTCTCCTGTCGGAGGAAGTCCAGCAATGGCAGCTACGTCGAAAAGTGTGGGAGTCATCATTCCACAAGGAAGATGAAAGGTGTTATAGGTGCTATCCCAGAAATATAGGTGTAACACCTCAAAATTTGCCCTCCTCTCTTGGGAATAGCTTAGCATATTGCATTTCATTTGTAGGGCATTAGTCATTGCATATTGCATATCATGTGGAAACAATAAGCAAGTCATCCTCCTAAGTCTTTCTCAGAAGATAGAGAGGTTAAAAGATTCAAGCTTGAGGGTCTCATGAATTGATCACTAATCATCTGAGGTTTGTGCTTCAATTAGGGTTTCTTGGAGATTGGGCTTTATCTTGGTTTAAATGGTACATCATCATCATCATGGATATGTCATCCTCAAGAGGCTCATTGTTCATGTTCAAGTGCCTTGGGATTAGGGTTTTGACCTCTGGTCAACCCTAATTAGTTGAATTATGCCAATCAGGGTTTTTCCAGGAGATGGGGTCTTTATTGAGGTGGGGATCATCATGTGGTTTTATTGAGCTTGTATAAGCTAGGGTTTCATTTTGGAGCCATTTCATCAAAAGATTGAGGCTCAAATTCATCTGTGCATGACCAGGTCATCTATCAACTGCAAAAGTCAACTGCCAGGTCAACTGTTGGATTTGGAGGTGGGAGATGGTTAGAAATACTTCATTCATGTTCAAACAAGTCTCATTTGATATTTCAAACACCAACATTGAAGGATTTGAGGTTAGGACAAAACTTTCCAAAAATAGAAAGTGACATGTAGTTTGAATTTGCCAAAAATGGAAAGGTTTTCAACTCAAGATTACATCATCAAGAAAGCTTCAAATGAAATTTTGTTAAACATGGAAGTTGTAGATCTTTCTCTCCCATTTCCAAAAAGTCCAAGATCATGGATTTCTCATGTGTGGTTAAGGAGATATGATCAAAACTTGGCCAAGTGAACATTGAACTTCAAATGGGCATAACTTCTCAACCAAAACTCCAAATCAAGTGGCTCTTTTTGCATTGTCCTTGTTTTGACATATAGTTTCCAAATTTTGCATTACATTGCATGAATTACATTCACATAAATATTTGGAAATTCACTTGATTTTTTGGGGGAAAAATGGAATTTAAATTTTGTACATCATTTGCACATGTGACCATCACCATTGGCTCCAAAACAGACTTTTGAGTGAACTTAAATGGAAATTCGTGCACTATTCACCATGCATTTTCATGCATAGGGTGAAAACTCATTTTTGCCAAAACACCTCATAATTCACTAATTCCATTAGCATTTGCTTAAACCTTTTCCTAATCATGATTAACCTGGACTATAAATGCTTAATCATAACAGAATTCATCACAATTCCCAATCTTAGATCTAGGTTCACAAAAAACTCCAAAAATTCTCTCTCAAAATTTCTCCATATTTCTTCACATCTCATCCACTTTTCTGGATCAATTCATCATCTAGTAGCATTTGTGAGCAAAATTGAAGGAAGATCCAAGAGAATTCGTGTACATTGAAGCATATGCAAGCTTGAGTTCATTAATGGTGATGCAAAGTTCTGGTTGAATCGTGTGCGATAAAGCCTCAATCTCTCTTCCAATTACTTGCACAAGCCTTCTGGAGCAACATTGAAGCCATTACAAAGCCTGATTCAAGCAAATCCTAAAGCTGCTCTTCAAGAGGTCACATATTCGATCCTCTTATTTCTTTAAATTATCATGCTATACTTGTAGATCTAAGAACACTGATGATTCTGAGCTTTGAACCACTAAAATTCATGCTATATTGAACGAGTTATGGTGATTTGAAGTTTTGTGCATGAAACTTAATTACTTCGATTCTCTTTGGATATGATGACTTAGACTTAGCCATGCCTTGATTTGTGTTCTACATTGAAGGATCTTCATGTTCATGTGTTTAATTTCCATTTCTGGAGAATTTGTTCTTGAGGTGGATGAACACCTACTGTTCACGCGTGTTCTGTTGAAGAAGATGAAATGCAGAGTTTAAGGCAACGGTTTTGGATCAGTTTTGGCAACAGGAAAAGTGTTCTCTTAGGTTTGCGCTAGGGCTGAAGCGTGATTGGCTGCATGAGAAGCCCATGCAGCGCGCCATTTGCATGTTTGAATTGGCTCCGGGTTCGATTCCCCGCTGTAGCCATTTTCCAAATGCCTTGCCTTATTTTTCCATTTCCCTCCATGATATTCATATGCTATGCTTTATCATTTTTTTATTTTTTTGCTCACTTCCAAAATTCACAACAAATAGAAAATTGCTCCAAAAATTGTGAGATTTTTTGCATATTGATCCTGATCATGTATAGTTTTTTTGATGATTAATTCCAAAATTGTGCATGGCTGGTTTATTATTTTGCCTAGGGTTTGTGTATACATGTCCATTCTTGACCTTGCCTTGCTTCTTCATTTGTGAAATGATGGTTGTTTATCCAATGCTCATGAAATTTTGCATGCTATAACTAGACTCTTGGCTTGACATTTTTATGTTAATTTGGTATTTTTACCATTTGTGGTTTCTGTTTTATGATCATGTGAATGTAGGTGTGACAATGTGTGTCACAACTTTGCTTGTCCAACTTGATTAATTTGTTTTCCATGCCAAATGAATTCCAAATGTCCTGATTTTTTGTATGATGCATATTAGGGATGTTGTGATTTCTCATGATTGTTTTTGGAATTTTTGGATTGATTTCTGATTTAATTGAGATTTTTCATTCTGGATAGCCATATGAGAGCTTTTGAATTGCCTTGATTTTCATTTGATTGGGAAATGCTTGTTCTTTATCCAATGGATGTGAAATTTTGCACACTAATTCTAGACATGTTGAATGTTGTTTTGGCTTTGGTTTGAGGTTTTTACCAATTACCATTTCTGTTTTAGGCATATGCTAAGTTGGTGTGCCAAGTTGTGTCACAAATGTGCTTGTTATGCTTTCCTTGACTTATACAATTTGATTACCATGCCTAATGTTGTCCAAATGCTCTAATTTTTTGTGTGATGATCATGTTGTATGTTCTGTTCACCAATGAATTTTTCCAAAATTATTTGAATCATTTTTGATTTAATGTACATTTGATCATTCTGATGTCACAATGTGGTCACAACTTGCATACCTTGCCATGTTCGGTTCATGAAATGAATTTGGTGAATGATATTGATATGGGAATTTTTGGATTGTGCTCTTGATTGATTGAGGTTGATTCATGTTAAATTTCATGTTCTGTTTTGAATTTTTTCTCCATCTTTGACCCTAGGCCTTGATCTAGTGGTTTGTGACTCACGATTGAGCTTTGATTTCAGGTTAAGATGCACATTGCTATGATGGGATTGATTCACGCTTTTGAGTTGATTAAATGGTTGATATTGACTAACTTTGAGTTGTTTTGTAGGTTGATGCCAAATTGTTTGTGTTGAGCCCATTGGCTTGTGCCTTGCACTGTTGCATTGCTTGCTTGTCTGTCTAATTGTGATTGACTGTCTGTTTGATTGATTGACTTGTATACTGATTGAGTTAGATTTTTTTCAGGTACATAAGTTGCTTAAGTTCAGTTTGAACTTGCTTTTGCTTGGTTGCTTAACCACATAAGTATAACCCTCTGACTTCATGTATCTGGAAGACCTGTCCTGTTACTTGGGCAGGCACCTGTCTGAAGCCCTCCTTAAGAGGCAATGCTTGTGAATGTTTATCTTTGTGCGAACCAGGAAAAGTCCTTTGATAAGGCAATTGGCAGATAGAAGAGATGTGTAGTCCATCTCCTGCTATTCAGTGTGTCATCTGTAGCACCTCAAATTTGCACCCATCATTGTACATACATTTTCATATTAGGTCATAGCATATCATGGTCCATTGCATAGCATTGCATTGCCTCTTTTGCCTCAAGTGCAAGCCAATCAAGAAATTAGGTCAAACTGGTCAGGAGATCAGTCAGTCAAGCAAGCAAGCACAATTCTCAAGGAGCCAAGGCCCTAGGGTTGGTCCAACATGTTCACATGACTTGGGGATCCATTTAAAGTGTTTTGGTCAAGGATTGGATGGTCAGAAGTCATCAGTCAATGCACAGACAGTCAGAAACCCTAAAAGTCAACTGTTGGTCAACTGTCCATTTAATCAGTGATTTGATGATGGAAATTGGTTTGAGAGGTCTCATTCATGTCCAAATAGTCCTCATATATCATGTCAAACACCATCATGGAAGAATTTGAAGCCAGATCAGAAATTTCCAAAAATGGAAACTGGACCTGTAACTGAAACTTACCAAAAATGGAAAGTCTTGATTCTCAAACTTACATCATGATACAAGCTTCAAATGAATTTTGGCCCAACATGAAAGTTGAAGATCTTGTTCTCCCATTTCCAAAAAGTCCAAGAACTCTCAATTCCCATGTGTGGTTGGCAAGTTATGATCGAATCGATTTCAGAAAATCTTGAACTTCAAAGGGCCATATCTCTCAAACCATTTGGCCAATTTTGGTGGGGTTTTTTCCTACAAGTCACATTTGATCCCCTCTTTCCAAAAATATAAATTTCATGAGCCAAAACTTCACCAATCAAAATGGCATTTTTTGACCTATCTCATTTAAATGCAAGTTTGACCAATGTTTGACTTTTTGATATAAACATTTTTCTAACATTTGGCCAATTAGAACAACTCAGAAATATCATTTAAAACATGTTTGCCAAGTCAAATTATGCAGTACATGAGGCCATTACTTAGTTGCTTGAAATTTGAAAAAGTACAAGTTTCACTATGCTACTCCATACTCCCATGAACCTTGCCATGCTTGGTACTTCTAGCAGCATTCTTGATCATTTTTCTGTCAGTTTGAAGCCTCAATTTGCAGCCAAAAAACCAGCAAAACAAAGGCCATACTAATTTGCTTGAAGTTGGGAAAAAAGGACAAATGCAATCCAACCACATCCCACAACCATGCCTTGTACTGTCCAGCAAACTTTGAGCATGATTTTCTGTCATGGCTAGTCCCTAGTAGCAGAAGAAAAACCACATTTGACAGCAGAAGAAAGCATGGCTCACTCTCTAAAAAAATCTGACCTTGCTGTTGCATTTCAAGGGGGCTGTCAAAAAACTCATGATGAACTGAGCTTGGTTTTGCATAACAGTACACCTATTCATCATTTTGAAATTCAAAATAGCAGCCATCAAAAAAAACACATGGCAATACAGAATTGGCTCATGCTAAAATCCTCACTCTCTCTCATTTGGCATTTTGGACAAAATTGCAAATTCAGTTCTAAACCACAAGCAACATAAAACAGCATGCCTTTTCCTCATTTTCCTGTCATGGCCAAACCTCACTAACAGCACCACAAGACAACAGGGTAAAGGCATCATTTTCTGTCATGAGCAGTCACTACTTGCAGCCAGATCACAAAACCAATTTCACTCATTCATTCAAACTCACCTCACTTGCATTTACCAAAAAAAAACTGTCAAAGCTCACAATGAACTAAACCTGAGCCTTGCATTGTGCTTTCAAACCCTGCTAGCCAACATAACACAAACAACATCACTCATTCCAAAAACCTCACTTTGACACCTTTGCAAGAAATCAGTCTAAACACCAAAGAACCAAGACATTGCCTTGCCACAAAAACAACACATCAGGACATGATTTCCTGCTACTGTAAACAGAAGTAGCAGCCTTATAGCACAGAAAATCACTCTCCAAAAAAACCTCACTTTAGCATTTATCAAAAAAACCTGTCAAACCTCCAAAGAACAAACTTTGCCTGGCTTAAAACAATGTCCAAGCAACATTGTGGACCTGTTGCAACCATGTTGCTCCACCTATAAAAGCTCCTTGCAGCACTGTTCTTGCAGCCACCATTCCATGGCAGTCAAGCATTGAACTCCACTCCAAGCATCCACAAGCCAAAGCATCTTCATCATTCACCAAGGCATAGCTGAAGCTTCAACTGTTTCACTTCAAAAGCATCAAACAGCCATTGCATCTCATCTGCCTTCCCAATTTGGTAAAAATTCGACCTCCCTCTTTTGTCAAATTGATGCATGCTTTGGATAGGCCTCTCCATGCTGAGCTTCATGATATTTTTATTTTCGAAAATGGTTGCTTATTTATGAAGTTGTGTCGTTTTGAAGTTTGGTGATAAAATTTGTTTTTGTTCGATTCATGAGCATGGCTGTTTTTTATTGAAAACTATTGTTGGATTCATGTTAATGGTTGTTTGATGATCACTTTTGTGTACTTAATTGAGATTTCTGGGAAAATTGTGGTTGAGTCGAATTTGGGATGGTGATGTTGTTTACTGTAGCAAAAACCCTAGAACACATTGCATTGCCCAGAAACTTTCTGTTTTCTCACATACTGCATGGCTTCTTTTGCTAACAACCAATGAAATCATTTCCTTTCCTTGGCCAAAACGCGGCCGTTTGATTTAGTGACCCTGGTATTTACAAAAATGCCACCCCCGGGCCCCATGTCACATTGAATCATGTTATTTCTTTCACAATTATTTCATTTAATCACTCAAACTTCCAAAAATCATAACTTGTTCATTTTTGATCCAAAATAAATGGGATTTTTTTGTGTTGTGTTCATCATGGTCTCTACTTTTTTATCATTATTTTTCCAGAATTTTGTGATCAATGGATGTTAATTTGTATGAGGGTTTGTGACATGCGACCAATTTTTGTACACTTTGCCAAAACATTTGTGAAATGATGAGAATGTATCCAATGGCTCCCAAATTTTTTGTGCTTAAACTAGACACATTCATGGTGATTTTGGTGTAGAGTTTGTGAATTTATCATTTGTGGTTTGTGAGTTATGATTTTTTGAATTAGGGTGTGACAATTTGTGTCACACCATTGATGTCCAACTTCATGATTTTCATTGCCATGCTTCTTGACCTCCAATTGATCTGATTTTTTGCATGAACCTACTCTTGTATGTCTAGTTTACATGTGAATTTTCTTGGAATTATTTGTGGCATTTCCTAATTGTTTGGGATTTTCTCCCCTGCTTGGTCATATGTTGACCTCATGTGACACATGTTCCCATTTCATTTGTGAAATTCTCATACTTTATTAGATGGACATGAAATTTTACATGTGATAACTAGACATCCTCATATTTACCATGGTCTTAGTCCCATTCATTTATCATACACCATCTCTGATTTATGATTTTTCTAAGTTGATGCATGTTTGGTTGACTTCTTTGAGCATGTTCAAAATTGCTTTGACTTTCTGATTTTCATTGACTGCCTTCCACTTGTCCAAATGAGATGAAATTTGACGTGCTTACCATGCTTTGGATTGTGATTGACCATGATTTATTTGGTGATTTTTGGAAATGTTTGAGTTGACTTTTGAGTTAAATCTTGCTGTTGACTCCTATGAGCTTCTGTTTGCTATACTTTGACCTAAATTGTTCATGAAATGATGATAGTGATTGATATGCATGTGAACCCAATTGGTTGTGTTTCTTGAATGTTTAAACTTGACTTTGATTGGATATCCCTTGCTGTTTTGGCTTTCTCATTCATTTTTGACCCTAGGCTTGCCCTAGTGGTCCTGTTACTCACTTTTGAGCTTGTGTTTTCAGGTTGGCCAACAAATGACCAATGAGACCAATTCTTTTTGTTTGAACTTGCCTAAATACCATGACTAACTTGTGTGTTTTGTAGGTGGATTGGCTCACATGCCTAGAGCCTTGTGCCTTGCACATCCATGTGCCTCTAATTAACTGTTGGTGTCTGTTTCTTTTTGCTTTGTTTGAAGTTGCATACTAACATCTGCTTGACTGTTTCAGGTGCTTTTAGTTGCTTAGTTCCTTGTGAACTTTTTGCTTTGCTTTGCTTGCATAAGCAATTTGCATTGAGGTATGTCTCCTTTTCTTCATGTAGTCTGGAAGACCTGGCCTGTTATTTGGCCAGGCAACTGTCTGAAGTCCTCCTTAAGAGGCAATGTTTGTGGATGTTTAATTTTGTCCTTGCATAGAGTCAAAGACCTCCTAAGTGAAGAGGCAATTGGTGGAAGGTAGGGATATGCAATCTATCCCCCACTATTCAGTGTGTCATCTGCTTTGCTCACACCACTGTGTTGATGCATTGCAGATACAAACTCAAGATCTTGTACAATTGTACAGTTGAGTCAGTTTTAAATGTGTAGAAGGGTTCCCACTTTCTGAACCCACACATTCTTGTCTTAAGCTCTCCCAGGCCAGGGATAAGAGCTGTGAAGTCTTATCTTCACTCACCTTTCATCTGCTTCACCTTAGCCCCGCAATGGCAAGGTTAAGAGCAACATCCACCCAGTTCCAGAGGTTTGTTTGTTGAGGTTGATATGACCCCTTGACTAAAACCTAACCCTTGTTTGAGCCACTTGTTTGTGTATAGTGTGTGCTATCTGTGCTTGTAGGATTGTTTGACTTGCTTCCTGTGCAAGTTAGGATTGTTTAGCTTGCTTCCTGTGCAAGTTAGGGTTAGTTTAGACTTGCTTCCTGTGCGAGTTAGGTTTTGCTTGGCTTGCTTCCTGTGCAAGTTAAGTGTGTGTATGGCTTGCTTCCTGTGCAAGCCATGCTTAGGATAGGCTGGCTCCCTGTGCCAGTTAGCTAGAAACCTTAACTTAGGGATGATTTTGCATGATAACATCTAGGCTCGAGCCGTAGTCTCCCTAGTGTTGTGTCTCCCTCTGTTATCTGGTTAGGCTAATCCTTTATCCCTCTGTAGGGGAACTACATCGCCCTGATCTTCATACCAGATGAAGTATGTAGGCAGGAGATTGAGCTGATCTCTCCGGGCGCCCTTTTTCTTTTTGTGTGTGTTGTATGACAGTTGCTAGGCTCGAGTGCCTGACTCCTTAGCAATCTGTTGTCTGTCTGTTTGAGTGCGTGTTTGACAGTTATAGGCTCGAGTCCCCGACTCCCTATTAACTTGTTGTGTTGTTGTGTGCTTGGAAGCCGATGTAAGTCCATCGAGTGGCATTTGGGTTCCAGTGTGGGTGTGTTTTTGGTTCGGATGCTGATATAAGTCCAGTGATTGGCATTCAGGCTCCACGTTTGCCTCTTTGTGTGTGTTTTGGTTCGGATGCTGATGTAAGTCCAGTGATTGGCATTCAGGCTCCCCATTTGCCTTTGCCTGTGTTTGTTTGTGTGCGTGTCAGCCGAGCTACGAATGCTCTGATTCTTCTCTCGTCCGAGAAGATACGTATGCATAGGATGCGATATCCTAGCGAGCATGTGTCGTCTCCCCAGTCCGAACTACTTGGACTCTGATGTCTATGCCTGATAGACTAAGTAGGCCCAGGATGCGACATCCTGCCGAGTTCAGTTTCAGTCAGTCTCTTTCGTTTCTTTCAGCCAGTGTGTGTGAGTTTGAGCAGTGTTTAGCAACCAATATTCCTTCCTTTTGTGCGTGGATCCCGTA
The DNA here is from genome assembly GCF_024323335.1 of Lathyrus oleraceus. Classification (NCBI taxonomy): domain Eukaryota; kingdom Viridiplantae; phylum Streptophyta; class Magnoliopsida; order Fabales; family Fabaceae; genus Lathyrus; species Lathyrus oleraceus. The sequence goes on along the minus strand of NC_066584.1, from coordinate 425,265,180 downwards.
GAGTACTACGGATGCGTAGGGGTGATAATACCTTCCCTTCGCATAACCGACTCCCGAACCCATTCTCTTTGGTCGCGAGACCATGTTCTTTCCTAGGTTTACTCTGAGCGTTTCCTTTCCCTCTTTTGGGATAAATAACGCACGGTGGCGGCTCTGTTGTTTCTTTCTTTTCCCGCCGGTTTTTCGCGCGATGCGACAGCTGGCGACTCTGCTGGGGAAATAGAGAAGTTGACCTGTGTTGGTCCGTCTTCCCTGAGCGAGTCTCTCCTAGCGCTCTCTAGGTTAGGATTTTGGTTGCTGTTTGCTGTTGTATTTATTGTATTCATTGTATATATGTGCACTTACTGTTTGCATTTATTATGTGCATTAATGTTTGCATTCATATTCATCATTTGTTGCTGTCTGGCTGGTTATTTGTTTTCTCTGTGTGGGGGGGGGGAGTCAGTTGAGGTAAAAGGCCCAATACCCAGGCTATGAGTGAAATCTAGGAAACCTAGGAATAGAGTGATTCATGGGAAGCGGGTGGTATGGCGCCACTTAGCGGAACATTGATATCACGAGCAGTTCAGACCCTGGTGGGATATTATCGGTGCATACATCGGGTGTGCACAGGATGATATTCTGCGAAAGGTTATTTATGCTGCGTTTCTCTCGACCTTACCCTGGCCTAGATGACACCCGTGAGTGGGGGGGATTGATCATTTTAACAGGTACAGTTGGTGACTCTCGGTACAGATGGTGACTGTGAATTATGGACATTTATTTCTGGGACGCCGGAGTTCTGTCCGTGGTTTATCAGCGGGTTCCGTTTATTTCGGATCCCCGGGTTGAATTGAGAGTACCTGTTCAGAGGAGCTGGCTGTCATCCGTTCAGTGGATGTTCCTGTGATGATAGTGATGCAATCTCCAGTTTCGTTTATTTCGGAACTCCCCAAGTCGGATTTATGGTGACTTGGTTCCTCAGATTGGTTTCAGATGCCAGTTGATCAGATTGACTTTGGGTTTCAGATGTTTGTGATCAGAGTTCAAGCCGAAGCTTTGACCCTGTGCCTTGAGACGCACAACCTGACCAGCCATGTTCACATCATTTGCATCATAGCATGTTTATTTTCAAAAAATAGTAACGCATGAAAAAAGAAAAAAAAGTTAACTCGCATACGCATATCCTTTATCAGGATCATTCATGACAAAATAGTACCCATATCATGCATATCATGCATATCATGCACATCCTTGCATTGCAGACATGCTTGGGAGAGACTTCTCACTTTGGTTCCTGACTGAGACAGGATAGCTGATCGAAGACCGCATCGGTACTCAACCAGACTCAATCATCAGAGGATTATGGACCAGGTTCAGACAGAGTTGGCTGAGATGAGGGCAAACATGGCCCAGTTTATGACGACGACGCAAGGAGTTGTTCAGGGGCAAGAGGAGCTGCGTGCCTTAGCCCAGAGACTGGAAGCCGTGATTCCACCAGTCCACCGTGCTTCACCAGTGAGTGTACCCGTTCATGAGAATGTTTCTGTCACTATTCTCGTCGATGATTATGCCGTGGGTGATGAATTGAAGGGGATCAGAATCAGTGAACAGCCTCTTGCTGCAGAGACTGTTAATGTCAGAGCAACCCTCGCTCCGGTTCGCCATCCTGGCTCTTCAAGTTCTTCCGGTTCTAAGAAGCCATCCTCTGGGGCACCCAAAAGGGGAGAAAGTGAAACAAATGCTGTGCACCGTCGGAGGAAGTGCAAACAAAGGACAGAACCGTCATGCTGCTGCTGTGACTATTCCAGTTACTCAACAGCAACAGAGAAGACCAGCTCAGCAGCATCAGCGTCAGCAACATCGTCCTCAGCAGCAGGTTTACCAGCCTCCCATTGATAATCAAGCTGGTACAAGTAATGAGAGGAAGAAGATCATTTTTGATCCAATCCCCATGTCCTACGCCGAACTGTATCCCTCTCTGTTAGAGCGGAACTTGATTACTCCTAGAGACCCGCCGCCCATACCCGTCAACCCTCGGTGGTGGTATAGGCCCGATCAGCATTGTGTGTATCATTCGGGTGCTCCTGGTCATGATGTGGATAGTTGCTTTCAGTTGAAGATGAAGGTTCAAGACCTCGTGAGGGCAGGTATTCTGAACTGTGAAGACTTGGGTCCCCGTGATAATCAAGCTTGAAGATAACAAGTCCTGGGTTGGCGCCGACTTTTTCTTCAGAAGGGTTGTTCAGAAAACAGAAGCTGCTGATGCAAAGGATACTGACAGTTGTCATCCTCAGTGGGATCTATCACAATCGGGTCACTGTGGGCTTTCCTACAGTTGTTCATAAGTCAGAGTAACAATCACTTTGTTTAAAAACCCTTCTCCCATGCCAAAAGGAGAAGTGATGACATTGTTGGCAACATTTTGTGCAATGATATTTTCATTCAAATAATTCATGTTAAACATTTGTTTTTCCATTTGTTTTCCCTTTTCGCTTTTTGCATGAAATTGGTGATCACAAAAAACCCTAAAAAACAAGAATAAAAGCAATCTTTTCATCTGCATAACGATTGTATTGATTTTCAAAGTGCTTTTTATACTCAAAATCATTATGCAGGTTGTTTCTTAAACCCATTGAACGTAATGATCAGACGTCATCTCCCAATTTTGAATTCCCTGTATTCGAAGCAGAAGAAGATGATGTTGAAGGGATTCCTGACAAGATTTCCCGACTTCTTGAGCAAGAAAAGAAGATCACTCAGCTGCATCTCGAGAATCAGCAGAACAGCCAACTGGGGCACGTATCAAAAAAAGAGAGAAAAAGAAAAAGAAAGAGGAGGGTGCAAAGTCAAAAAAAAGGAAGTCAATCAAAATCAAAAGAAAGAAAAAGAAAGAAAAAGAAAGAAAAAGAAAGAAATCAAAAGAAAACAAAAGAACAAAAGCACCCTCAAAGTCCCGAGTTGGCTGATGCTGAATTCGATCGAAAAGAAGAGATCAACTGCCATGTGTCATGGTCAGTCATATCAGCAGAGAGTGAAGAAAGCATTCGATAAGAAGATCAAGCCTCGTGTGTTCCGAGGGACCTTGTGCTCAAGAAGGTCTTGTCTTTCGTGCTCGATTCCAGGGGCAAGTGAACCCCCAAGCTATGAATGTCCATATGTTGTCAAAAGAGCCTCTTCAGGCAGTGTTCTGACACTTACTACAATGGATGAAGAAGTTCACTCGTCCTGTGAATCCTGGTGCAGTCAAGAAATACTTCGCCTAAACAAAAAGAAAAAAAATCAAACAGCTCGCTAAGTTGAACACCCCAAAGGGCGACTTAGGCAAAAAGGAGCGTCTCGGTGGATTGAAAACCCGAAAGGGCGGTCCAGGCAAAAGTTAGAGACATTGAAAAAAAAGAAGAATTTGCATCCCGCTAGATTGAACACCTCACACTGGGGCAATCTAGGCAAAAATTAGGGATTTGGCAAGTAACTGCACCTTGACAAGACTGTGCTCTATATATGTCATCCGTCAGGAATTCTCGATTCGTCGTCGACTGAAGCTCTGAATACATCGAAAATTCAGAATGGTAGAGGAAAGGTCATTATGTTCAATGTAGCCCTCTCCAATATATATCACCGATTTCAAACTTGTACAGATCCATGGAGTCTCGCCCTTTGCAGACTACCATTCCATCACATCAATTTGAGCTTTTACCCAATTATTTGCACTCTTATTTGTTTCAACTCAACAAACGTTTTGCATGTTTTAATTGATAAAGTATCATTGTTTTTCAAAATAAACAATTTTTTCAAAAAAAATTGTTCTTAAACAAAGTGAACGTTCACAATGATGGAAGGATACTTAGGAGACCCACAGTGCTCTCCCAAGGGTGGTATGATTACCAACAGGTAAGACAATTGTTCGTATCTCGAGCATGACTGTATCTTTGTCCTGCAGAACCTCGTATGGTCTCTCCTCAGTGAAGTTGCCCGATGCAGTGTTGTTTGAAGTTGTTCATCTTCATGTTCCCGGCAGTACATATTCTTCCTCCAAATCCCTGTTAGCCCTATCGTGGGGCATCCCCAGCAAGTTTGCTGTTTCGGACATTATTGTGGGGCAGCTCCCCTAGCAGAGTGTTTACCAAAGACTTCAACTTTCGCCTCTCCAGCAGAGCAGTCTTCATCTCTCCCCCAACATGGGTGTTTTTCTTTGAAGATTCAGTATCTGGTGGATCGACATCCCCGTAATCCGACATTCCCTCAGATAGATCCCCCAGTGGAGTTGTTCGCATAAGGAGCTTTATCAATGCTTTTGTATTTCTCATCAGAAATCTGGTTGCTTCTCGGTATCCCTGATTTCCAGCACAAGTTGTTGTGGCGCATCCGCCTGTATGTTGAACGCTTCTCTCCGGTTGTGACCGACGATCCCTCCGGAAGCCTCTTGTGGCTCTTCCTCCCATGCAGAATGAGGACTTTGGTTTTCTCTCCGGATGGTTGATTCCCGGACCGTTGGTTGGAGCATGTCTGTTTGTCAGCATTCATCATACGTTTTAGGTAGAATGCATACATGCATAATCATAGCATTCAGATACTCATGTTGCAGCTGTTGCCGGATATCTGTTGATTGTTACCTCCTGCTGTTTGGTAATGCGGATCTCTCCGATAGTTTTTCCTAGCTGAGTTGGGTATGTCTGATCTCTCCATGTAGAGCCAACCCCTTAAGCAGAAAGTGTCTATCCTTTCCTGCCATTTCCCCACTGAGATACATCCTCGTGGATGACGGTTGCTTCCGTTCCCTCCCTACACGGGATGGGTTTCCCTATTGAGTTCTTTCCTCATTAGGATGAGTCTGGTTTCAGTCTGCCTTTTTGGATCGATCCTAAATTGGCTTCCTGTTGGCTGTCTCCTGTACTTCCCTGGGGCATAAATGAATAGTCGCTCACTAACCGGCACTCATTCATCTTATCCTCAGCGGAATCCATTGGCCTCTGCCTACAAACCGGTAGCTGTAAGTCCTATCTTTGTGGTTTTCTACCCACTAGCTGGTAGTTGTAAAATCCCACATTCTCCCCTTGGTGGAGTTAACCCTTTGTGCTCATCCCGATGATGACTGGTTACTTTTCCATTGGCCTCTACCTACAAACTGGTAGTTGTAAGTCCCATCTTTGTGGTTTTCTACCCACTAGCTGGTAGTTGTAAAATCCCACTTTTTCATCCCCTTGGTGGAGTTAACCCTGTGTGTTCATCCTATGGAGGACTGGTTACTTTTCCGTGGTTTTCTGCCTACTAACCGGTAGATGTAATCCCCTCTTTGCAGTTATCAGTATCCGGTTTGTGATATTTATATTCTTTCCCCTCTGAATACTTGCCTTGACCAAGCAGTATTGTCCCCAGTGGGTCTTCCCCTCCTTTCTGGATACTTGCTCCGAATAAGCAACTTTATCCTCTTTTGATTGGTCAGCTTTTGCATACCTAGTCTGGTACCCAGATGCCTTTCTTTTCGGTCGATTATTCATTTAACAACCTACAACCCGGTTATGGATAACCTTCCATGCGAGTGTATTATCTACGTTTGACGGCTATAGATAATATGTCTTATGTCTTTTCCGGTATTCAGACCGAAGGAGTTTCCGACGATCAGGTCGATGTACTCATGGCACTCAGGCCAATTTTCCGGTATTCAGACCGAAGGAGTTTCCGACGATCAGGTCGATGTACTCATGGCACTCAGGCCAATTTTCCGGTATTCAGACCGAAGGAGTTTCCGACGATCAGGTCGATGTACTCATGGCACTCAGGCCAATTTTCCGGTATTCAGACCGAAGGAGTTTCCGACGATCAGGTCGATGTACTCATGGCACTCAGGCCAATTTTCCGGTATTCAGACCGAAGGAGTTTCCGACGATCAGGTCGATGTACTCATGGCACTCAGGCCAATTTTCCGGTATTCAGACCGAAGGAGTTTCCGACGATCAGGTCGATGTACTCATGGCACTCAGGCCAATTTTCCGGTATTCAGACCGAAGTGGCGTTCAGGCCAATCCGATTTTCAAATCGAAATAGAGTTTCCTCCTCTCCGTTGGTGTCGATAAACGTCGAGTTTTTCCCAATCATCCGTTGATGATTTGGTTGTGTTCACTCTCCCCAATAGAGTTTCCTCCTCTCCGTTGGTGTCGATAAACGTCGAGTTTTTCCCAATCATCCGTTGATGATTTGGTTGTGTTCACTCTCCCCAGTAGAGTTTCCTCCTCTCCGTTGGTGTCGATAAACGTCGAGTTTTTCCCAATCATCCGTTGATGATTTGGTTGTGTTCACTCTCCCCAGTAGAGTTTCCTCCTCTCCGTTGGTGTCGATAAACGTCGAGTTTTTCCCAATCATCCGTTGATGATTTGGTTGTGTTCACTCTCCCCAGTAGAGTTTCCTCCTCTCCGTTGGTGTCGATAAACGTCGAGTTTTTCCCAATCATCCGTTGATGATTTGGTTGTGTTCACTCTCCCCAATAGAGTTTCCTCCTCTCCGTTGGTGTCGATAAACGTCGAGTTTTTCCCAATCATCCGTTGATGATTTGGTTGTGTTCACTCTCCCCAGTAGAGTTTCCTCCTCTCCGTTGGTGTCGATAAACGTCGAGTTTTTCCCAATCATCCGTTGATGATTTGGTTGTGTTCACTCTCCCCAGTAGAGTTTCCTCCTCTCCGTTGGTGTCGATAAACGTCGAGTTTTTCCCAATCATCCGTTGATGATTTGGTTGTGTTCACTCTCCCCAGTAGAGTTTCCTCCTCTCCGTTGGTGTCGATAAACGTCGAGTTTTTCCCAATCATCCATTGATGATTTGGTTGTGTTCACTCTCCCCAGTAGAGTTTCCTCCTCTCCGTTGGTGTCGATAAACGTCGAGTTTTTCCTATTCGTCCTATGACGTCTAGTTGTACCTGTCCCCATGTGGATTTACCTCTCCGTTGGTCTTGGTAAACGTCGAGTTTTTCCTATTCGTCCTATGACGTCTAGTTGTACCTGTCCCCATGTGGATTTACCTCTCCGTTGGTCTTGGTAAACGTCGAGTTTTTCCTATTCGTCCTATGACGTCTAGTTGTACCTGTCCCCATGTGGATTTACCTCTCCGTTGGTCTTGGTAAACGTCGAGTTTTTCCTATTCGTCCTATGACGTCTAGTTGTACCTGTCCCCATGTGGATTTACCTCTCCGTTGGTCTTGGTAAACGTCGAGTTTTTCCTATTCGTCCTATGACGTCTAGTTGTACCTGTCCCCATGTGGATTTACCTCTCCGTTGGTCTTGGTAAACGTTGAGTTTTTCCCATTACGTCCGCTGACGTATGGTTGTATATCTCTTTCCATTCATCCGATGATGATTGGTTACCTCTCCGTTGGTCTTGGTAAACGTTGAGTTTTTCCCATTTCGTCCGTTGACGTATGGTTGTATCTCTTCCAGTCATTCGTTAATGTCTGGTTACCTCTCCGTTGGTCTCGATAAACGTTGAGTTTTTTCCCATTTCGTCCATTGACGTATGGTTGTATCTTTTCCAGTCATTCATTAATATCTGGTCACCTCTCCGTTGGTTCCGATAAACGTTGAGTTTTTCCTAGTTGTCCGTTGGCATCTAGTTGTGATTTCTTTTCCCATTCATCGTCGTTGCGATGTCTGGATGTGGCCGTACCCTTTGAAAACAAAAACCAATAAATACCCAGTAATAAATGTCAAATCCCAGTGGACGTTTCCATTGGTGGATCCCTGTATTGTGCAAATTCTACGGTTCTTTGGTATTCAATCCCTGTTTACCCTGAAAGTCTGACAGCCGTTGCTCTCATCCATTCGGGTTCCCAGCTGATTGAATAGGGGCAGCTGTAGCACCTCAAATTTGCACCCATCATTGTACATACATTTTCATATTAGGTCATAGCATATCATGGTCCATTGCATAGCATTGCATTGCCTCTTTTGCCTCAAGTGCAAGCCAATCAAGAAATTAGGTCAAACTGGTCAGGAGATCAGTCAGTCAAGCAAGCAAGCACAATTCTCAAGGAGCCAAGGCCCTAGGGTTGGTCCAACATGTTCACATGACTTGGGGATCCATTTAAAGTGTTTTGGTCAAGGATTGGATGGTCAGAAGTCATCAGTCAATGCACAGACAGTCAGAAACCCTAAAAGTCAACTGTTGGTCAACTGTCCATTTAATCAGTGATTTGATGATGGAAATTGGTTTGAGAGGTCTCATTCATGTCCAAATAGTCCTCATATATCATGTCAAACACCATCATGGAAGAATTTGAAGCCAGATCAGAAATTTCCAAAAATGGAAACTGGACCTGTAACTGAAACTTACCAAAAATGGAAAGTCTTGATTCTCAAACTTACATCATGATACAAGCTTCAAATGAATTTTGGCCCAACATGAAAGTTGAAGATCTTGTTCTCCCATTTCCAAAAAGTCCAAGAACTCTCAATTCCCATGTGTGGTTGGCAAGTTATGATCGAATCGATTTCAGAAAATCTTGAACTTCAAAGGGCCATATCTCTCAAACCATTTGGCCAATTTTGGTGGGGTTTTTTCCTACAAGTCACATTTGATCCCCTCTTTCCAAAAATATAAATTTCATGAGCCAAAACTTCACCAATCAAAATGGCATTTTTTGACCTATCTCATTTAAATGCAAGTTTGACCAATGTTTGACTTTTTGATATAAACATTTTTCTAACATTTGGCCAATTAGAACAGCTCAGAAATATCATTTAAAACATGTTTGCCAAGTCAAATTATGCAGTACATGAGGCCATTACTTAGTTGCTTGAAATTTGAAAAAGTACAAGTTTCACTATGCTACTCCATACTCCCATGAACCTTGCCATGCTTGGTACTTCTAGCAGCATTCTTGATCATTTTTCTGTCAGTTTGAAGCCTCAATTTGCAGCCAAAAAACCAGCAAAACAAAGGCCATACTAATTTGCTTGAAGTTGGGAAAAAAGGACAAATGCAATCCAACCACATCCCACAACTAGGCCTTGTACTGTCCAGCAAACTTTGAGCATGATTTTCTGTCATGGCTAGTCCCTAGTAGCAGAAGAAAAACCACATTTGACAGCAGAAGAAAGCATGGCTCACTCTCTAAAAAAATCTGACCTTGCTGTTGCATTTCAAGGGGGCTGTCAAAAAACTCATGATGAACTGAGCTTGGTTTTGCATAACAGTACACCTATTCATCATTTTGAAATTCAAAATAGCAGCCATAAAAAAAAACACATGGCAATACAGAATTGGCTCATGCTAAAATCCTCACTCTCTCTCATTTGGCATTTTGGACAAAATTGCAAATTCAGTTCTAAACCACAAGCAACATAAAACAGCATGCCTTTTCCTCATTTTCCTGTCATGGCCAAACCTCACTAACAGCACCACAAGACAGCAGGGTAAAGGCATCATTTTCTGTCATGAGCAGTCACTACTTGCAGCCAGATCACAAAACCAATTTCACTCATTCATTCAAACTCACCTCACTTGCATTTACCAAAAAAAAACTGTCAAAGCTCACAATGAACTAAACCTGAGCCTTGCATTGTGCTTTCAAACCCTGCTAGCCAACATAACACAAACAACATCACTCATTCCAAAAACCTCACTTTGACACCTTTGCAAGAAATCAGTCTAAACACCAAAGAACCAAGACATTGCCTTGCCACAAAAACAACACATCAGGACATGATTTCCTGCTACTGTAAACAGAAGTAGCAGCCTTATAGCACAGAAAATCACTCTCCAAAAAAACCTCACTTTAGCATTTATCAAAGAAACCTGTCAAACCTCCAAAGAACAAACTTTGCCTGGCTTAAAACAATGTCCAAGCAACATTGTGGACCTGTTGCAACCATGTTGCTCCACCTATAAAAGCTCCTTGCAGCACTGTTCTTGCAGCCACCATTCCATGGCAGTCAAGCATTGAACTCCACTCCAAGCATCCACAAGCCAAAGCATCTTCATCATTCACCAAGGCATAGCTGAAGCTTCAACTGTTTCACTTCAAAAGCATCAAACAACCATTGCATCTCATCTGCCTTCCCAATTTGGTAAAAATTCGACCTCCCTCTTTTGTCAAATTGATGCATGCTTTGGATAGGCCTCTCCATGCTGAGCTTCATGATATTTTTATTTTCGAAAATGGTTGCTTATTTATGAAGTTGTGTCGTTTTGAAGTTTGGTGATAAAATTTGTTTTTGTTCGATTCATGAGCATGGCTGTTTTTTATTGAAAACTATTGTTGGATTCATGTTAATGGTTGTTTGATGATCACTTTTGTGTACTTAATTGAGATTTCTGGGAAAATTGTGGTTGAGTCGAATTTGGGATGGTGATGTTGTTTACTGTAGCAAAAACCCTAGAACACATTGCATTGCCCAGAAACTTTCTGTTTTCTCACATACTGCATGGCTTCTTTTGCTAACAACCAATGAAATCATTTCCTTTCCTTGGCCAAAACGCGGCCGTTTGATTTAGTGACCCTGGTATTTACAAAAATGCCACCCCCGGGCCCCATGTCACATTGAATCATGTTATTTCTTTCACAATTATTTCATTTAATCACTCAAACTTCCAAAAATCATAACTTGTTCATTTTTGATCCAAAATAAATGGGATTTTTTTGTGTTGTGTTCATCATGGTCTCTACTTTTTTATCATTATTTTTCCAGAATTTTGTGATCAATGGATGTTAATTTGTATGAGGGTTTGTGACATGCGACCAATTTTTGTACACTTTGCCAAAACATTTGTGAAATGATGAGAATGTATCCAATGGCTCCCAAATTTTTTGTGCTTAAACTAGACACATTCATGGTGATTTTGGTGTAGAGTTTGTGAATTTATCATTTGTGGTTTGTGAGTTATGATTTTTTGAATTAGGGTGTGACAATTTGTGTCACACCATTGATGTCCAACTTCATGATTTTCATTGCCATGCTTCTTGACCTCCAATTGATCTGATTTTTTGCATGAACCTACTCTTGTATGTCTAGTTTACATGTGAATTTTCTTGGAATTATTTGTGGCATTTCCTAATTGTTTGGGATTTTCTCCCCTGCTTGGTCATATGTTGACCTCATGTGACACATGTTCCCATTTCATTTGTGAAATTCTCATACTTTATTAGATGGACATGAAATTTTACATGTGATAACTAGACATCCTCATCTTTACCATGGTCTTAGTCCCATTCATTTATCATACACCATCTCTGATTTATGATTTTTCTAAGTTGATGCATGTTTGGTTGACTTCTTTGAGCATGTTCAAAATTGCTTTGACTTTCTGATTTTCATTGACTGCCTTCCACTTGTCCAAATGAGATGAAATTTGACGTGCTTACCATGCTGTGGATTGTGATTGACCATGATTTATTTGGTGATTTTTGGAAATGTTTGAGTTGACTTTTGAGTTAAATCTTGCTGTTGACTCCTATGAGCTTCTGTTTGCTATACTTTGACCTAAATTGTTCATGAAATGATGATAGTGATTGATATGCATGTGAACCCAATTGGTTGTGTTTCTTGAATGTTTAAACTTGACTTTGATTGGATATCCCTTGCTGTTTTGGCTTTCTCATTCATTTTTGACCCTAGGCTTGCCCTAGTGGTCCTGTTACTCACTTTTGAGCTTGTGTTTTCAGGTTGGCCAACAAATGACCAATGAGACCAATTCTTTTTGTTTGAACTTGCCTAAATACCATGACTAACTTGTGTGTTTTGTAGGTGGCTTGGCTCACATGCCTAGAGCCTTGTGCCTTGCACATCCATGTGCCTCTAATTAACTGTTGGTGTCTGTTTCTTTTTGCTTTGTTTGAAGTTGCATACTAACATCTGCTTGACTGTTTCAGGTGCTTTTAGTTGCTTAGTTCCTTGTGAACTTTTTGCTTTGCTTTGCTTGCATAAGCAATTTGCATTGAGGTATGTCTCCTTTTCTTCATGTAGTCTGGAAGACCTGGCCTGTTATTTGGCCAGGCAACTGTCTGAAGTCCTCCTTAAGAGGCAATGTTTGTGGATGTTTAATTTTGTCCTTGCATAGAGTCAAAGACCTCCTAAGTGAAGAGGCAATTGGTGGAAGGTAGGGATATGCAATCTATCCCCCACTATTCAGTGTGTCATCTGCTTTGCTCACACCACTGTGTTGATGCATTGCAGATACAAACTCAAGATCTTGTACAATTGTACAGTTGAGTCAGTTTTAAATGTGTAGAAGGGTTCCCACTTTCTGAACCCACACATTCTTGTCTTAAGCTCTCCCAGGCCAGGGATAAGAGCTGTGAAGTCTTATCTTCACTCACCTTTCATCTGCTTCACCTTAGCCCCGCAATGGCAAGGTTAAGAGCAACATCCACCCAGTTCCAGAGGTTTGTTTGTTGAGGTTGATATGACCCCTTGACTAAAACCTAACCCTTGTTTGAGCCACTTGTTTGTGTATAGTGTGTGCTATCTGTGCTTGTAGGATTGTTTGACTTGCTTCCTGTGCAAGTTAGGATTGTTTAGCTTGCTTCCTGTGCAAGTTAGGGTTAGTTTAGACTTGCTTCCTGTGCGAGTTAGGTTTTGCTTGGCTTGCTTCCTGTGCAAGTTAAGTGTGTGTATGGCTTGCTTCCTGTGCAAGCCATGCTTAGGATAGGCTGGCTCCCTGTGCCAGTTAGCTAGAAACCTTAACTTAGGGATGATTTTGCATGATAACATCTAGGCTCGAGCCGTAGTCTCCCTAGTGTTGTGTCTCCCTCTGTTATCTGGTTAGGCTAATCCTTTATCCCTCTGTAGGGGAACTACATCGCCCTGATCTTCATACCAGATGAAGTATGTAGGCAGGAGATTGAGCTGATCTCTCCGGGCGCCCTTTTTCTTTTTGTGTGTGTTGTATGACAGTTGCTAGGCTCGAGTGCCTGACTCCTTAGCAATCTGTTGTCTGTCTGTTTGAGTGCGTGTTTGACAGTTATAGGCTCGAGTCCCCGACTCCCTATTAACTTGTTGTGTTGTTGTGTGCTTGGAAGCCGATGTAAGTCCATCGAGTGGCATTTGGGTTCCAGTGTGGGTGTGTTTTTGGTTCGGATGCTGATATAAGTCCAGTGATTGGCATTCAGGCTCCACGTTTGCCTCTTTGTGTGTGTTTTGGTTCGGATGCTGATGTAAGTCCAGTGATTGGCATTCAGGCTCCCCATTTGCCTTTGCCTGTGTTTGTTTGTGTGCGTGTCAGCCGAGCTACGAATGCTCTGATTCTTCTCTCGTCCGAGAAGATACGTATGCATAGGATGCGATATCCTAGCGAGCATGTGTCGTCTCCCCAGTCCGAACTACTTGGACTCTGATGTCTATGCCTGATAGACTAAGTAGGCCCAGGATGCGACATCCTGCCGAGTTCAGTTTCAGTCAGTCTCTTTCGTTTCTTTCAGCCAGTGTGTGTGAGTTTGAGCAGTGTTTAGCAACCAATATTCCTTCCTTTTGTGCGTGGATCCCGTAGAGTACTACGGATGCGTAGGGGTGCTAATACCTTCCCTTCGCATAACCGACTCCCGAACCCATTCTCTTTGATCGCGAGACCATGTTCTTTCCTAGGTTTACTCTGAGCGTTTCCTTTCCCTCTTTTGGGATAAATAACGCACGGTGGCGGCTCTGTTGTTCTTTCTTTTCCCGCCGGTTTTTCGCGTGATGCGACATCATCCACTTTGCTCACACCTTGTGTTGATGCGTTGTGGATATTAACCCAAAATCTTTGTTGTGCCAGTCATATGTGGAGAAGAGTTCCAACTTTCTGAACTCCCACACTTTCATTTGTCTGAAGCTCTCCCAGGCCAGGGATAAGAGCTGTGAGGCACACCCCTCACTTCCAATTTCATCTACTTCACCTTAACTCTCAATGTTAGGGTTAAGAGCTAACTACACCCGATTCCAGTTGGCTTGTGTTTCACAGCCTAACCTTGTATGAGCCCAATTGATTGCATATAGTATGTGTGATTGTTTATTGTGCTTATGTTGTTTGACTGTGCTGTTTAGGATAGCTCGCTGCCTGTGCAAGTTAGATAGAAACCTCAACCTAGGACCATTGTGGATTGCATGATAACTATTAGGCTCGAGCCAGTCTCCCTTCTAGTTTGTCATTTCCCAGTCTCTGGTTAGGTTAGAAGTTCTTTCCCTGTTAAGGGGAACTACGTCGCCCTGATCCTCATACCAGATGAGGTACGTAGGCAGGAGATCGTACGAGATCTCTCCGGGCACCCTTTTCCTTTTTTTGGTGTGTGTTTGCTTGACAGCTAGTAGGCTCGAGTACCAGACTCCCTGTTAGCTTGTTTGTTCAACTTTTTTGTTGCTTTTGACGACTCAGCGTCCTGTTAACTCCTTTTGTGCGTGTTTGGAGTCCGACATAAGTCCAGCGATTGGCAGTTGGTTTCCTGTATGTGTTTGTTGGTTCGAAGTTTGATGTAAGTCCAGCGATTGGCATTCGGTTTCCATGTTTGCCTGTTTGTGTGGAGTCTAACGTAAGTCCAGCGATTGGCAGTCGGTTTCCTGTGTGGTTTTGTTTCGGCGTGCGTGAGCCGAACTACGGAAGCTCTGATTCTCATTCCAGATGAGATACGTAGGCATAGGATGCGATCTCCTAGCGAGCCCTTTCCCCTCTTCTTCCATCTTTGTTTTATTCTAGTGTGAGTGTGCATTCTTTTGAGCAGTGTTTAGCAACCTTTCTTCTATCCTTTTGAGAGTGGATCCTGTCGAGTACGACGGATGCGTAGGGGTGCTAATACCTTCCCTTCGCATAACCGACTCCCGGTCCCATCTCTCTTTGGTCGCGAGACCATGTATTTTCCAGGTTTACTTCGAGCGTTTCCTTTCCCTCTTTTGGGATAAATAACGCACGGCGGCGGCTCTGTTTGTTTTGCTTTTTCTCGCCGGTTGTTTTTCGCGGATGCGACAATAGGCTGGATAGTAATAAAGGCTGACAGTAACTGAATCCCAACTTCAACATTTGGATTAGGTCAAAAATACCCAATTCTTTCCAAAATGAGGCTTCCCTCTTCTCAACTTTTGTTAACCAAGCGAGATAGGATTTGTCTAGAGTTGGATAAGACCGAAAGGGTCTGAAACTATCAGTGATAAAGTCCAGTTGAAAAGCCTCTCTCTGGTTTAGATCCTCGTTGTCTTTAGAAGAAAGGGTTTTGTTAGCTATGGGTTTAGTAGTATGGTGACAAGGAAAAAATTGAGCGCACTTCTCTAAATGTTCTTCAGATACTAATGGGCCTAGAAACCCTAAAGCATTTCCAGAAAGAAGGGAAGGAACCATTACCTGAGAAGCAAAAATTGCTTTCTGTTCTTTCAAAAGTTTTGGAGCAGTGATGTATTCTCGGTCCCCAACGGTGATGGTTGTGTTGGTTGGAATGTTCTGGGAAGTAGAACTTTTTGAAGGTCCAGTACCTTTGATGTTCTTTGATTGCTTTTGTTGTTTATCAGAAGACATTGTAATGGACTTTGGAAATTTTGAAAGATTAGGGTTTAGGGAAGAAGAAGCGTTTTCAGAGAGGTTGAAGAAGATGAACTTAGATGAAAAATGGAGATTTTCGTGAAAAGAGAGAGAAAAATGACAAATGAGCTTTTATAATGCTGAACATGCGAAGCTGACTGGTTACGCTTTACTAGGGTAATGGGCCACGTGGAAGTTTTTCTGAGAAAAGGGTGTAGGGAATACTATTCATTTTCTTGGAAGTTGAAACTCATGATGACATATAACTGCGCACACGTTCTGATGAGACGTTTTGAAAAAGTTAATCATGATTAACTGACAAACATGGACTTTTAGGTCTATGAAAGGTCTCTGGTCGAAATCTGGTGAATACAAAAAATGCCCATTTCTACAGTAATTCGAAATAGACATTTCTTGGGGGCAATTTGTTAGCTGGGGATTTCGACAGATAGCTGAAGGTCTTTAGAAATGTTATATTTTTGAGAATAAGCATAAGATGACTGTGGCGAAGCTATTTAATTCTCTTTGGGGGTGAGCAATTATTTGTTGTCGAAGCCTGGAACTTAGAAGATTTTTTGGGTTTTCATAAAGCTCTCTTCGACATAGGCGTTCACAGAGTTGAAGCTTCAAGCGGAAGTATTTGAAATTTAAACAAAGCTGTTTCGTCAGGCCAACACGTGGAAACATCTGAGATATGCAACGCTTGAGAACGGCGAACGTGACAGTCATATGTGTAAAGGCCGTTAAGGTCAAATTACTATAAATAGGGGTCTTAGTTTTAGATTCAAGTGGGTGGTTCAAACAGATATACAGAAATTCACAAAATACACTCGAAGTACCGGAGCGAGAGAAAAGAGTTTTACGCTAAAAATGTATGTATGAAGAACACCATAAGTTTCGTTCATGTTATATTTTTCATACCAATTGTTTAAATTTAAAGTATTTTACAGCCTTTTTATCTGTCGAATTGCCCTTTCTTTTCAGTAATTTATCATCACCTTTACTTCTACATTTACACTTTGCTAAGTCTTCATTTCCAGTACTTTCTCAAAACTTAAAGCATTTACTTCGAGTCATTTATCTTTACCTTTCCTAAGTCTTTTTGTTATCTTTAAGAAACCTTTTACTACAAAGTTATCGTCATTTACTTTGTTCATAAAGTCATAAGTTTCATTTAGAATTGTTGTCTAAACACTTTTCGTCATCCACAAATTAGAAACAAACTTAACCATGAGTCAAATCACCATAATAATAATTCTTAAGACACATGTCCTAGGATCAATCTAGTCGATCCTGTGAGTTATCAAAAAATATATAAATTTGGAAGACTAGCGGTTGTTTATCAGAAATCACTGGTAAATAGTGCGTGACTAAGCAAGTGTGAACTGAACCCATAGAACCTATCTCCCAAGAATCACTCCTCTTTCGGTAAGATGCTGACAACCGGGAGAGACATAACTCATTACGAGAATAGATCTTATACCTCGTTGCATTAGTTCGATCAACCCTATAATCAACTGATAATTCAATCTGATACTTTTTAATGGCTCTAACACTGTCTTCTTTTGTACGAAATTTGTCTCCTTCTTTCAATGATCCTTGAATTTTCACATAAGGATTGTGAAATATATCTGACGAAGGTTCATTTCCACCCAAATTCAAAGTTGTCATGTGTTGATATGGACAATATACATGACTAAATGGTAAAGTCTCTTACTGGTGGTCGACAGTTTCATCTTTCATCATTTCATCAACCAATAACTCGTCTTCTTCTTCTTCCTCGTCAACAACATCGGCTTCATCTTGTTTGTCGTCATCAGTTTCACAAAACACTTGTGATAGATCAACGAACTGAGATAATTGATTTTGTTGTGTTACAATATATAACTCAATATCATTGAACCCATATTGTTCATGATTGAGAAACATATGATGAACATCGTCATCATCTGATAAAACTTGACTTGGTTGTTTGCAAAAAACACTGGATTTTTGTAGATGATTTGTCCCACCCGACTACACTGTAATTTCTTTTCTATTCTTTGTTTCAAATGTGAAAAATTTGATCGTCTATTTATTATAAACCGAGTAACTTATGTGTTACGAAAACAAAAACCGGATAACTCACATTCAAATATTTCACCATCGTTATGGGCATTGATCATGTAATGTGGTGATGACGCCATTTTTGTAAGATCCAAATTTAGTGTATTATGGTGATAGGCATTGATCACGTATTAGCATGCAGTTAAATAAGGATAATGGTGAATATCCATAAATCAAGGTATGCGCCATAGGGTGTGGCGTATGTTATATGGTTTTAACTTAGGCACTATTTGTAGTGGCATCTACGAAGAATCTTGTATGCATAAGCCTAGTGTTCAGATTACAACGAATCTTTGCCATGATTCCCTAGATGATTCTGTTTTCACTGTTCAATGTATGCGCCCTTGCCAATGGTGCATGGTCTTGGAAAACAATGCATGCGCTATAACAAGACAAGGAATCCGCTCTGCCATGATTCCTTGCATGATTCCTCCTGCCCTAAAAGGACAACACATGTGCCCTCCCCAATGACGCATGCCCTAAAAAGACATAAATGCGCCAACCTCAATGGCGCGTGTTTCAGACATCACATGCAAAAAAAACTTTCACGTGAATGCAACTTACACTCAACCTAGTTTCACATTTATAAATACTGATGTTTATTAGCCTTTCCATCAAACACACTCAACCTATCTACATTATCTGCAACACTCAACATATCTACATTGTCTGCAACACTCAACTATCTATTTTGTCAACAACAAATACTCAAACGCATTCAATAAAATGTCTCTATTGACCATAGGTGATGAACATCGAGGAACAATCGACAATATTGCAACATATATAAGTTATTACTTATTCTCTATTGTTTATTACTTATTCTTACTTATTTCTTAATTATCTTTTGTTAGGACCCAAAGAGATTTCGATGTCGTATACATGAATATGTATGACACGACCATTCGATAGAACTGTATCTACAAGCATGCGGGTTTGGTAATCTACTTAACATAGTCTCATACTCAGTTGATTACAAATTTATTCTTGCTTTGGTAGAAAGATGGAGACCCGAGACCCACATATTTCACCTTCCTTTATATGAGTGTACTGTCACACTTGAGGACGTCTACATGTTGTTAGGTCTACCTATCAATGGTAAGGTCGTAAATGGTAGAGTTAACCAAGATAACTCTATATGCGAGGAATTATTGGGTGCCCATTTGTATGAAGACACAACTACGGAACAGACTTCGGGTCAACCTAGGGGTCAAGGTATTAATTTAAAATATCTTGAACAGTATTATTCAAGTATAACATTAAACGAAGAATCTACTGAGTATGTGTCATACGGTGAACTGACTTTGTGTGTTTTTGCTTTGGAAAGCAAATGTCGCGGATAGCAAGAGTTGCCACCGACTTTTCTTTTATCCAATAAGGAAAGGCGGAAAAGAACAGGAAAAACCTTGATTAGATTTTGAGTTCGGGAGGTATATTATACAAAGGGAAGGTGTTAGCACCCTTTGTATCCATGGTTATCCATGGGCTCTTAATTGCTTAACTCACTTATGTTTTTCTTGTTTGAAAAAGTGTTAGAGAAATGTTTAGAAAATGTTTTGAAAAGAGAGTTTAACTTTGTAATGATTCTTATACGAATGTATACAAAGTGTTTATCTCGTTTAATTTTGAAAGTTGTTTAGAAAAATATAACTCGGTAATGATTCTAGTACGAATGTATACCAAGTGGTGATTTTCTAAAAGATGTTTTGAAAGGTGTGAGGTGTGAAAAGTATTTTAAGTTGTGAGTAAGCATTTAAGAGTTATACCTACCCGAGGTCTTTATAGGTATTTCCTATCCTTATGAGGGTAAAATTGTCCTTACTATTGAGAAGTAAGTAGGCTTATCCTTTGGATGTAAAGGGACATCGTAGGGTCGTCGATTGGTCATTGAAGGCAACATTTATAAGGATACTTTAGCATTCGAAGGGACAATCACCATTTAACCGTAGGCTACAACGACGGGCCATCGAGGGACAAAATCATATATTCGAAGGCAACATCCGAGGGACTATGATTTATCTCGTAGGGACATGATGATTTAACCGAAGGGTCTTTGCTAAGTGTAACCCCACATTCGCGGGACATGACCGTAATATCGTAATACCATAAGGCAACAGAGAGAGGGCCAAGATCACATGTATTCAAAGGCAATATTTTACAATCAGTTAGGTAATTAGGTAATTAGGATGAATCTCCACAAGGGTATACCACAAATAAAGTGGAATACCTAGCAAGCTACCTTTTCCGGGAGTATGTGGACCCTTACAAAATTCAGCAAACAGGTCAGAATACCAAACCAGGATGCAATCGAGAAGTGCACCAAACAAAAGGAATCACAACAGTAATAGTGTTAGGTAAACAATGCATGGTTACAATAAAACATGCCAGATGAGCGAAGATCAAAACAGAAAAAATCAGCGACTGTCATGCTCGCTGCTGCCTCGCCTAGCGAGGGCTTAACGAACACTCGCTACAGGTTCGCTCATCGATGTGCTAGCGAACGGCTGCGGGTTTTGAGTTTAATGGCAGTACGATTTCAGCAGGCTCCAAACCCTATGGCATCCACTACAGAAATTACATGGTTAAACGTTCAAGATGTCCATGCATACATAAATCCACATGCAAAACCTCAAATATATTCATGAATTCAATTATAATATCACATGTAAATTGGGAGCATAAAGCGGTAATGGTAGTGTAAACCTGTTTGCAATTGAATTGCAACGTTGAATTGGCAGATCACTCTTAGGGTTGGTACCAGATCGAGTGGGCGGATGTAACCTTTGTGCGGATGAGTTTCCTTCAGGGTTTCCTTTAGGGTTGCTCTGAATTCTTTTGGTTAGCCTCCAGGGTTTGCTGTTCCTCCTTTCTGTTTGTTTTTCCGTCTTTTCGTCCTCCTTTCCTCCTCCCCTTTTTCGTGAATGAAGTTCTGGTATTTATAATGATTTCTGTGACCTAATGGGCTCAGAATGAAGCCCAAACTTTCTGGTATTCGCAAGCTTCGCTAGGCGAGGGGTGCAGCGAAGAGTTCGCTAGGCGAATGGATTTGCTCGCCTAGCGAGCATGCCAGTTTAAGTCCTTTTCTGGATTGGGCCACCTGTGAGCTGGGCCTTTGTTCCTTTAAGGTCAATGTCTTGAACAATGAGTTGGAGTGCCTTGAAGAATGTCTTGAAAGATTAACGGGCAAATTTTGGGGTATGACAGCTGCCCCTGTTCAATATTCTTAGACCGAGAGAGTTAGAATGGTATGTACGCCATTCGTGATCTGGAGGTGGAAGATTATTGAACACTTAGAATGCCCGAAAATTTGCACTTGTTAAGTGAGATGGTCTTGGCGGAGATGGGCTTAGAGATGCCATCCAGAAAGTTTGATGATGAGAGCTTCAGAGTGCGTCGTACATCAGACCGTATCTGAAGACATGGGTGTCACTCCGGGTCGTACGCTAGACCGTGTAGTGAGTCATCCATTAGGCTGTCAACTTCACTGGGGATAAAAGATCAGAATGGATCATACGCTAGATCGTATCTGAGTTGCAGAATGAGTTATCCATTAGGCGGGTGACTTCGCTGGGGATAAAAGATCAGAATGGATCGTACGCTAGATCGTATCTGAGTTGCAGAATGAGCCGTATGTTAGGCTGTATCTGAAGAAAGTAGTCGTACGCTAGACTACACCTCGGAATGTACCGTACGCTAGGTAGTATCTAAGGAATGAAGATCAGAATGGATCGTACGCTAGATCGTATCTGAGTTGCAGAATGAGCCGTACGTTAGGCTGTATCTGAAGAAGTAAGGATCAGAATGGATCGTACGCTAGATCGTATCTGAGTTGCAGAATAAGCCGTACGTTAGGCTGTATCTGAAGAAAGTAGTCGTACGCTAGACTACACCTCGGAATGTACCGCACGCTAGGTAGTATCTGAGGAATGAAGATCCAAATGGGTCGTACGTTAGACCGTATTGGAATAGTTGAAGAAATCATATGTTGGGCTGAATCAGAATAAACCGTACGTTAGGCTATATCTGATAGTATTTGTATACGTTGTATTTGCAGTAAATGTCTGGGATGGGCTTAAAGATGCCATCATTAGGAGGATGTCAGAATGCTTGCCAGAATGAATGTTTATATGGAGTATATCTGAAAGATGTATCTGAATCTTGAATGTGATTGATAAAGGTGTCATCCTGAATGAACCTTTTATTTTGACTATATCAGAAGGATAATTAACCTGAAAAGAAAAGTTAGCTTCATGCCATGTCATAATGCATGAGATGTTTTATGCTTGCGAACATTGTATGCATGCGTATGCTGTGAAATGATGTAATGAATGAATTATGCGTCTGAGAAGTTCTGCCAGGGGAAAATAAATCCCGAGATTCCGGTCGGAGACATTTGTGTTGATGACCCTTTCTCAGCTGGGGTATGTGATTTCTGTCTGATGGTAGAAATATTCACCAGAAGCCTGGCTGGGGATGGAAGAGATGACCAGTCTGTCTAGTGATGCCAATTTCTTCTGGGGAATAACTGGCTTTGCTGGGGAATAGAATTGGCAACAGATTCATTGGAAAGCATGGTTAGACCTTCTCCTCGATCCTGAAGTCTTGTAGTAATTGCTATTTCTATTTTATGCATGCATTTTTGTTAAACATCGATCATATTCAAATGCATATATTAATTCAAATTAAATCAATGGACGTTTATGCAAACAAAACAGAAAAAGTAAAACAAAAGCATCTTTTTGGAAATAAAATTGTATTGATTTTGAAAGAGGGCCTATAAACAGGCAATTTGAGCACAAGGAGACAGAAATCCTAGTAAGAGGAAATTGTCGAGAAAACAAAGAAAAGCTATGAAGAAAAAGTCCTATTGATTTTAATTCTGCCACTGTCATTATGTCTTCAAGCATCTCATCTCCTGCTGTCGGATAGAAGTGATTGGCTTGTTCAGTCCCTTTGACTTGGGTGAAGGCTGACTGAGAACGGGACATAGTCATACGCTTTTAATCCCTAATTTTTGCCTGGACCGCCTTTTCAGGTTTTCAGTCCACCAGGATACCCTTTTTTGCCCAAGCCGCCTTTTCAGGTTTTCGACTTGTCGGGTGTACCTTTTTATATGTTTATCCCTAATTTTTGCCCGAACCCTTTTGGTTCGCCGGGATGCCCTTACTTTTGCCTAGATACGTCGACCTAGCGGGTCTCTTTTATGCGTAGTATTTTTTAACTATGTCCGCGTTCACGGGATGCGGGAAGTCTTCGCCATCCATTGTAGTGAGCATCATGGCTCCACCAGAGAATACCTTCTTAACTACAAATGGCCCTTCGTATGTGGGAGTCCATTTGCCTCTAGGATCACCTTGTGGTAGAATGATACGCTTTATCACCAAGTCGCCAATTTGATAAACCTGTCTCTTGACCTTTTTGTTAAATGCCTGGGTCATGCGCTTCTGATATATCTGCCCATGACAAACAGCCGCGAGTCTCTTCTCATCAATCAAATTTATTTGATCGAGTCAAGTCTGAATCCATTCATCCTCATCTAAGCCTGCCTCTTTCATGATTCTTAGAGAGGGAATCTGAACTTCCACTGGTAAAACGGCTTCCATTCCGTAGACTAAAGAGAAGGGAGTTGCCCCTGTCGAAGTGCGTACTGAAGTGCGATAACCATGAAGAGCAAACGGTAACATCTCATGCCAGTCTTTGTATGTTACTGTCATCTTTTGTATAATCTTCTTAATATTCTTATTAGCAGCTTCTACGGCACCATTCATCTTTGGCCGGTATGGAGAAGAGTTATGGTGTTTTATCTTGAACTGCGTGCAGAGTTCAGTAATCATCTTGTTGTTCAAATTAGTGCCATTGTCAGTGATAACTCTTTCAGGGATGTCGTATCGACAAATGAGATTATTCTTGATGAATCGTGCCACCACATTCTTGGTGACAGAAGCAAATGAGGCTGCCTCTACCCACTTTGTAAAGTAATCAATAGCAACAAGGATGAAACGATGTCCATTAGAAGTAGTAGGTTTAATCTCTCCAATCATATCAATGCCCCACATTGCAAAGGGCCAAGGTGCTGTCAACATGTTCAATGGAGTAGGAGGTACATGTACTTTGTCCGTATAGATCTGGCACTTGTGACAAATTCTGGAGTGATGGTGGCAATCAGCTTCCATGGTAGACCAATAATACCCTGATCTCAGAATCTTCTTGGCCATCGTATGTCCACTAGAATGAATCCCAAAAACACCGTCATGTATGTCTTCCATAATCTTTTCTGCTTCCCTTTTATCCACACAGCGCAGCAAAGTCGAATCATGATTACGTTTGTATAATACTCCATTAGTAAAAAAGAATTTAGCGGAGAACCTCCTCAGAAATTTTCTGTCATTGATGGATGCCCCTTCAGGGTATTCCTGAGTTTCTAAATATCTTTTTACTTCGTGGAACCAAGGTTTCTCTTCTACTTCATCAACGTTAAGTTCATAACAGTATGCTGGTTCATCTAATCGTTCAATGGTGATCATGGGAGCTTCATTGTCCCATCTGACTCTGAACATAGATGACATGGTAGCCAATGCGTCTGCCAACTGATTCTCTTCTCGTGGAATATGTTCGAATGTAATCTTTTCAAAGTATGGGATTAATGTCAACACCCGCTCTCGATAAGGGATGAGATTCAGATGTTTAGTATCCCATTCTCCTTTGATCTGACTGATTACCAAGGCTGAGTCTCCATACACACTCAAAAACTTGATTCTCAGGCCTATAACAGCTTTAAGTCCCAAAATACATGCCTCATACTCGGCCATATTGTTGGTACAATCAAAACATAGTCTAGCAGTGAAAGGCGTGTGGCAACCCTTGGGGGAAATAATTACAACCCCAACCCCATTGCCCAATGCATTAGAAGATCCGTCAAAAACCATAGTCCATCGGGATCCCCTTTCGGGTCCTTCATCCGGTCCAGGTTCTTCATAATCAGTAACAAGCATGACATCCTCATCTGGGAACTCAAAATTCATAGACTGGTAATCATCAACTGCTTGATGAGCCAAATGATCCGCTAACACGCTTCCTTTGATTGCTTTCTGGGTAGTATACTGGATATCATACTCTGTTAAAATCATCTGCCATCTTGCTATTCTTCCGGAGAGGGCAGGTTTCTCGAATATATATTTGATAGGATCCATCTTAGAAATCAATAAAGTGGTACGATTCAACATATACTATCTTAGTCGGCGAGCAGCCCAAGCCAAAGCACAGCAAGTTTTCTCGAGTAATGAGTATCTTGTTTCACAGTCGGTAAACTTTTTGCTAAGGTAGTATATGGCATGCTCTTTTCGACCAGACTCGTCATGTTGCCCCAACACACACCCCATCGAATTTTCCAACACGGTCAAATACATGATTAGAGGTCTTCCTTCAACTGGTGGCATCAGAATTGGAGGGTCTTGGAGATATTTCTTGATTTTGTCAAAAGCTTCTTGACATTCATCATTCCATATTATCTCTTGATTTTTCCTCAGTAATTTTCTTGTCTACTTCAGTACCCAGATTCAGTTGATTCCTCATGCGGCTGTATGGTCTTTTCTTCTTGCAGTACCAGTCTGGCAAGCTCTTCAGGTACTTCACAATCTTCCTCACTTCCATCCTCGGCTTGGTAGATCGGATTTTCGAAGTCATAATTAACAGTAGCAGAACTATTATCAACAGGATCCAGAGTGGATATGGATACGCAATTTGTTACGTGAGTGTGTGCAAGAAAACATAGCTTGTTTGAAAAATGACAGGAAAGATAAAGAGCGCAATATTTGAATGCAAAAAAGTCCATTGATTTATTGAATGTGAATACGCTTATGAAAATGACAAAACATTTAACCAAATTTGATACACTAAATAAGCAATAACAATCACTCCTGACTAAAGGAAATCAGGATAGTGTCTTCAGCCTTCCAATTATTGAGTCTGTCACCAATTGTTGGGAAAATCCAGCCCTCCAAGTCGCAATCGCTATCAGCATCTTCTACAACATTAATCTGATCTTTGACTATCTTTTCAGAGTTAAACCCCAGGCCAGACTTGTCAGACTTGTACGGTACATCGATCAGTTGACCCCAGCCAGTATGACCACCATCTTCAACCACGGCTTGAGCATCTTTCAGAGAAATCATAGCAGGAGGAGCACGAAAAACCTTGGGCACCCGGGAAGTTGGCTTAAGGACAGGACTAGTCGGAGGAACTACTTCAAATGACTGAGAAGGAGTCTCAAAGAATTCACCATCCATCTCGACGTATCTGAAGGCCTGCACACTACTGGCAATATACTCTTCTTCCCCACACACAGTGACGATCTTACCCTCTATTGGATACCTCAGCTTTTGATGGAGAGACGAAGCTACAACACTTGCCCCATGAATCCAAGGGCGTCCCAGCAAGCAGGAATAGGCAGGACGAATGTTCATTACGTGAAAGATAGTGTTGAAAACCTGAGGTCCTATCTTGATAGGGAGAACCACTTCAGCATGGACGACACTCTTCGCACCGTCGTAAGCACGCACCACAACGTCACTAGGCTTCAGTTCAATGCTTTTACAGTCAAGCTTATCGAGTACAGCTTTCGGTAGCACATTCAAAGAAGAGCCATTATCGATCAACACATGAGCCAAGGTGATCCCCTTACACTCAATGGAGATGTGCAGAGCTTTGTTATGATTCTTTCCTGCTGGTGTCAGGTCAGCATCGGAAAAGCCTAGGCCATTGTCAACAGTCAGGTTAGCAACATAGTTTTCGAACTGATCGACAGATGTCTCCTGAGGTACATGAGCGGTCTTCAGGAATTTTATCAATGCATTGGCATGAGATTCAGAAGATAACAACAAGGATAACATCGAAATTTTAGACGGAGTATGCCCCAACTGTTCTACCACATCAAAATCACTCTTGCGGATGATTTTCAGCATTTCTTCCATTTCTCGTTTGGCAACATCTTCGGTAGTAACTTCGGCTGGTGTCCTTGACTGAGAAGGATTGGTTACTGGTTCCTTTCCTCGAGTTTCAGGGGCGGGAGGTGAGATTTATGGAGAGAAGATCCTTCCACTTCGAGTAATTTTACTAGTCCCAACAATGTCATTAGGATTAGCAGAATTATCAACTTGCTTTATGCCGTGGATGTAAACATCACCTCCATAATTCCATGGAATGGCTTTGCTTGAGGAATACGGTATTGGGCCAGGTGCAGTAATAATTAGGGGAGCTACCTTGGGCTCAGCAGTAATCTTCACAGGCACTCTAGTAGCGGTAATCTTCACCGGAACTTTGGACCTAGCAATCACAGATATTTCTTCAATAGGGTTTTCCACCTTAGGAATCTTTTCGAAGAGAATTGTGCGATCATCCATCAGCCGTTGAATACCACTCCTCAACTTCAAGCAATCATTGGGTCGGGGTATACAGAGATCGCAATTTTCAGCACAACCTGGAAATAAACCAGCTTGCAACAACTCCTTCTTGATGGTCAAGAGAGGAGATGCTAAGTCAGCTACATTAGAAATGTGAGAATTGTCATCCACAGCATTAACAGTCTTGTCATGATTAGGCATAGGAGCAGTGATGATATTAGGAGTCTCTGGAGGATCAAATTCAATTTCTCCAGCGTCGATCATATCCTGAACCTTATTCTTCAACAACCAACAATCATTTGTATCATGCCCGGGGCTATCGGAGTGATATGCACACCTGACATTGAGATTATAACGAGGAGAAGTAGTGTTCGGATTTGCAGGAGGATCTCTGAGGGTAATCAAATTTGCTTTTAGCATACCCTGCAGGGCTTGTGCTAAAGTCATATTGATCTTAGTAAACTGCCTTCTTGGTCTGTCTTGTCCGTGTTGGAAGTTTTGAGATGGCGATGCTGCAATCGTAACTGCTCCAATAGTATGGTCACGATTTTTCTTGTTATGACCCCTTTGACCGTACACAGCATTTGACTCGTTCCTCCCCTGGTAGGACTTTTTGGTGCTTGCAGAGGTAGCCACCTGTATCTTTCCACTTCGAATGCCGCTTTCAACACGTTCACCCGTCAATATAAGTTCAGTGAAACCCGATGAAGAACTTCCCAATAGGTGGCTGTAGAATGGGCCAGTCAGTGTACTCATGAACATGTCCACTAATTCTCGATCAGTCATAGGGGGTTTGACTCTGCCAGCCAAATCTCTCCACTTTTGAGCATATTCTTTGAAGCTTTCTTTAGAGCCCATAGTCATATTCTGCAACTGTAGCCGAGTAGGCGCCAATTCAGAATTATACTGGTAGTGCTTGTAGAAAGCTGTCGCTAAATCAGTCCAGGTGCGGATGTTAGAACTCTCGAGCTGATAATACCACTCCAACTGTGTGCCAGACAGACTCTCTTGGAAGAAATGGATCCATAGCTTCCTATCAGTGGTATACGGCTGGATCTTTCTCACATAAGCTCTTAGATGCATCTGAGGACAAGACGCACCATCATACTTAGTGAAGGCGGGGATCTTGAATTTGCGAGGAATGACCACATCAGAGACCAGCCCCAAGCTTTCGAAATCCAGACCGGGCGCCTTCTGACCCTCCATAGCTAGCATACGTTCTTCCAGCAACTTGTACTTGTCATCTTTTGGAGAGTACTGTTCATTTTCATAATCTTCATCGTCGTCCTCATGGTTGAGAGGATCAGCATTCTCATCTTCCGAATCATTTTCTGTCTCCTCTTCTTGATCCTTCTGAATTCTAATCTTGACTCCTGCAGCCTGTCCTTTAAGCCTTCTTCCCGGGTTAATGTAACTCACAGGTTTCTTGTCTTTCTTCTTCTCGAGCAAGAGAGCCTTCAGTTCCTCCTGCCCCTTGGATAAGCTCAAGATCACCTCCTGGAATTGAGCATTTTGAGCCTGGAGATCTTTGACAGTTTTGTCGAGGACCATTTTTCTGTTTAATAGGAAGACCGTGAGAATATTGATCCTTTAGAATACCTGTTATGCAATGTTATGTTATGCAATGTATGAAATGTTTTCAAGGACTTTGGGAATTTAACTTTGCGTAAACCACCAAAAAAGGAAACTTTTATTAGTAATTTTTAATCAATATTCATTACAATAAATAATAAAATACAATAAAAGCTCAAGTCTCCCAGGGGCGGCTTCTTTTTGGGCGAAGATACGCGTTGAGTCTTCGTTCCTCATTAAGCTGGCTGGTGAGCTCTAACACTTTCTTCCTTTCAGCACAAAACTGAGCTTCAAAAGTATCCCTTTCCTCTCTCAACTGGATCCAGGATTTCTTTAATTCTTCAACATTGGTAGGCATATCTGGATAAGGAATGATCTGAGGAGTACCTCCTTCAACTTCTGGTTCAACAATCAGCGGTCCGACTGCAAGATATGGCATGACAAGTTCACGAGCTCTGGCGCGTACCCATCGGAGATAAGGTTCCATAGGAATAGAGTTTTTCTGTCCTAAAGTGCTTCTTTTCACCATGCCCCAAGCTCGTACAAACCTTTGACGGAGACCTTGGGAATCGTTGTCATAGTCAAACACAGTGCCTTGAATAATTATTTCATGTGGACCATCTCTTCGAGCACAACCAAACTGACGTAGGGATAAAGCAGGATTATAAGTAATACCTCCTCTCATCCCCAGGAGTGGTACATTAGAGAATTCTCCACAACGGTCGACGATGATAACATTTTCTTTGGGATGAGGACACCAACGGACGTCTGAATGGGAAAGCGACATTATCCTTTGAGACCACTTCAAATTTTGCTCATTCTTCAAGACTGATTGAGGAAGGTGCGAAATAAACCACCTATATAATAAAGGTATGCAGCACATGAGTCCCTTGCCTTTTCATAGTACGAGTGTGAAGGGAATGCAAAATGTCTCCAAGCAAGGTGGGCATTGGATTATGAGTGAGAAATATCTTAATAGCATTCATATCTATGAATTGGTCTGGATTGGGAAACAACACCAAACCGTAGATTAGTAATGCTAGGACACCTTCGAAAGCAAGGACATTCATAATTTTTAGGAATTCTCGGGCCTTATTTATCAGAAATTTGGCAAGTAAACCCTTAATTCCACTTCTTGTTACCCAATTGGTTTCAATGTCTGTCTTTGTCATGTGTAAAGCTGTGGCAACTTCTTCATACTTCGGAATCTTTTCTAAACCACTGAAAGGTGTTTGATCAAGGATAGGTATCCCAAGCAGCCTGGAAAAATCTTCTAATGTGGGTACCAACTGATAATCTGGGAAGGTGAAGCAATGATGTTTAGGATCGAAGAACTGGAATAGGACTCTCATCATATCTTCTTTGAAACCAGTGGTAACCAAATTGAGGAGAGAACCATGTTTCTTGATGAACTGAGCCTGATCGGGAAGTTCTGACACTAAATCCTTGAGTTGAGGAGAGATGGCTACAAAATTGATCCGGATGGTCTTCCTGGGAGCCATAGCCTTACAAAACAGAGCAACGTTAAATCCCTAAGTCCTTGAAATGGTTAGTACAATGCCATGATGTTATGATGTTATGATGTTATGATGTTAAATAAGTAACAAGCACAAACAAGTCACACAACAATCATTCCTAGGTTTTAAGGCCTGCATGAGTTCCATAGGTAAGTACCCTCCCCACTGAAGTTTGGTTGGTTCAACCTGTCCTAGAATAGTAACCGGGTTCTATAAGGATCTCAAATCATTGACCTTTCCTTAAGTCCACTTCAGTGCAACACCTAGTGGTTGACCAAAGTTTCCCTAAAGTCCAATCTCAAAGAGTGTAGTATCGAGTCTCAACCAACCCCAGTCGGAACCGAAGTCAGTTATCTCACTACTTTCTAATGGCTAGGATGAGTAAATTAGGGTTCTAAAGGTCTGGTTAACGCTTTGATGACACCACGCAAACGCCAAATTTTTCCTCAAGTAAACATGAGGAACATCAGGACATCCAAAGTGTCACGTTAACCGTAGCCATCATTTTAACCATTCCAGTATACGCCGGATAGTCGCGATGATCTCTTGCTACTTACCTAAGGTACACTAGATCCGGGTGTAGGATCTTTCACTCAAGCATAAAATACCCAAGCAATCCCTTAAAAGTAAATCAGACAATTCGAATACATAAGTGATCTTGTTTTTTAAGGTAACCTCTCTTTTTAATATTCCCCAGCAGAGTCGCCAGTTCTGTCATACGGTGAACTGACTTTGTGTGTTTTTGCTTTGGAAAGCAAATGTCGCGGATAGCAAGAGTCGCCACCGACTTTTCTTTTATCCAATAAGGAAAGGCGGAAAAGAACAGGAAAAACCTTGATTAGATTTTGAGTTCGGGAGGTATATTATACAAAGGGAAGGTGTTAGCACCCTTTGTATCCATGGTTATCCATGGGCTCTTAATTGCTTAACTCACTTATGTTTTTCTTGTTTGAAAAAGTGTTAGAGAAATGTTTAGAAAATGTTTTGAAAAGAGAGTTTAACTTTGTAATGATTCTTATACGAATGTATACAAAGTGTTTATCTCGTTTAATTTTGAAAGTTGTTTAGAAAAATATAACTCGGTAATGATTCTAGTACGAATGTATACCAAGTGGTGATTTTCTAAAAGATGTTTTGAAAGGTGTGAGGTGTGAAAAGTATTTTAAGTTGTGAGTAAGCATTTAAGAGTTATACCTACCCGAGGTCTTTATAGGTATTTCCTATCCTTATGAGGGTAAAACTGTCCTTACTATTGAGAAGTAAGTAGGCTTATCCTTTGGATGTAAAAGGACATCGTAGGATCGTCGATTGGTCATTGAAGGCAACATTTATAAGGATACTTTAGCATTCGAAGGGACAATCACCATTTAACCGTATGCTACAACGACGGGCCATCGAGGGACAAAATCATATATTCGAAGGCAACATCCGAGGGACTATGATTTATCTCGTAGGGACATGATGATTTAACCGAAGGGTCTTTGCTAAGTGTATCCCCACATTCGCGGGACATGACCGTAATATCGTAATACCATAAGGCAACAGAGAGAGGGCCAAGATCACATGTATTCAAAAGCAATATTTTACAATCAGTTAGGTAATTAGGTAATTAGGATGAATCTCCACAAGGGTATCCCACAAATAAAGTGGAATACCTAGCAAGCTACCTTTTCCGGGAGTATGTGGACCCTTACAAAATTCAGCAAACAGGTCAGAATACCAAACCAGGGTGCAATCGAGAAATGCACCAAACAAAAGGAATCACAACAGTAATAGTGTTAGGTAAACAATGCATGGTTACAATAAAACATGTCAGATGAGCGAAGATCAAAACAGAAAAAATCAGCGACTGTCATGCTCGCTGCTGCCTCGCCTAGCGAGGGCTTAGCGAACACTCGCTATAGGTTCGCTCAGCGATGTGCTAGCGAACGACTGCGGGTTTTGAGTTTAATGGCAGTACGATTTCAGCAGGCTCCAAACCCTATGGCATCCACTACAGAAATTACATGGTTAAACGTTCAAGATGTCCATGCATACATAAATCCACATGCAAAACCTCAAATATATTCATGAATTCAGTTATAATATCACATGTAAATTGGGAGCATAAAGCGGTAATGGTAGTGCAAACCTGTTTGCAATTGAATTGCAACGTTGAATTGGCAGATCACTCTTAGGGTTGGTACCAGATCGAGTGGGCGGATGTAACCTTTGTGCGGATGAGTTTCCTTCAGGGTTTCCTTTAGGGTTGCTCTGAATTCTTTTGGTTAGCCTCCAGGGTTTGCTGTTCCTCCTTTCTGTCTGTTTTTCCGTCTTTTCGTCCTCCTTTCCTCCTCCCCTTTTTCGTGAATGAAGTTCTGGTATTTATAATGATTTCTGTGACCTAATGGGCTCAGAATGAAGCCCAAACTTTCTGGTATTCGCAAGCTTCGCTAGGCGAGGGGTGCAACGAAGAGTTCGCTAGGCGAATGGATTTGCTCGCCTAGCGAGCATGCCAGTTTAAGTCCTTTTCTGGATTGGGCCACCTGTGAGCTGGGCCTTTGTTCCTTTAAGGTCAATGTCTTGAACAATGAGTTGGAGTGCCTTGAAGAATGTCTTGAAAGATTAACGGGCAAATTTTGGGGTATGACAGTATGAAAAGATAATTAAAGTTCGCTGTTATATTATGATTCTATTTGATAATTTTTTATTTCCTGAAATTACTGGTAATACGTTAAATATTATGTATCTGCCGTTGTTACGAAACATAAATAAAGTAGGCACATATAGTTGGGATTAAGCTGTTTTGTCCCATTTATATAGTTCGTTGTGTGAAAATGCCAAAAAATACTTGTATGGTTTATTTTTGCGCCTATTTGCTACAAGCATGAGATTGGTCAAGAATGTCGTCACTCGACCCAGTCAACAAGAATACATTCACATTCCACTACGCAACAAAGTAAGTTTATCTTAAATCTTCTAATTTGTTAATCTTTATACTACAACTGACTGTAACTAATATATTTTCAATCTTTTCGATCTAGGTGCTCAGTTAAGGGGATAAACTACAGCATGTGTCCCAAACACGATGTAGTAGTCTATCGTAATCTTTTAGACCACATTGGACCAAACAATGCATTACTACTAAACAACTCTACTTTTGATTTAAAAAAATTATCCAATTACATATCCTCTAATCATGTCAAATTCGTATACAATTTATCTAGAGGCCGTATCTAGGTCTTGACCATCAGGTTAACCATGATGCTGCTGCAGTTTGGACAATAAAAACACCAATCATCTGGTTCACTATTGTGGAGATGCACCAAAGTGACCGTGTGAAACTACAGTTCAACATGCAACAACAAATTCCAGAATCTCCGACGTGTTTGGGAGATTGACATCAACAAAGAGTCGAATGGCTAATGGGATTATTCCGATTGGAGAGACTTCACAAAAGAGACGTGTCGTCATTGGAGGAATCAACGTCAACACATCTTAAACGAATCTATCATACATGGTGTTAGACCAACTCAACATTGTATGACATGGTTTAGGTCGGTTACGACGCCATAGTTTGTATCTGAGCTAAGGTATTTGATTGATCCACGCTAACGAGCTTCTTCATCATACGCCTAACAACAAATCCCCGCCCAAAAACAATGTCAACCCACCCAAACCCAACGACCAACCTCACACCAACACCATACGATTACACCAAACCACCAAACACCCAACCTCGCCCCAATTCATGCCACACACCCAAACTCAAAATCAGGAACCAAACCCTTACCACCAACAACCATACGCAACCACCACATTTGTCTATAGCCCGAATGATTCATACGATTCAACCTCATCTCGTCATAGCCCCCCACTTATGAACACCTAAACATCCCATTGCCACAACATCCAATCATTGTTTGACTTTCTTACACTACAGGAACCATTGATTCGTTTTCAAAATGATTCAATGTCCCAATTCGGGAAACCATACTGTCGATAAACAACCCAACCACAACGACCCAACTATGACAACATGGGCACCGAACTCAATTACGACAGCGTCGTTGGCGCCAATCCCCAAACTATTTGGGAGAAATTGTGACTAATTTGTCAAATACTATTGGACCTTTCACCAAACCTTCACACTAGCCACCATTGCATCATGTCAGCACTCAAAGACCCCAAACACCTTAGGGAAATCGTGAGAGACATCGAAGGCAGGCTAACGCACATGAATGTGGAACATGAGACGTTTCAATCGGACGAGTCATTAATTTTCTTGTCAATTGTTATGTATTTTAACTTTATATCATAATATTAATAATTGTTTTTCATTTACCTATTTATTTTATTTATTTTAATTTTATATAAGTCTAACATATAAAATTATATATATATATATATATATATATATATATATATATATATATATATATATATATATATATATATATATATATATATATATATATATATATATATATATATATATATATATATATATATATATATATATATATATATATATATATATATATATATATATATATATATTCAAAGCATGTTTCACATGTAATGGCGCATACACTTCATATAATAAAGTATGCACCAATTACATTGGTTTCATCTGCATGCATGCGCCAATGCTATTGGCGCCTAAGTTCAATGTCAACATACATGAAAAGTGGTTATATTGATAAATAATTTGAAATAGTTGTTATTTTAAAAATTTAATTGAAACTTTTTATTATTTAAAAAAAATTCACATAATGTTCTATCCAAAAAAATAAATTAATATAGAATAAAAAGGTGATGTATTTTAATTTTGAGTCAAATATCTTGCAATTATTATATATTATGGTTTACCAATTGTGTAATTTTTGATATGTAGATATAGATATAAAATAATATCTCGTTATGTTGTAATATTTATTCTTGAAATATATACATTAATATAAAGATTGTGAAATCTCTTTCAGCATGAACCAACCAAATCATAAATTAAAATGGAATGCTTTCATAATCTTAAAGAGTACCACTTGGATTTTATCGTAAAATATGATAGAATCAAGAATGTGAAATATTATTTCTTTACTTAGAGTGTATCATTGTACATGTAAAAAAAATTGAAGTTAAATTTTGAAATTGAGCATTTAAAATGAAACTTAATTTTTTAGAAAAAGAAATACAAAATATCACAATACTTACTTAAAGATGGTTTTATTTAGAACTTAAAATATCACAATGTCCATTAATGTTAATAAAATCATCTAATCTAAACAAGGTGCATTATAATCATTTTGGTCCAAAAATGCTAAAGAAAACAAGAACTTTTTCTTATGGCCTAAAAAATTACAAGATCCAATCATCAAAAAACTGATTCCTGAACACACAAAATCCTAGTAAAACTGGCTCCTAGGAGTCATATAAAGAGCTTCATCATTACTAATCCAATCACCACCAACATTCTGTGTTTCTGGTGTTTCATCAGGACAAATAGGCCTAATCCTCACCCTTGGTTTACATGGTGGCAACAAAGGAACTGATGCTTCTCTCTTAATCATTCTAGCTGCATCCCTCACTCTAGGCCTCTTTTCATTATCAGGATGAACACAAACAAGTCCTACCAATAACAATCTTTCCATCTCAACAATATCGAATTCCCCCATCAGTTTCGGATCCGCTGCGTCCACGAGTCTATTCTTTTCCCACAGATTCCAAACGTAGTCGCCAACGACAGTTCCGTCGTCTCCAACGGGCTTCCTCCCTGTCGCGACTTCAATCATCACGACTCCGAAACTATACACATCGGTCTTCACGGTAGGAATCCCGGTGTAAACGTATTCCGGTGCTAGATACCCCATTGTTCCTGCTGGTATAGTAGCATCCCTTGTGCTAGAACTATGTTCATACACTTCTGCAAGCCCGAAATCGCCAAGTTTCGCATTGAAATCTACATCAAGCATTATGTTACATGTCTTCACATCTCTATGAATGATCTGTCTCTCACATTCTTCATGAAGATAGGTAAGAGCAGCCGCGACGCCGAGAATTATATTAACTCTTTGTTTCCATGAAAGCACAAATGAAGATCTTAAATTTTTATGCAGAACTTTATCAAGGCTTCCATTTGGTAGATACTCATAAACCAAAACCAATTCATTCTCTTCACAGCACCATCCTTTGAGCTGAACCAGATTCTTGTGCCGCAAGCAACCAACCATTGTAGCGAATTCCGTTGCGAAAGGGTTGTGTAAATGGTCCAAATCATCGACTTTTTCGAATCTCTTGACAGCTACATCACCTCCAAATGGAAGTGACCCTTTATAAACTTTTGCAGAAGCACCTTCACCGACTAGTCTATCTCTGTTAAACCCCATTGTAGCTGATGTTATCTGTGAAAGTGATAACCTCATTGGAACTTTATTTGTTTGAAATCTACAGTTTTGTCCTTCTCTAATCTTTCTAATTACACTCCCCTTTTTCCTTTTCAAGTAAACACATATCACAACAATCAATGCCAATGCTGACACAACAAAAGCTGTTATTCCACCAATTCCAAGAGCTAAATCACTGATCTTTTTCCCTTGAAAATTTGCACCTTTTTTCTTCGACGCTTTCGAATCGCCGGCATAGCACAAGAAACAATCACCTTCTTCTAAATTATCCATAGGACTGTTAGAATGAGAATAACTCAAAGTTTTGAACTGCCAATGATGAACAAGGTGAATACTTGAACCTTTTCCATTAGAAGCAGAGAAACCAACATGCATAAACTCTCTGAATATCTCAGAAAGATCAATGAGTGATGCAAGAATCGGTGTTCGAGGTCTAGCTGAAGAGTAACCAACCCAAACACGAACCATTTTCATGTCATCTCGATACTCAATCCATGCAGTGATAATTTTCCCACTTTTCAAATCAACCCCACGTGAAAGAACATCAACAGAAGCAAAAGAAACAACACTGCTAAGATCAAAACCAATGTGATTACCATTAATGTCACCGAGAGAAGGATCGAAACTCGTGTCGAATTCAACCGCAAAGTAAGAATCTTTATCTGAACTAGGAAGACCCATGTAACCATTAGAGAGAGATGAGAAATCAGTGGTTGAAGAAATGACAAAGGCAATGCCGTCACCAGAGGAAGAAGGACAAGAAGGTGATGAATGGATTGAGAAAGAGAAACGACACGAAAAAGAAGCGGTTGAGTTTGTTAAAGGATCAAGAAAACGAACAGGGTAGAGGTAGAAAGCTCTTCCCATTTCAGAAGTTGAAGAAGAAAGACAAGTGAGTTTTTGTTTGGTGAGACTAATGGAAGTGTCTGTGAAAGAAGCATCACCAAAGAGTGTGACGTTTTGTGAAGGGAGAGAGAGTGAAGGGAGAATGAAAGTGATGAAGAGAAGGAAATGGAGGATGAATAGAGTGTGACAAAGCATTGTGCAGGGTTAAAGGTGGTGAAATTTTCAAGAGTTTCTTCTCACGGTAAATTGGTAGGTAAAGTCGGTAGTTTAGTTGTTCTTGTTGAAAGGTTGGAGAGAGAGATACACAGTCTCTGACTGTGTGCGAACTGAGAAACCATCACCATGAGATGGGTTTTGCTTGGCCTAGTCTTTCTTCCAAGCCCAAAAAATATGAAAAAGTTTTTTCTTAGAGTAAAACAAAATCTTGATTTTGATTATTTTATAAATATAAATCAGATACTGTTATGAGCAATGTATAGATTAATGAGAGGGATGGAAAATTTCTTAGTTAAAAATTGAATTTAAATTTAAAACTATTTCTTCTTGGTTGACAAATGACCCATAAAAATCGGTTCAATTTACAAATTTGCAAAGGACAATCTAAGTAAAGAGTGCTAGTTATTCACCTATACGTGGGTCTGCATCTTTGGGCACAGCGCAAGAGCATGCCTCTCCTTTCGTCAAAATTGTTGATCTGTATTCAACAATTACTCGCACTCCATGCCAGACAACCCATATATGGTTGGAACCGTCTCTCTCATATATGTGTGACTCTATGTCACACTGGATTACAATTTAACTCATACTTCTAAAGTTTCACTTCAATCTCATACTGACTTGAGTGTTAGAGTATTAATCATTCTTGTAGTTAACATCTCAGATCATCGAAGAATTGTCACCATGGGAAACATTTTTGTTATTACATTGAATTGACATAGTTTTATATGCAAAATGTTAAGTAAGATGAAGTTGACAAATGTATAATTTGTAGTAGTGCACACTTGGGATTCAGGGAGAAAACAAAAAGTAAAACAACAAACATAATTTCATCCCGAGAAAAAATGAAGTTCTTATTCAAATTCAACAATAAGAGATTCAAAATAAAGTACTGATTCAAATTCAGCAAAAGCAGGTTAAAGATCAAATTCACTATCAGTATCTTACCCATTCCTCACAAGATGAATCATGACCTATTTCCCATCATGGTTTTGCTCACCTCTTGATTATGGTGATGTTCCTCATTAGAAACTCCCCCCCTTCCTCGCCCTCTTGCTCATCCTCATGTGTGCCATGATGAGGAGGACCTTGCTCAATATGATGAGATAATGCTTGTCCCGAGGTAGGAATGAATGTGAATTCCTCAGAAGTTAGCATCAATGGTGGAGTCGTCTGAGAAGGTGTTATAAAATAATTGTACCTCATCTTGCATTGTGTATATATACCCTTAGGGTATCTTGTGAATGAAGAATCTATATTTTCACCCCCAATTTTACTCTCTCTAATTCTCTCCCACTATCTCTATCTCCACACTCAAACACTCTACTTTCACCAACCTTGTGGTTCAAAGTTATAACATTTGACATCAATAACCTAGTTTGATCCATTAAATACCTAGTGCACAATCATGACTTCTGTCTCAAATGAAATAATTCTTGCAAATATACTTATCCTTGATGTGAAAAACTACGACAAATGGTGCAAGAAAATGAAAGTGTTGTTTGGCTACCAAGACGTTCTTGATGTGATCAAGAAAGGTGAAAATCCTCTTATTGATGGTGCTACTCAAGAGCAAGGAGCGTATCATAAGGAAGAAAAAAAGAAAAATTAAAAGGCGTTGTTTTTAATCCATTAAAGTAAGCGTGGGAAATCTTGGAGGAGGCATATGCAGGGGCTGACAAGGAAAAAGTTGTGAGGTTACTGATCGATAAATTAGCAAATGTACTAATCTTCCAATGTAGTAATGATGGGAAATTCTAAATATCGATCTCGAAGATTGTTTGACGATATATAGTTCGTGTTTTAAATCAGTTAAATAAAAGACTTAGGGTTTTGGAATTATTGTTTTAGAAATAGAAAATAAATTAGCAAGTAAAAGTAAATAGAGCAATTGAACAGTTTAAAGTAATATGAGTGAACATGCTAGGGAATGTGTATGATTGGATCCTTTAACAATTCTGACCTGACCTTGCAACAACTTATTTCAAAATATTGATTAATGGTTCTTAAGGGTGTTTACTCTTAAGTCCTTAGTGAGAAAACCTTTAAACATTCAAATTAACTCTCATGTCCATAGTGAATTACATATGAATTTAAGCATTATGTTATAAAGAATAATCCAGTTTCTATAGGGTAACCATAGTCCTAGGTAATATCTAGTACAAAATACTCTCAATTAAGCGTTAACAAGGCGACCCCGCCTAAAGATTAACCGTAAATTAAACTCAAATTTTCTGAAAGAGAAAGCTTTAAGAACAAATTTAAGTAAATCAAATATAATAAAGTGTTGTTATCACAAGGTTCAAATTGAAATCATTAACAAATTTGAATCAGGACACCTCCTAGCATTGAGGGTTTTAGATACTCATAATCAAAAAGAAAAATATGATACAAAGTGTAGACGCTACAAATAATGAGATGAAATTAAGTCTTCAATAACTTAGGATTCATGAAAATCTTGATTCACCATGAAAATCTGAATGTTCTTGTAGTGAAAAATCGTCCAACCCTTGGAAATCCGCGTTCTCTGGCTTAATAGGGCAATTTTGGGATTTTCCTGATCTAGGTTGTGACATACGCGTATTTCCCTCTCTGAAACATGTATGATCATTTTTTACACTAAGTCATACGCGTATGACCCAAGGTAAGGCGTATGGCCTTCCTGGACCCATACACGTAAGGGTTTGTCTTGGACATGGTGGTCAGAGTTGGTAGCCCCGTATGTGTAAGCATTTTTCTCTTTTTTCCCCTTCTGCTCATATATTTTTGCCTGGATTTTTGTTTGATAATTTTCCTTTTGTCTCTTTGGACTTGTAAACACATGAAAACTATCTCAAGCGCACAAAATAACTCAAAAACAATAAAACCACCGCAGATCAAGACACAACATAAATCCACAAAAACAGACCTAAACTACTATGAAACCAACAGTAATTCACATGCTTTTGACATTCAAATGATGATAAATGTAACACAAATGGTGATTGATCACAACCCCAAACTTAACTTGTTGCGTTCCCTCAAGCAACTTTTAGCATAAAAACATCATGTCCTCCTCAATCAAACAGAACAAAACTTTTTAAAACCATACCTTTGAGATCTTCTATGATTCTCCTTTGTTGCTACCTTCTGTTTAGCCTGATCATCGAGGTCGAGTGATCTTCCACACCTACAGTTGATGGTATTTCTTCGTCTGTCAGCTCTATTCACACTCTCACCACTTCTCTCAGATGTTCATGTATTTACACTCAAAATCCACAGTACGCAATACCATACCATAGGCTTGCATAAACTCTCTTTAAATTACCAGATGCATAACACACACATTTTTTGAGGTCTTTCAAGGTTGCAACGGGGCTAGGGTTAAGGTAGGATAATTATATGGATAAGTAGGCTGAAGAATCAGAGTCATTATGATCATTCTTTTCATCATGTTCATTCCAAAGTATCACTATTGGACTGCTCAATTTTTGGATTTTTCTTTGATTCTTGGTATCCAACTGATCTCTCCTTTTGGTGAGTGCTTTTATTTTATTTTTTTTCATTTTTTCAGTTAAGTTGGATTTTCAACTTTTCTCTTTATTTTTTCTCAGGTGCACTCACATTTTTCAATGTTGCACAACTCACCTTTTTCAATGTTGCACAACTATCCAAAACTTAAAGGTGAAGGTGGCAAGAAACACAAGAAATGAGGGTTTGTTAGGTTTCTAAAAACAAAAGATTTTTCAAAACCAACTCAATCAAACAATAACATGAACATGAAAAATAACAAGGTTATTTTTATACTGGTTCGTTGTTGACGAAGCTACCTTCAGTCCACCCTACCAAAGTGATTTTGCCTTCTCAACAAGGACTTAATCCACTATAATTGTAACTGATTACAAACACTACAAAAACAAATCATATTTGTCTTCTTTAGTCTATCTAACTAAAACCTAGTCAGTTAAGGAAACTACTCAAACAACTTTAAGATTTACGAGTGTGTATTTACAAAGAATGCTTCTAAGAAAACAGATTAACACAAGTTTAATACAATGAATATCTCATACAATAATGAGAACAACTCTATGTGTGTTTACAAAGACTATACACAGAAATTATATACTTTATCAAAAAGCATATGTATGTTCAATAGCATAAGTGTTAGTATGAGCACTAGCATGAGCTACATCTTCCATTCTTCCAAGTCTCCTTTATATAGGCAGTTAAAAGATCTGTTGGAGGGGATAATTGGAATAGAAAAAATTGCAACTGTCTCTTTGCATAAAGATTTGCATATAGGAGACAAAATGGTACAATAGTATTGTCCTTAACCCACAAAATCAACATAGTGGAGGGAAGAGTGACCTTGTACTGTGTACTATTTTCCTGATGCAAAACCTTTTGATCTTATCTTCTAATCTTCAAAGGCTTCTGATGAAAAGTTGTTGAAGCATGCCTAGAAGTGTCAAGAGACTAGTTGATAGAATCTTTAGAACCTCAGTCTTCAGAGTCTTGAGATAGTTCCTTAGAACCTGGTCTTCAAAGTCTTAAAATCTTGTTCTTTAGAATCTTCAGAACTTAAGCGTAGAATCTTGAAGGCTGACAATTCTTTAAAGGCTCTTCAATCATAGTTATAGTCAGAAGCTTTAACATAAATGTTCATCATAACTATTGTCTAATATCTTTCTAGAACTTGACAGCATCTTGTAAAGCACTTGTATCTCTTCAGAGTTAGAGTGTGTTGATTCCAGAATCTGATGATGTCACACATCAATACTTCAGAGTCAGAACCTGTTAGAAAAAGCTACACACTAGATAAAAACCATTAGTGTTCAAAATTATTCTCTAAGAAGCAATTCATTTTTATCATCAAAACTAAAGGCCATATGCAGAACCAAATCTTGTTCGTACAATCTCCCTCTTTTTGATATTGACAAAACTGTGTATTTTGATGAACAATTTTTACTTGGTTTAATCACATAAAAATATCAGAGTGAGGTTTGTAAGCTCTCTCTGAAGTTTATACTATTAAAAATTATTTTCCAACTTAGAATATCAGAGTTAGGTTTACAAGCTTCCGCTAAATTTAAGACTTAAAATAATCTTCACACATGTACAAATCTCAATCATCGTGAAAGAAATAACTTCCCATAAGCCAAAATCCTAGTTATAATGGATGAAGTAACTTCCCAGAATGCAACAACTTGGGTATAGAAGTATTTCATTCAAAACCCTTGCTTGAGTGTCAGAAATTATGGTTATCAGTCTCGTCACAGAGCATGATTTGTCATATCTTTCATAGCCTGGTTGTATTCCTCGTGTTTGGTTATTATCAAAACTTGTATACATATGATTTAGAGCTTGTATACGCCTAGTTCAACCTTGATCACTTGAACTCAGTTTAAAATAAGAATATGTCTGGTTAACTTCAAACAGCTTAGTTAACTATCCAAAACATAAGCATGATTCTTAAACATAAGTCTGGTTCCCATGAACTCATTTCAGCTTAGTTAATGCCTTGGAACCTGAAACACTTGGTTAATATGATGAACTTTTTCAAAGTTCCTAGAAAGGTCACAAATGTCAGAACATATAAAGACATGTTTGGCTTTTAGAGTTGAAATTAGATATATCAAAATAAATCATTCTTTCTCCCCTTTTGTCATCCTTCAAAAATATAAAATAAAAGACAAAGCAAATTAGAATAGAATTCTATTTCATCAAAAAGATAACTCAGTACAGAAAGAAAAAAACAAAGACAACACAAAGTTTTAAAAACTAGCGTTTAAGGAGAGGG
The DNA here is from genome assembly GCF_024323335.1 of Lathyrus oleraceus. Classification (NCBI taxonomy): domain Eukaryota; kingdom Viridiplantae; phylum Streptophyta; class Magnoliopsida; order Fabales; family Fabaceae; genus Lathyrus; species Lathyrus oleraceus. The sequence continues at coordinate 425,221,918 of NC_066584.1, read as the reverse complement.
TGGTAGTCTTGATAAGATCTCTCCAAGCAACCCTTAAATCTTTGATGTCTTCTCATCCTGATGCTTGAGTCTCTCTTTAACTTCACAATTCTTAGCTGCCAGATGCTCCAAAGTTTTCAAAATGAATTCCTCAGAAACCATAGTCTTCTTGACCCCAAAGTTACTTCCAACTTCAGGAGTAGTCTCAGAAGCAACCATAGTAGTATGAACTAGAGAAGGAGGCGTAGTCACTTCTGGAGCAGGAAGTAGAAGCGTTGGAGGAACCTTCTGAAGCAGAGGTTCAATAATACGAAAGAGTCTGGCATGGAAGTTCCTTTTAGCTTCCTTCAGGAAAGCAATCTCCAACTCTTCAAATATGACTTTTATCCAACTTTTGAAGTTATTGGTCATAACATATACTTCAAAGAGGTTTTCGTTAAAAGTGAAAACCTCAATGAGAGCGTTAAGTATGGCAACAAACTCTCCTTCAAACTAAAAACACAATTCATCCAAGGGTGTAGGGTGAATGTTGGTGTGAAAGATTGTTTGGCCAGAGTAGGGTTGATGGGTTCTATCTAAGAGGGATATCAGCTCAACATCTAACTAAGTATCAGAATTAATGTCTGCTTTGACAATAAGCATGTCAGAGTGAGTGGGGATTGATGGTTAGGGGGTTTCAGAAATAGTTGTGGAGGGATAGTTTTCTGGTTGAGTGAGTTTTAATAAGAGGTGAAGTGGTAGTATTAGTTGTGGTGTTAGTGAGATAGTGGAGGTTAGAATTTCATAAATTGATGGTGAGGGTGGTGGAATGATAACATTTGGATTAGTAGTTTGGGGAGCAGAGAAAGGGAGAGAGTAACCTTGTAAAGAGGTATGTGTAAAGTGGATAGATGGAGTGAGTGTGTTTGCTAGGATGGATGAACTGTTAACAACATTAAGAAAATGAGCTTTAGAGGGAACAGTCGTTCCAGAAGCAGATCCTGTAGAATTAGCTTCAGAGGCTCTGGGTTCTTCAACAGAAGTATCTTGATGCTCCCTAGAAGCCTTAAAATTCTTGGCCATCCTCTTAGACTGCTTCTTAGTAGTCTTCCTCTTCTTCTTCTGAGAAGTAGCTTCAAAAGCTGCCAGAATAGAGTTTGCATGACACTTCTCTAGAAATACTACCACCTCTTACAGAGGACATGGCTTTTAGAAGATAGGAAAGTCTTCCAAATAAATCCTTCTATTGTGGATGATTTCCTTGGGCAATTTAGTGGGAGGGGTTATCACTTCAGAAATTATACTCATATACTTCAGATCCTTGGCCTTCAACATCCTTCCAAGCAGAGGTTGCATACCTTTAGAGAATTGATCATCTATTAAAGAGTCAATCAGTTGGTTGTCCATCAGAAAGTATGAGATTAACCTTCCCAAAGCAATCTAGTTCCTCATCTTTTTATTATCATCTCTGGTTTCCTTCATATTATCCCTTAAGTTCTGAAAGAGAAGTGCATGGAGATTCACCTTCTTCTCAGTAGCAACGTAGTAAAGGATATATTGCTGGTCATCGTTGATGTAGTTAGAAGAGTTTATAGATTTCTTGTGATGAACACATCCTAGAAGAATTATAACCCACACCTTGAGCTTAGGGTGAAGATCCTTGAACTTGCTAGACTTTTTTCCAAATACAAAAATCACTTTGTAAAGCTCAGCCAAATTGGATTCCCTTTCCACCATTGATTAACATATGATTCCAGACCCATCATAATCAATGAGTTTAGCAATAAACTTCGTTGAAATCACAATCTTCTTTCCAAAGACAAAGGATGTAACTTGGAAAAAAGAAGATTTAGCATGAATCTAGAATTCTCTAACCAGATTGAAGAAGACTGGGCCTTAAAAACGATTGAACTATTCCCAGCCTTGAACTTTGAAATCATTTGAAAGATCAATACCATTATCTTTCATGTTATCAAACTCAACTAAGAGTTCGCACAGAACTTACAGATTTTATGCTTGAGTACTCAAAGTAATCTCAGGAGTATCATAAGCATCTTCAGTATGAACAAGCTGACCTGAAGAAACAACTTGAAGCAGACGAGGAAGTTGTGGTGTGGTTGCGAAGATGAAGTAGAACCATAGGGAGTACATTGAGTAGTAGTAACACCTTGTTGTTGAGCTTGTTCTTGTTGAAATTGTTGAGCAGATTGTTGTGAAGAAGCCATTGTTATAGAAGGAAAGGGTTTTAGGGTTTTCTGAAAATTTTTAAGCTCAAAGAGAGAAAGTGTAGGTTACGATAATAGCGAAAGTGTGTGAAGTGAGTTTAAATAGAAGTTTTTGCAATCATGCTTTTTTTAATAGTGCAAAAATATGATATGGGGGTAAAGCATGAAGATTTTACCTAATCCCAAGATTTATTCACCCAACGTGTCACATAAGTAGATCATAAACATTTTAATTTTCTAAGACAACTGTCTTAAAACCGTTCCACTAATCGAGACTGATTGAGAGCTATTTAATGCAAAACTGTTCAGTATCCATAAAGCATATTTGTTTAACCAAACAAGTTTTGACTAGATACATCTGAAGTTATGAAACCTTCTCACTTCAGAAGGCTCACACGTTCAGAATCAAAAAATAAATCTTGAAGTCTCATTTGACAGTTCTCAGAGATTAACATTATGAGACAAACATCTTTTTGATTCCGGACAGAAGTCCATTTTCAAAATTTTCAGAATGAAAACAAATCTATCTTCAGTAACGAGTTTTATAAAGATATCATCCCATTGATGGTCTATATCAATGAACTTTAGATTTAAAATTCCCTTCTGAACATAGTCACGTATAAAGTGATATTTTATCTCAATATGTTTAGCTCTAGAATGCAAAATAGGATTCTTAGATAAAAAAATAGCATAAGTATTATCGTAGAGTATAGGAATGTTACTCGCATATATCTGGAGATCTTCCTGCTTACTTTTCATCCAGAGCATCTGAGTGTTGCATCCAGAGGTTGCTATATATTCAGCTTCAGCAGTTGAAAGTGCTATTGTTGATTGCCTTTTGCTGGACCATGAGATTAGCTTATCTCTCAGAAACTGACAGCGTCCAAAAGTTTTTTTCCTCTCAAGTCTGTCTCCAGCATAAATAGCATCACAATAACCCACTAGCTTGTAGTATTTAGATTTTCTATAACACAAGCCAATGTTAATCGTACCTTCCAGATACCTGAAGATCCTCTTAATAGCTGTTAAGTGGGCCTCTCTAGGATCTGATTTAAAGAGAACACACAAACAGACACTAAACAAAATGTCAGGTTTAGAAGCGGTCAAGTATAAGAGATAGACAATCATACCTCTTTATACCTTATGTTATATCGTAACACTTACCTCATCCTTCTCAAGGATACATGTAGGATGCATATGAGTCTTTGACATCTTGCATTATAACATGTAAAACTTCTTTAGAAGTTCCTTGGTGTACTTGCTTTGATGGATGTCCGTTTCTTCTGGACTTTGATTGATATGAATCCCTAGAAAGAACTTGAGTTCTCCCATCAGACTCATCTCAAACTCTGCCTGCATAGACTTATCAAATTCCTTGCACAAAGTAGCATTAGCATAACCAAATATGATATCATCAACATAAATATGAACAACAAGGATTGTAAGAACAAAGTTGGTTCTACAATATATCTCTAAGATTTTGATGATAACAAAGGATGAAACCAAAAGTGGTACTCTAACGAGATTTTTTCTTAGTGTGCAAGACTCTGAACATTTACGTAGGATTCTGACCATACATCAGATATAAAGTATTAGATGATCAGACGCCACTCAGAAAGGAATACGTCCAGAAGGTTCTGATTCAGATCAACGCAAATACCAGCACAACAGTAAGAAGTCAGAAGCTCCGGCAAAAGACTACTGGATTCAAACTCTGATACTTAAGAAGTCTAGAGCACTGGGAAGCTCTGATGAAGTCAGACATAGTCATCCTCTAAAGACAAAATCTGTTATATCAAGACTCTGATGTAGACTCACCAGTCCAGAACGCGTAACCGAAAAGAATCTCATTATGGAAAGAAAGTATTTAAAGAAAGAAATAATGAGGCGGACAAAATGGTTTTAGAAAGAAATAATAGAAGTAATGACATTAATTATTCGTCAATGACCAAGATTCTGTCATCACTCCAACGGTCCTTCACAACGACTATATAAAGGACGAATTACTTCTCTAAAGAACACACCTGAGACACACAAAAATCTCATTCATTCTCTCTCTTTTTTACGAGCTGCTGCTCTTACGTGAAAAGGTTTTGCTCTCATATTTTATGTAATACTTGCTTGTTGTTAGAAGCACTTTACATTACAATTTACTTTTGCTTAAACTATTTCCTCAAGTTAATCTGCGCAGTCTGAATACTTGAGAGGGCTAAGAGATTATTCTCTTAGACGATTGGTTGCGTAATCTTTCAAGATTAGTGGATTAAGTCCTTTTTTGAAGGCGAAATCACCTTGGCTGGGTGGACCGGAGTAGTTTTGAATTTCAAGCGAACAAGTATAAAATTTTGTTTTTAATCTCTGAAAAAGTTTTTATTTCCAAAACAGTTCAAACCCCCTTTCTTGTTTTTCTCAAACTTCAGTTGGTATTAGAGCTACGACTCTGTTATTGATTTTCTAATCAAACACTTAACAGTGTAGAGAGATAGTTACAACGCTAAACCTCCAATCTTTGATGGAGAAAAATTTGATTATTAGAAAGACAGAATTGAAAGTTTCTTTCTGGGCTACGACGCTGATATCTGGGATATTGTCACAATTGGCTACACACCACCTGTGACAGACGCTGGAGTTGCTATTCCCAGAAGCAGAATGTCAGATGATTAGAAGCGTGAATTTTCAAGAACCATCACAAAGCCAAAACAACACTACTCAATGTTATTTCCTATAATGAATATGAAAAGATCACCAACAGGGGAACAACTAAAGAAATACTTGACTCCCTGAGGATGACTCGTGAAGGAAATTCTCAAGTCAAAGAAACAAAGGCTCTGGCTCCAATCCATAAATATGAAGCCTTCAAAATGGAGGACGATGAAGCTGTAGAGGTAATGTTTTCTAGATTTCAAACTTTAATTGCAGGACTCAAAGTGCTAGATAAAGGATATACAACTGCGGATCATGTCAAAAAGATTGTTAGAAGCTTGCCAAAGAAATGGAGACCTATGGTCACAACTTTAAAGTTATCAAAAGATCTGAACAGTATCAGCCTTGAGGAACTCGTCAGTTCACTCAGAAGCCACGAGATAGAACTGGAGGAATATGAACCTCAAAAGAAGATCAAATCTGTAGCACTAAAGTCCAGATCCGAAAGACACAAACCAGATAGAAACAAAGCCTTCCAGGCTGAAGAAGAAGACATTGATGACTTTGAAAAGGAAGACTCTTACGACGAAGAAGAATTATCCCTTTTAACCAGAAGAGTAAAACAACTCTGGAGAAAAAGGAATAATAACTTCAGAAGACCAAGACCCAAGGGAGATCGATCAGAATCAACTTCCAGAGGTAAATCTAACAAAGATATAACATGCTATGAATGTAAGGAAACAGGTCATTACAAAAACGAATGTTCCAAGTTGAAGAAATAAAGCTCTAGAAGAGAAAATTTCAAGAAAAGTTCCTTCAGAACTAAAAAGGGACTGATGGCCACCTAGGACGACAGTGGATCTGATTCCTCAGAATCAGACTCTGAAGAACAGGCAAACATTGCACTCATGGCTACCACTTCCAGAAATACATCAGATGGAGAATCTGAATCTAAAGAGGTATTTTCTGATCTTTCTCGCTCTGACCTCAAATCATGCCTTTCTGAAACTCTAAACTCATACCAGAAACTTAAACAAAAATTTAAAGCTGTAAAAGAGGTTCTTGAAGAAACCATCGAAGAATGTGGTAAACTTGAGATAACAGTTTCAGATCTAAAAGATGAAAATCGAAATTTGATATTAGAAAGAGATTCCACAAATAAACAATGTTTAAAACTTGAAGAAGTGTTATCTCAAGCTCCACAAACTTCGAACACAGTAATTTATGAATATAAAAAATCTTTTCAAAAGTTTCTGAAGAATGGGATAGAGAGAAGCATAATGGCATCCATGATTTATGGAGTTAGTCAGAATAATAGAAGAGGAATTGGGTATGACCCTAGTGAAGATAAATCTTCCACTAATGACAAACCTAAATCTCCATTTTCTTATCACTACACACATACACAAGCACAACATTTTGATAATGCTAGAAAACCCAAAGTTCCAAGAAACTCTGGGAAAACTAATCATAAAGGACCCAAAAGATTATGGGTACCAAAGGATAAGATTGTCTATGTTGCAGATATCTTATGCAACAGAGTTAAGACACCAGTCATGGTACCTGGATTCTGGATGCTCGCGACATATGACGGGAAGAAAGTATATGTTCCAAAGCATGGAACTTAAAGATGCTGGCTTCATAGGTTTCAGAGGAAATCAGAAAGGAAGGATCAGAGGCTCCGGAACTATTGGTAATGGAACTCTTCCATCTATATTTGATGTTCTCTATGTAGAAGGATTAATGCATAACCTGTTATCAATAAGTCAATTAAGTGATAATGGCTATGATGTAATATTCAATAAAAAAACATGTAAAGCAATTAATCAGAACAATGGAACAATCCTATTCACTGGCAAGAGGAAAAACAATATTTACAAAATAAATCTTTCAGACTTAAAAGAACAAAATGTAAAATGTCTGATGTCTGTTCATGAAGAGCAATGGGTATGGCATAGACGCTTGAGCCACATTAGCATGAGAAAACTATCTCAGCTAAATAAACTCGAGTTAGTCAAAGGCCTACCTAAGCTGAAGTTTTCTTCAGATGCTCTGTGTGAAGCATGTCAGAAAGGAAAATTTTCCAAAACATCTTTTAAAAAGAAAAATATTGTTTCCACCTCTAAGCTTCTGGAACTTCTTCACATTGATCTGTTTGGTCCTGTTAAAACAGCATCAGTCAATGGAAAAAAATATGGACTAGTTATTGTTGATGATTTTAGTCGTTGGACATGGGTAAAATTCCTAAAGCACAAGAGTGGGTCTCACTCTGTATTCACTAGCTTTTGTTCCAAAGTGCAAAACGAATTTGACTCTAAAATCATCAGAGTCAGAAGTGATCATGGTAGAGAATTTGAAAATAAATTTTTTGAGGAACTATTCGATTCTAATGGAATATCCCATGATTTCTCCTGTCCTAGAACTCCATAAAAAAATGGATTTGTAGAAAGGAAGAATAGGACACTCCAAGAGATGGCCAGAACCATGATAAATTAAACAAATATGGCTAAGCACTTTTGGGCTGAAGCTGTAAATACAACGTGTTATATTCAGAATATAATCTCTATAAGACCTATTCTGGAGAAGACTCCCTATGAACTATGTAAGGGAAGAAAACCCAACATTTCTTATTTTCATCCTTTTGGATGCTCTTGCTTTATTCTGAATACTAAAGAACATCTGAACAAGTTTGATTCAAAAGCACAAAAAGGAATTATGTTAGGATACTCAGAACACTCCAAAGGCTACAAAGTATACAATACAGAAACCAAAATTGTGGAAGAATCAATTCATGTTAGATTTGATGATAAACTTGACCCTGAAAAGTCAAAGCTAGTTGAGAAACTTGCAGATTTGGAGATTACTCTTGCAGGTTCTGACGAAAAGACCAAAGCACCAAAAGCATCTGTTAAACAAAGTCCAGATGCAACTAAAGCCTCAGCTATCCAGAAGAAATCAAGAAGTCACCCCAACATCTCTGAAGATTTGATTCTGGGAAACAAGGATGAACCTATTCGAACTAGGTCAACATTTAAGGTACCTGAAGAAATTCCTCTAGGACTAGTATCTCTGATTGAGCCACTTCCTGTGATGATGCACTTTAAGATGAAGACTGGGTTCTAGCTATGCAAGAAGAGCTAGATCAGTTCTCAAAGAATGACGTCTGGGATCTTGTTCCAAAGCCTAAAGGCACTCACATTAATGGAACCAGATGGGTGTTCAGAAACAAACTAAACAAAAAAGGCGAAGTTGTCGGAAATAAAGCTCGACTGGTGGCACAAGGGTACAGTCAACAAGAAGGCATTGACTACAACGAAACCTTTGCCCCAGTCGCCAGGTTAGAATCTATTCGCTTACTTGTTTCATTTGCTGTAAATCATTCAATCAAACTATATCAAATGGATGTGAAGAGTGCATTTCTTAATGGCTATATATCAGAAGAAGTGTATGTCAATCAACCTCCAGGTTTTGAAAACTCCAATTGTCCAGAACATGTTTTTAAGCTTAAGAAATCTTTATACGGTTTAAAACAAGCTCCTAGAGCTTGGTATGAAAGACTAAACAATTTTCTTCTGGAACATGACTTTATTAGAGGAAAGGTTGACTCTACACTCTTCTGTAAAAACATTAGTAATGACCTCATGATATGCCAGATATATGTTGATGACATTATTTTTGGTTCAGCTAATCCTTTTGTATGTCAAGAATTCTCTGAGCTGATGCAGGCAGAATTTGAAATAAGCTTAATGCAAGAACTAAAGTTCTTTCTAGGAATTCAAATCAATCAAGCCTCAGAAGCCACCTATGTTCATCAAAGTAAATACATTAAAGACATTCTGAAGAAATTCAAAATGGCAGAATGCAAACCTGCTAAAACACCTATGCATCCGACTTGCATTCTGGAAAAAGAAGAAGTTAGCCAGAAGGTTTGTCATAAGCTCTATCATGGTATGATAGGCTCTCTTCTCTATCTGACTGCTACACGTCCTGATATTCTATTTAGTGTTTGTCTCTGTGCCAGATTCTAATCAGATCCTAGAGAATCTCATTTAACAGCTGTTAAAAGAATACTCAGGTATCTGAAAGGAACCTCTAACATGGGCCTGATGTATGAGAAAACATCAGAGTATAGACTTTCTGGTTACTGTGATGCAGATTACGCAGGGGACAAAATGGAACGTAAAAGTACATCTGGGAACTGTCAGCTCTTGGGAAAGAATCTGATATCCTGGGCCAGCAAAAGGCATTCAACCATAGCCCTGTCCACTGCAGAAGCAGAATATATTTCAGCATCACTATGCATTACTCAGATGCGTTGGATGAAGAATTAACTAGAAGATTTTCAAATCTTTGAGAGTAACATTCCTATCTTCTGTGACAATACTGTTGTCATCTGTTTAAGTAAGAATCCTATTTTGCATTCCAGAGCTAAGCACATAGAAATAAAACATCATTTCATTAGAGACTATGTTCAAAAAGGGGTAGTAACATTAAAATTTATTGATACAGACCATCAATGGGCTGATATTTTTACCAAACCCCTTGTTGAAGATAGATTCTCTTTTATCTTAAAAAATATAAACATTCAAAATTGTCCAGATGAAATGTGCCTCTGAGATAGCAAAATAAGACTCTGAAGTAAACAGCTGGATTCTGTATCTGACATTGATACTACTACCAGTTAGAAGTCATATGAGTTAGAAATCTCCAAGAACCAACCCTTTGGTATTCCTGAAGATCAGATAAAGTAACACGTGGTACATCTTGCGTCTGACCTTGGAACTTCTAGACATTTGTCTAGCTGTAATCAAGAAACAAACTCTTGATATCTCCTCGAGTAGTGCGCTGATTTTGGGATTAGACGTCATTTAGGAGCTGTAATCATTCTCCTCTCTAACGTGCTTACTTGGTTAACGTACTATCTGTTAAACTCTCATTTCTATATCATTTTTCATGCGCCCTAATTGGGTATATATACTTTTCACAATCTACAATTGCACACTTTCACACTCACGAACTCACAAAACCCTTTCTCTCAGTTCTCTCCTCCTTCAAAGATTTTTCTGCAGTTTTTACCAAAGTTCTTCAGCATTCATCATCTTCTTCAACCATTCTTCATGGATTCTCAGCAACAGCCAGTGTACAACTTCTCCCAACAGATGAACTCAACAGAGCAAGCACCAAGTTCCAGTCAACAAACCCCTGCAACCACCAGCGTCGTGTCCACTCCTATCTACAAGGAACCTCACATTCTTGATCGTGAGCCTCACATTCATCTTGCAACTCCTTTTGACAAGCTGGAAGTTCTTTGTGAAACCTTGGCGGATTTTGATAACATGAAGCGCAATGGCGTCGACCTCACTGAAGAACTGAAAAAGCAAGGGTGGGAAAATTACTTTCAAATTACTTTGTGAAACCTCTATGGCCCGGTGTACACAAATCTAGTGAAGGAGTTCTGGCGTTTCGTAGACTATGATGATCACTACATTGTCTCCTACGTTCTGGGAGTCAAGATAGTCATCACAGAGAAATTGATTGCCTCTCTTCTAAACATGGAGAAGACAGGAGGAAGACGCATCTACAATATCAATCCTAGGGCAAAGTACTTGTCCCAGGAGATAAACCCTACCATCTTCCAACAGAATGCTGAAGGCAAGCATTCCAAGAACAAGGAACTGCATCATAACCTCCGGGTCTGGCTGAAGATTATCTTAGGCACCATCCATCATCGTCCAGCTTCAAACTCCTCAGACTACATCAATACAGACCAGAAGTGCATCCTCAACTACATTCACAAGGGTCTGAAGCTCTGCCTACCTACACTCCTATTCAAGTATCTCAGAGATTCCACCATAGACACCAAAAATAATATGAAGACAAGGAACTACATCCCTCTGGGGAGACTGATATCTGATGTGTTGATCGAGAGTGGCCTCGTGGGCCATCTGATTCAACTCAGACTCATGGAAGACGTCATGATTGATACTGGCAGACCCCTGAATGCTCGGAATCTGAAAAACATGGGAGTCATTGATCAAGTGAGAGCCAAACCAACACTTGACACCTCCTGGGAAGCACTTAAAGATCAGAGGGAGATTCCCAATGGACTCTACTTATTCTCCAAGATCGACCCTCCAGAGGTAATTTCTTACTATCTAGAGGATCTGTACAAGCAAGGAGTGGATATCACAGAATTCCAAATGGACTGGCTGCCTGAGTTTCCACCAAACTTCCAAAAGAGGATGCGAGAGCCCTCTGAGAAGACCAAGCAGGTGAAGAAAGCTAAGCTGGGAGAAACATCTGGATCAAGACCCCCAGTGCCTCTGGTTGGCTCTCTAGGTAAGTCTGTATCTCTCCCTCCCTCTGTAAAAATTAAACCCATTCTTCACTTCCTCAAACAAACCCTATATACACAACTGCTGACACTCCTCCCTCAACCACTAGATCCTCTAACCAACCATCTCAAAAATTCAACCTCGCCACCACAAGTCTACCTGTTTCAGAAGCAGAAATGCTAAATGAAACCACTTCACCATCTTCCTCACCATCTCCTTAATCCCCACCTTACTACGACCTTTCATCGGACACTGAACCTTCTGACCCTCACTCCCCCACTCTGGCTCAGCTCCAAGACCGTGCTCTGGCCTCTCAAGATCCATCACATCCTAACCCTGAACCTGAAGTCACTTTCCCACCTCTGGAAAATCCAAACACAACCACTTCTGAACCTCAACCATCAGCACCAACTCACTCTGAACCACAACCTTCAGAACCAATCCACCCTGAATCACAACCATTTGAACCAACACACTCTGACATACCACAACCCATCACTTCCGCTGACCCAACAACTCCCATACTTAACCTAAGTGCCCCCACCTCACCCTCCCAAGCCTCTGCCAATGAACCAGAAACTACCCTTCTGACCCTTGAAGAAGCAATTAAGGTTTTTGCAGAGTCTTTAGTTGAAAAGGTTAAGTCTCTGACCATCAACTCTGGTATCAATGATGATCCCTCCGTTGTAAGGACTCACTAGAACAGAGTGATAAGTTGGATGACCTCTGAAGCCTTCAAGCTGAAAGGCCTCTCTGAATAAGTCCGTAACGACTTCATCAGAGACGCTGAGATCAGACTGCAAGAGCGTCTAGCCAGAGAAGCTGAGGAACGGGAAAGACAGGAAGCTGAAGAGAAAGCGCATCAAGAAGAACTTCAGAGAATCAGAGAAGCTGAAGCAAAATCTCTTACTGCTGCTGAAGCTGAGGCAAAAGCCAAAGCCGACACTGAAGAAGCAGCGCGCCTGGCTGAAGAGTCTACTGCCAAAGCCAAAGCTGATGAACTGACTCATGGGGAGTCCTCCAACTCTGGATTCGTCCCTCTGGTCCTGAAGACTCTCGAAGAGCTACAGAAAGAACAACAGGTAGTTCGAGCTAGACTGGATCAACAGGACTCTATCAATGTAAACATTCAGAACATGTTATCCCAGTTGCTCCAGAGGATGCCTCCTCCTCCAAAACCTTAGGCACCTAGGCTATCTTTTCTTGTTGCTTTCTATATTTGACTTGTTTCTATTCTATGTTTTGATGTCTGGTTCTTGCCTTCTTGCTTTCTGCTTTCTGGCTTATGTAAATGCTTATCTATCAATAACAATTTTTTTGCTATGTCCTTTTTGATTCTGACAAAAAGGGGGAGAACTAAAACAGCTCTGATGAAAACATAACTAATTCCTTTCAAGCACTACAAACATTCTCTCAAAAATCAATGACTTAAGATATGCAGGAAAGTAGCTAAAAGCACTAAACCATGGAAGGTCCGATAAGAACTTTTGAACTATCCAAAGATCTAACTCAAGGGGAGCCCACTGTAATATCTGATCTAAGAGTTTCTTTAAATGTTTCATATTTAATCTGAACTGTTTTGTCATCATCAAAAAGGGGGAGATTGTAAGAACAAAGTTGATTCTACAATATATCTCTAAGATTTTGATGAAAACAAAGGATGAAACCAAAAATGGTACTCTAACGAGATTTTTTCTTAGTGTGCAGGACTCTGAACATTTATGCAGGATTCTGACCATACATCAGATACAAAATTACATAATACGTAAAGTATTAGATGATCAGACGCCACGCAGAAAGGAATACGTCAAGAAGGTTCTGATTCTGATCAACGCAGATACCAACGCAACAGTAAGAAGTCAGAAGCTCCGGAAAAAGACTACTGGATTCAGACTCTGATACTTAAGAAGTCTAGAGCACTGAGAAGCTCTGATGAAGTCAGACATAGTCATCCTCTTAAGACAAACTCTGTTATATCAAGACTCTGATGCAGACTCACCAGTCCAGAACGCGTAACTGAAAAGAATCTCATTATGGAAAGAAAGTATTTAAAGAAAGAAATAATGAGGCGGACAAAATGGTTTTAGAAAGAAACAATAGAAGTAATGACATTAATTATTCGTCAATGACCAAGATTCTGTCATCACTCCAACGGTCCTTCACAATGACTATATAAAGGACGAATTACTTCTCTAGAGAACACACCTGAGACACACAGAAATCTCATTCATTCTCTCTCTTTTTCACGAGCTGCTGCTCTTACGTGAAAAGGTTTTGCTCTCATATTTTCTGTAATACTTACTTGTTGTTAGAAGCACTTTACATTACAATTTACTTTTGCTTAAACTATTTCCTCAAGTGACTCTGCGCAGTCTGAATACTTGAGAGGGCTAAGAGATTATTCTCTTAGACGATTGGTTGTGTAATCTTTCAAGATTAGTGGATTAAGTCCTTTTTTGAAGGCGAAATCACCTTGGCCGGGTGGACTGGAGTAACTTTGAATTTCAAGCGAACCAGTATAAAATTCGGTGTGTTTTTAATCTCTGAAAAAGTTTTTATTTCCAAAACAATTCAAAACCCCTTTCTTGTTTTTCTCAACCTGCAAGGATATCATTTTTGAATGACTTACAGAATAAAGTTATATCAACCTTCCCTTTGGTGAAATCATTTTCTAAAAGAAAATTGATTAGTCTTTCATACCATGCTCTAGGAGCTTGTTTCAGACCATACAATGATTTCTTAAGTTTGAAAACTGAAATTCTGGTATCAGATATGAGATGTCGAAGGTAATGTCACGACACTAATATCTGAACAATACAAACAAGATAAAAGATAAAGAACAGTAATGCAAGAGACATAAGCAATTGTTAACCCAGTTCGGTGCAAACTCACCTACGTCTAGGGGCTACCAAGCCAGGAAGGAAATCCACTAAAATAGAATTAGTTCAAAGACTCTCAATAAACAACACAAGTTACAGTCTTTTTCACCTAGTCTCTACCCGTGTGACTTCTACCTAAAAACTCTTAGATATGAGATCCCACTCACTCCCCCTCAATCACACCAGTGATATAAATAAGAATTACAATGAAAAGAAGACACTCTTCAAAGACACACACTTGATCTTACTTAACAGCTTCAATCAAGTAGACACACACTCATGCTTAAAAGCTTTGAGTGACAAATTACAACTCAAAAATCAGACCAATTCAATCATCTATAGATGAATTGAATGGCTTACAAATCACACGACCACACAAGACTAAAACCCTTATTCTCTCTCAATATTTCGTTCATTATTTCTTGTGTATCAAATCAGTTTTTCCATGTCCTTTTTATAGAAGCATTTGGCTGGGCTTGGACATCATAAAACCCTAAAACTATTTTCCATTCAAATCTTCTCATTACAGCTGATTAGATCTCTTTGGAAAATAAGTAAATCTGGTTGTAATTCATGATTGAATGCGCGTGTAAATCATATCTTCAATCATACATAGATTTGCATTAAAAACGCAATCACATAATACATAACATTCATACTGAATGTTCTGTATACAGATGTCATGACATCGGATCTGACATCCTGGTAAAATCCTACATAATTACATTTTAAACATCCTGCAGGTACAAGTTATCTTATGTCAAAACAACACATGTGACAACTTGTGAACACTTTAGGTTTTACCAAAATTGATGCCAACACAAGAACCAACAAACTCCCCCTTTGGCAAATTTTGGCTAAAACATATATCAGTCCATTTGTTCACAAGAGTAAACGCATATCAGCAGTTAAGCAGCAACAGAGGCAATAAACACACAATTACTAGCTATAATAGCAACTAGTAATAAACACACATTAAATACATATTAGGCACACATGTGTTTCTTCTCCCCCTAAGTCTGTTCAGCACAGACATCTCCTTCCACAACACCTGTAACATTCAGAGTCTCCCCATCTGGCATCTCCTTCAACATCACCTGTAGACCACAAAACATTCCCATCTGACATCTCCTTCAACATCACCTTTACACCATAGAACATCATTCTGTTCAACATCACCTTTACACCACAGAAAATCATCCTGTTCAACATCAACTGTCATTTGTTCAGCACATATTAACTGCAGCTCTCCACATCTCCACACATTAACTGCAGCTCTCCATAAATTAACTTCTCCCCCTTTTTAGTCAAAATAGACCAAAGTGACCAATTAGACAAAATAAATGTCAATCAGTCCAGCAGAGAATGTCAAAAAGGATGTTATAACATATAAAATGTTAAAACAAAATGTCAGGTGGTACAGAACCATAATTATACACAGCACATTAGCTGAGATAATCCGAAATCCAGAGAACTCATAAAGAGCCCAAAAATTACATCATGGCATCAAAAAGGACTGCCAAAAACTACAAACATCAAACAGAAAACATCAAATCATCAAAGCATTCAAGCATCCAGATCACACAGCATTAACACAAGGGGGGGGGGGCATCATCATCACAACTTAGTCTGAGGAGGTAGCATCTTCTTCACCTTCAGATCCAGAACTGCCACTAGATTGATCTTGAGAATCAGACCTCTCACTTGAGGTGTGGACATCTGTCTCCTTGGCTTCACCAACATTATCCATCTCTTCTTGCTCCAAGCTACTAATTAGAACCTCTAAAGCCTATTTCCTAGCCTTAGCCACCCTAATCCCAGTTTCCAACTCCTTACATGTTTCTTTTAATTCAGCAAGTAGGCCATCTTGAGATGCTGGCTTCTTCATTGCAGATGTCATGACAATGTCATTGACATGATTGCCTTCAAATAACTTGTAATGAATTGACAATGGAGGCTTCCTTCTACTGGGGATATCACTTGTGTTTAAAATACCAGGTTGCTGGCTTAAAATTATTCCACAAATGATTGAGGGAAAGGCAATTGGCAGCTTCACTGCATTAGTGGAAGCATGTCTAACAATTTGTTCAAACATGAACCTTCCATAATCAAAGTTGAGTCTGGTTCCAATATCATAGATTATCCATCCAAGACCATTAGAGATTGTTGAAATGTGGTTTGTTGGTACCCAGTTGGCTGAACCTATCTTATGCAAGATAGCATATTTTACAGTTAATTTGCCAGCAGAGAGATGCTTTTTGCTTGGCCATTCCTTTACTTGTCCAACAGTGATTGTCCTACAGACTTCATTGTCTGTGACCTCTAATTCAACATCTCCTTCTGTTCCTCTTCCTAGGAACTTATTGATTACAGCAGGGGAGAACCTTACACACCTTCCTCTAATAAACACTTTGCAAAACTCTTTGTTGTTCTTGTCAGCAATATCCTCCGGAATGTTCACCACAAACTCCTTCACAAGACCTTCAAAACATTGGGGCAATGCACTTACTGTTTTCATTAAACCAACAAACTTGATCAACTCCATAACTTCCTTCACTTCCACATCCTCCTTCCCTAGCTCCCTTTCCATAACAACTCTCCTCTGTCTCACAAATTTCCACTTGGATGCACCATCTTCCAAATGAAAGGAAATGTTATCCAAATGCACAGCAGCAACCTTAGCTGGAGATTTTCTAGCAGTTTGCTTTTTAACAGGAGAGATGTCTGGGACATCGTCTTCGACATCATCTTCAGAGTCAGAACTTTCTCTGACCTTTCTCTTTTTGACTTCCACTTTACTCCATGATTTTGAAGCACCTACAACAGCAACCTTCTAACTAGTTCTGGCTGTCATCATCTCAGCCACAGACCTTCATTTCCTGGTCTTCATTCTATTTGCAACCCTTGGCTCCAAGTGATGAAGCAAGGTGTCATCTTCACCATCTGAGCTTTCTTCCTCCAAATCAATCACCTTTTCAGCAGAGTCATGCTTCTTAGATTGAGAAGCACCTACAGGTTTCTTACTAGGCAAGGTTTTTCCTAGAGAACACAATCCCTCAGCAGCAATATCTTTCTCTGACCTAGATGAATCATCATCTTTCTCATATTGAGGTTCCACCTCAGGTGAGGGGTCCCTTCTAGACAGAGGATTCGAAACTCCTTTGACTGAGTGTCATTCATTTAGGATCCTTGTGACCAGATTCCTAATGACATGATCTGTATAATGCATGTCATCCTTCGGAGGAGGGTTATCAAAACTGTTACCTTGATTATTTCCTGTAGTGGAAGAAGGTCCAGGGGCGTCGGCTGGGATTACTGAAAGAGGAATAACTTCCAAAACGTCTTCATCCAGAAAATCCATGGAAGGAGTTCTTGCTTTGTGAGTGGGTTTTGAACCAGAAGATGACGGATGTTGTGACATTTTGTTGAACTTGTGAAAATATTTTTGTTGCCCTAGCAAAAATGGTCGATACCGTTTGATGAAGATGGAAGTGGTTGTGCTAAGGTTGAGTGTGAAAATGGTATAGATGGTAGTTCCAATATTTGGTAATGATTTTCCATAAATGGGGCACTTTCTTTTAAGTAGGTAGACAATATTTTTATTACCTTTTCCACTCCACATTAATTGCTATAAATTCTCATGGATACAAATCCCTAATTTCCCTCTTAAACATTCAAATTGATTAGCATCCAAAGCCTTTGTAAATATGTCAGCTAATTGCATTTCAGTAGTAACATGCTCCAGGGCTATGATTTTTTCTTCCACTAGTTCTCTAATGAAGTGATGACGAATATCAATGTGCTTTGTCCTGCTGTGCTGAATAGGATTCTTAGAAATATTTATAGCACTTAGGTTGTCAGAGTACAATGTCATGACATCTTGTGTGACATTGTATTCAGTCAACATTTGTTTCATTCAAACCAATTGAGAACAACTACTTCCAGATGCTATGTATCCAGCTTCAGCAGTGGATAGGGACACACAATTTTGTTTCTTGCTAAACCATGATATCAAGTTATTCCCCAAGAAGAAACATCCTCCTGATGTGCTTTTCCTATCATCATCAATTCCAGCCTAGTCAGCATCACAGTATCCAGTCAACATGGATCCAGAACCATGAGTATATAACATTCCATAGTCACGGGTGCCATTGACATTTTTCAATATCGTCTTCACTTGGTTTATGTGACTGACTTTTGGTTCAGCCGGATATCTAGCACAAACACCTACAGCAAAGGCAATGTCAGGTCTACTTGCTGTGAGATATAACAGACTTCCTATCATGCTTTTGTACAAACTTTGATCTACACTAACACCATCTTCATCTTTGGAGACTTTCAAATGTGTAGGAGCAAGTGTCCTTTTATGACTTGCATTCTCCATGCCAAACTTCTTAACAATGTTCTTGGCATATTTGCTTTGAGATAGAAAGATAGAATCTTCCATATGCTTGACTTGTAGCCCAAGGAAATAGGTCAGCTCTCCAACAAGGCTCATCTCAAACTCAGACTGCATTTGTCTAACAAAATTTTCTACCATCTGATCTGACATCCCACCAAACACAATATCATCCACATATATTTGAGCCACCATGAGCTTTCCTCCTTCATTTTTCACAAATAGGGTCTTGTCAATACCTCCCTTCCTGTAGCCATTGTTAGTGAGGAACACTGTGAGTCTCTCATACCAAGCCCTAGGAGCTTGCTTCAAACCATAGAGGGCTTTCTTTAACCTGTACACATGCTTTGGAAGATTTGGATATGTGAATCCTTTAGGTTGTTCAACATATACTTCCTCATTTAAGTAGCCATTCAAGAAGGCACTTTTTACATCCATTTGGAACAGTTTGAATTTCAGAATACATGCCACTCCAAGCAATAGTCTAATGGACTCAAGGCGAGCTACAGGAGCAAATGTTTCATCAAAATCCACTCCTTTAACTTGAGTATATCCTTGTGCTTCTAATATTTCTTTGTTTTTAGTAACCACCCCTTGTTCATCAGATTTATTCTTATACACCCACTTTGTGCCTATGACATTTATTCCTTCAGGTCTAGGAACCAATTCCCATACTTCATTCCTCTTGAATTGACCTAACTCCTCCTGCAAGGCATTGGTCCAGAACTCATCAGTCAAGGCTTCCTTGGCATTCCTAGGCTCAATTTTGGACACAAAGTGTAACACCCCGATAATAATAAAATAATTATTTGAATTGAGTTAGTAATTTATTTATTAATTTAATTAGATAATTTGAAATTTTATTATTATTATTATTGGATTATTATTTTGGAAAATATATAAGTGGGACTTAAGGAAATATCCCATTTGGTAAGAAAAGGTTTTACGTGAAACAGAGAACGATCGTGAAAGAAGAGGAAAAGGGCAAAGAGACAGAGCGAGGGCTGAAGGTTGAAGAAGGAAGGGCTTGAGCTTAGGGATTCGCCGGATTAACTCAGGTAAGGGGGGTTTATCGTCAATTAACGGGTATTATGGGATAATATGTCATGGGTAGTGATAAGCTGTTGATTGACCCTAATTGGGAATTGTGAATGCTGAAATTTTGTTGGATGAACCGTGTTAGGAGTTGAAATTTAGTCGGTAATTGAGTCTGTTGTAATTTCCCGATCGTATGGCTTTTTACGGAATCGGATTCGGAGGTCCGGAAGTCCTCCAATGGCGGAAAATGCGGAGAATTCTGCATTCTGCCTTGAGTTAGCGCAGGAACAGCTTCTGTCTTGCGTTAACCGGTTAACCCAGGGTGTTAACCGGTTAACACTGTGTTGGATTATGAAGATGTGCTGTTTTGTCTGCGTTAACCGGTTAACCCAGGGTGTTAACCGGTTAACACTGTTGTAATTTCTGATATTTGGCTGTTTGTGCTGCGTTAACCGGTTAACCCAGGGCGTTAACCGGTTAACACTGTTAAATTTTGAGACAGAAGGCGTGTTGTGCTGCGTTAACCGGTTAACCCAGGGCGTTAACCGGTTAACGCTGTTGCAGAGTGGAAAAATGTTAATTTTAATGTTGTGTGCCTATTTGAGGGTTGGCCTATGTTGGCCTATGATGTAATAGAGATTAATTCCCGCTGTTTTGAGCAGTATAGATATTAGTGGAGTGTACTAATATTGTGGTTGTTGTTTGGCATGATGTAATATGCTTTTGTGATAAATTGTGTTGATAATGTGGAATGGTATACATGATGTTGTGAATGTATGCATTTGTGAATAGACTATTCTATGGCTTAGAGTGTGAGCATGTGTCTATTCTTGATTATCGTTGATGTTGCATTGCTAGGTGATTAGCATGCGTATTGTGTCCTTCGGGTGGTAGCTAATTCCCATGGTGAGGAATTAGTGAGTAAGTCATGTTGATTGTTGTTGTTGTTGTTTGCATGCTAGGTGATTAGCGTGCATATCATGGCCCATTTGGGGTGGTAGCTAATTCCCATGGTGAGGAATTAGTGAGTGAGTCACTATGTCTCAAATGAGTGGGACTAGTGAGCTTGGCAGCCGTGCCTGGATTTGGACGGTGAGGTTGAACTATATGTTCACAACATAGTCGGTACCGCATGCATAAGAGTCTCATTGCACAATGAATGTATGGCATATGATATGAATGGATGCATTCCAGTATCATATGTGTGTTGTGTGTTGTGTTGTTAATGTTGAATATGATTGAAATTTTTACTGTTGAATATGATGGTTGGATGGATATTGCCGTTGCTGAGTGCGTAGTTTGATTAGGGTGAATTAATGTGTTATTTACTTAGCATTACATGTTGTTCTATAATGCTTATTATATTGATTGAAGAACTCACCCTTACAACTATTTTTCAGGTAACGAGCAGTGAGTTGAGTAGAAGCTAGTGCTATGGAGTCTAGTGTCGTCCTTAGTGGGTCATGCTCTGGTAGATGTAACATCGGGAGGGGATGTTTGACTATGTTTTAATTTAGTTGTTGATCAACTTTACATGTAATGTAGTACATGCTTTGAATTGTTGATGTTTTGTATCCGCTGCGTATTATGCAACCGTTTTATTTGATAAATAAATGAGCATGACAGGATGTTTTGATAAATGTTTGTGAAATGATTGTGTGACACCCTTCGGGGCATAATTACTCTGATTAACATGTTATTATTTTAATTAAATAATTTGGGGTATTTAGAAGGGTGTTACATTAGTGGTATCAGAGCATAGTCGGTCGTGTTGAGTCGTAGTTATTCTGTTCCCCTGTACGGGATAGGTGTTGTGTAACCCTATCAGTACTTATTTGTTTTAGTTGTTGGGTTTTCAGAATAGAGATGGCTGGAAGAGGTAGAGATGATGCTGCGATTGCTGAGGCTCTGGGTATGCTAGCTGGAGTACTTGGAGGAAATCCGAATGTTGTGGGGATGGGAGCTGCTCGTCAGTTGAGTGAGTTCCAGAAGAACAATCCTCCGATGTTCAAAGGAGCATACGATCCAGATGGTGCTCAGAAGTGGTTGAAAGAGATAGAGAGGATCTTCAGAGTAACTGAGTGTGCTGATAACCAGAAGGTCAGGTTCGGTACACATATGCTGTCAGAAGAAGCTGATGATTGGTGGGTTGCTACCCGCACTGAGTTGGAAACTGCTGGAAATGCTGAGATTACTTGGGCTGTGTTCAGGGAAAGATTCCTGAGGAAGTACTTTCCAGAGGATGTCAGAGGGAAGAAAGAGATAGAATTCTTGGAATTGAAGCAGGGTAACAGGTCTGTTACTGAGTATGCTGCGAAGTTCACAGAGCTGTCAAAGTACTATACTCCTTATAGTGAGGCTGTTGGAGAATTTTCGAAGTGTGTGAAGTTTGAGAACGGGTTGCGTCCCGAGATCAAGCAGGCAATTGGATATCAGCGAATCAGGGTGTTTTCTGATTTGGTTGACTGTTGCAGGATTTTTGAACAGGATTCCAAAGCCAGAGCAGAGAGCTATCAGCAGAGGGTTGATAGGAAGGGTAAGAATCAGGTTGATCGTGGGAAACCGTATGCAGCTGGCAAAGGTTTTCAGAGGCAGAGTGGAATGAGGAGGCCTAGTGGAGGAGATTCTAGTGCTCCTGCTAAGTGTTACAGATGTGGTCAGGCTGGACATCGTATCCATGAGTGTACCAGTAATGAGAAGAAGTGTTTCAAATGTGGGAAAGGTGGTCATTTGGCTGCAGATTGCCGGTTGAAGACTGTGACTTGCTTCAACTGTGGAGAGGTGGGTCATATCAGTCCACAGTGTCCTAAGCCAAAGAAAGAGAATCAGTCGGGAGGCAAGGTTTTTGCTTTATCAGGTTCTGAGACTTTTGCAGATGAGCGTTTGATCCGAGGTACGTGTTATATTAATGGCTTTCCTCTTGTAGCTATTATTGACACCGGTGCTACTCATTCCTTTATATCTTTGGATTGTGCTGTGAAACTTAAGTTAGAAATATCTGAGATGTTTGGTAGTATGGTGATTGACACTCCTGCGAAGGGTTCAGTGACTACTACTTCAATTTGTTTAAGTTGCCCTTTGAGTATTTTTGGTAGGAACTTTGGGATAGACCTTGTGTGTCTTCCATTAGTGCAGATTGATGTTATCTTGGGTATGAACTGGTTGGTGTTTAACCGGGTTTCTATCAATTGTTTTGATAAGACTGTGATATTTCCTGAGATTGAGGAAGGCAAGAGTTTGTTTCTATCAGCGAGGCAGGTGAATGAGGAAGTAGCAGATGGGGCAGAGTTGTTTATGCTGTTAGCGACTTTGGAGGCTAAAGATAAACTGGTGATTGGTGATCTAGCTGTGGTGTGTGATTTTCCTGATGTGTTTCCGGAAGAAGTGAATGAATTACCGCCAGAGCGTGAAGTTGAGTTCACGATTGATTTGGTACCTGGTACTAGACCGATATCGATGGCTCCTTATCGTATGTCTGCTGTTGAGCTAGCTGAATTGAAGAGTCAGTTGGAAGATTTGTTGGATAAGAAATTTATTCGTCCGAGTGTGTCACCGTGGGGTGCACCAGTGTTGTTGGTTAAGAAGAAAGAAGGTACTATGAGGTTGTGTGTGGATTACAGACAACTGAATAAAGTGACGATCAAGAATCGGTATCCTTTACCGAGGATTGATGATTTGATGGATCAATTGGTTGGTGCTAGTGTGTTCAGCAAGATAGATTTGAGATCTGGGTATCATCAGATACGTGTGAAGACTGAAGATATTCAGAAGACTGCTTTCAGAACAAGGTATGGACATTATGAGTATTCTGTAATGCCTTTTGGGGTGACTAATGCGCCTGGAGTATTCATGGAGTATATGAATAGGATTTTTCATCCGTATCTAGATCAGTTTGTTGTGGTGTTTATTGATGACATTTTGGTGTATTCGAAATCTGAAGAAGAACATGCTGAGCATTTGAGAGTGGTGTTGGAAGTTCTACGAGAAAAGAAGTTATTTGCTAAACTCTCAAAATGTGAATTTTGGTTAGAAGAGGTTAGTTTTCTTGGTCATGTGATTTCAAGAGGTGGTGTTGCTGTTGATCCTTCTAAGATAGAAGCGGTGTCTAAGTGGGAAGCTCCGAAGTCAGTTTCTGAGATAAGAAGTTTCCTTGGACTTGCAGGTTACTATAGGAAATTCATTGAGGGATTTTCTAAGTTGGCGTTACCGTTGACGATGTTGACTAGAAAGGGGCAAGCATTTGTTTGGGACTCAAAATGTGAAGAAGGTTTCCAAGAGTTAAAGAGAAGGTTGACTACTGCTCCTATTCTGATATTACCGAGTTCGTCGGAATCATTTGAGGTTTACTGTGACGCTTCATTGTTGGGTTTGGGTGGTGTGTTGATGCAGAATAAGCAGGTTATAGCTTATGCTTCGAGACAGCTGAGGGTTCATGAGAGGAACTATCCGACACACGATTTAGAGTTGGCAGCTGTGGTATTTGTTCTGAAGTTATGGAGGCATTATTTGTACGGATCAAGATTTGAGGTTTTCAGTGATCATAAAAGTTTAAAGTATTTGTTTGATCAGAAAGAGCTGAATATGAGACAGAGGAGATGGTTAGAATTTCTGAAGGATTATGATTTTGGTTTGAATTACCATCCGGGTAAAGCAAACGTAGTAGCTGATGCATTGAGTCGGAAATCATTGCATATGTCTATGTTAATGGTGAAAGAGTTGGATTTAATTGAGCAGTTTAGAGATTTGAGTTTGGTGTGTGAGAATACTCACAATAGTGTTAAATTGGGAATGTTGAAGTTAACGAGTGGTATTCTGGATGAGATTAGAGAGGGTCAGAGATCCGATATGCTTTTGGTGGACAAGTTGACTTTGGTGAATCAAGGTCAAGGTGGTGAATTCAGAGTTGATGAGAATGGTGTTTTGAAATTTGGTAGTCGGGTGTGTATCCCGGATGTTACTGAGCTTAAGAAGAGTATTCTTGAAGAAGGACATCGTAGTGGTTTGAGTATTCATCCTGGAGCTACGAAGATGTATCATGATTTGAAAAAGTTATTTTGGTGGCCGGGAATGAAGAAAGAAATTGCGAGTTTTGTTTATTCCTGTTTGACTTGTCAGAAGTCAAAGATTGAGCATCAGAAGCCGTCTGGGCTAATGCAACCGTTGGCTATTCCAGAGTGGAAGTGGGATAGTATCAGTATGGATTTTGTTTCTGGTTTGCCGAGGACAAGTAAGAATTTTGAGGCTATATGGGTAATTGTTGATAGATTGACGAAGTCGGCTCATTTCATTCCGATCAGAATGGATTATCCGTTAGAGAGGCTAGCCGAGTTGTATATTGAGAAGATTGTAAGTTTGCATGGTATTCCGTCGAGTATTGTTTCGGACAGAGATCCTAGATTTACATCGAAGTTCTGGGAAGGTTTGCAGAGAGCTTTGGGAACTAAGCTGAGATTGAGTTCTGCATATCATCCGCAGACTGATGGTCAGACTGAGAGGACGATTCAGTCATTAGAGGATCTTTTGAGAGCGTGTGTTTTGGAAAAAGGAGGTGCTTGGGATTGTTATTTGCCGTTGATTGAGTTTACCTACAACAATAGTTTTCATTCGAGTATTGGTATGGCACCGTTTGAAGCTTTGTATGGTAGGAGATGTCGGACGCCTTTATGTTGGTATGAGTCCGGTGAGAGTGCTGTGGTTGGACCGGAGATTGTTCAACAGACTACAGACAAGATTAAGATGATTCAGGAGAAGATGAGAATTGCTCAGAGTCGTCAGAAGAGTTATCATGATAAGAGGAGGAAGTCACTTGAGTTCCAAGAGGGAGATCATGTGTTTCTTCGTGTTACTCCGATAACTGGTGTTGGTCGAGCTTTGAAGTCGAAGAAGTTGACACCTCGATTTATTGGTCCTTATCAGATTTTGGAGAGGATAGGGGAGGTAGCCTATCGTGTCGCTTTACCGCCGTCGCTTGCGAATTTGCATGACGTTTTTCATGTGTCTCAGTTGAGGAGGTACATTCATGACCCGTCGCATGTAGTCCAAGTAGATGATGTACAGGTGAGAGATAACCTGACTGTTGAAACATCACCTATGAGGATTGAGGATCGAGAGTTGAAGCAGTTGCGGGGTAAAGAGATTGCCTTGGTGAAGGTAGCTTGGGGAGGACCAGCAGGTGGCAATGTGACTTGGGAACTTGAGAGTCAGATGAAAGAGTCTTATCCGGAGTTATTCGCTTGAGGTATGTTTTCGAGGACGAAAACTCTTTTAGTGGGGGAGAGTTGTAACACCCCGATAATAATAAAATAATTATTTGAATTGAGTTAGTAATTTATTTATTAATTTAATTAGATAATTGGAAATTTTATTATTATTATTATTGGATTATTATTTTGGAAAATATATAAGTGGGACTTAAGGAAATATCCCATTTGGTAAGAAAAGGTTTTACGTGAAACAGAGAACGATCGTGAAAGAAGAGGAAAAGGGCAAAGAGACAGAGCGAGGGCTGAAGGTTGAAGAAGGAAGGGCTTGAGCTTAGGGATTCGCCGGATTAACTCAGGTAAGGGGGGTTTATCGTCAATTAACGGGTATTATGGGATAATATGTCATGGGTAGTGATAAGCTGTTGATTGACCCTAATTGGGAATTGTGAATGCTGAAATTTTGTTGGATGAACCGTGTTAGGAGTTGAAATTTAGTCGGTAATTGAGTCTGTTGTAATTTCCCGATCGTATGGCTTTTTACGGAATCGGATTCGGAGGTCCGGAAGTCCTCCAATGGCGGAAAATGCGGAGAATTCTGCATTCTGCCTTGAGTTAGCGCAGGAACAGCTTCTGTCTTGCGTTAACCGGTTAACCCAGGGTGTTAACCGGTTAACACTGTGTTGGATTATGAAGATGTGCTGTTTTGTCTGCGTTAACCGGTTAACCCAGGGTGTTAACCGGTTAACACTGTTGTAATTTCTGATATTTGGCTGTTTGTGCTGCGTTAACCGGTTAACCCAGGGCGTTAACCGGTTAACACTGTTAAATTTTGAGACAGAAGGCGTGTTGTGCTGCGTTAACCGGTTAACCCAGGGCGTTAACCGGTTAACGCTGTTGCAGAGTGGAAAAATGTTAATTTTAATGTTGTGTGCCTATTTGAGGGTTGGCCTTTGTTGGCCTATGATGTAATAGAGATTAATTCCCGCTGTTTTGAGCAGTATAGATATTAGTGGAGTGTACTAATATTGTGGTTGTTGTTTGGCATGATGTAATATGCTTTTGTGATAAATTGTGTTGATAATGTGGAATGGTATACATGATGTTGTGAATGTATGCATTTGTGAATAGACTATTCTATGGCTTAGAGTGTGAGCATGTGTCTATTCTTGATTATCGTTGATGTTGCATTGCTAGGTGATTAGCATGCGTATTGTGTCCTTCGGGTGGTAGCTAATTCCCATGGTGAGGAATTAGTGAGTAAGTCATGTTGATTGTTGTTGTTGTTGTTTGCATGCTAGGTGATTAGCGTGCATATCATGGCCCATTTGGGGTGGTAGCTAATTCCCATGGTGAGGAATTAGTGAGTGAGTCACTATGTCTCAAATGAGTGGGACTAGTGAGCTTGGCAGCCGTGCCTGGATTTGGACGGTGAGGTTGAACTATATGTTCACAACATAGTCGGTACCGCATGCATAAGAGTCTCATTGCACAATGAATGTATGGCATATGATATGAATGGATGCATTCCAGTATCATATGTGTGTTGTGTGTTGTGTTGTTAATGTTGAATATGATTGAGATTTTTACTGTTGAATATGATGGTTGGATGGATATTGCCGTTGCTGAGTGCGTAGTTTGATTAGGGTGAATTAATGTGTTATTTACTTAGCATTACATGTTGTTCTATAATGCTTATTATATTGATTGAAGAACTCACCCTTACAACTATTTTTCAGGTAACGAGCAGTGAGTTGAGTAGAAGCTAGTGCTATGGAGTCTAGTGTCGTCCTTAGTGGGTCATGCTCTGGTAGATGTAACATCGGGAGGGGATGTTTGACTATGTTTTAATTTAGTTGTTGATCAACTTTACATGTAATGTAGTACATGCTTTGAATTGTTGATGTTTTGTATCCGCTGCGTATTATGCAACCGTTTTATTTGATAAATAAATGAGCATGACAGGATGTTTTGATAAATGTTTGTGAAATGATTGTGTGACACCCTTCGGGGCATAATTACTCTGATTAACATGTTATTATTTTAATTAAATAATTTGGGGTATTTAGAAGGGTGTTACATTAGTGGTATCAGAGCATAGTCGGTCGTGTTGAGTCGTAGTTATTCTGTTCCCCTGTACGGGATAGGTGTTGTGTAACCCTATCAGTACTTATTTGTTTTAGTTGTTGGGTTTTCAGAATAGAGATGGCTGGAAGAGGTAGAGATGATGCTGCGATTGCTGAGGCTCTGGGTATGCTAGCTGGAGTACTTGGAGGAAATCCGAATGTTGTGGGGATGGGAGCTGCTCGTCAGTTGAGTGAGTTCCAGAAGAACAATCCTCCGATGTTCAAAGGAGCATACGATCCAGATGGTGCTCAGAAGTGGTTGAAAGAGATAGAGAGGATCTTCAGAGTAACTGAGTGTGCTGATAACCAGAAGGTCAGGTTCGGTACACATATGCTGTCAGAAGAAGCTGATGATTGGTGGGTTGCTACCCGCACTGAGTTGGAAACTGCTGGAAATGCTGAGATTACTTGGGCTGTGTTCAGGGAAAGATTCCTGAGGAAGTACTTTCCAGAGGATGTCAGAGGGAAGAAAGAGATAGAATTCTTGGAATTGAAGCAGGGTAACAGGTCTGTTACTGAGTATGCTGCGAAGTTCACAGAGCTGTCAAAGTACTATACTCCTTATAGTGAGGCTGTTGGAGAATTTTCGAAGTGTGTGAAGTTTGAGAACGGGTTGCGTCCCGAGATCAAGCAGGCAATTGGATATCAGCGAATCAGGGTGTTTTCTGATTTGGTTGACTGTTGCAGGATTTTTGAACAGGATTCCAAAGCCAGAGCAGAGAGCTATCAGCAGAGGGTTGATAGGAAGGGTAAGAATCAGGTTGATCGTGGGAAACCGTATGCAGCTGGCAAAGGTTTTCAGAGGCAGAGTGGAATGAGGAGGCCTAGTGGAGGAGATTCTAGTGCTCCTGCTAAGTGTTACAGATGTGGTCAGGCTGGACATCGTATCCATGAGTGTACCAGTAATGAGAAGAAGTGTTTCAAATGTGGGAAAGGTGGTCATTTGGCTGCAGATTGCCGGTTGAAGACTGTGACTTGCTTCAACTGTGGAGAGGTGGGTCATATCAGTCCACAGTGTCCTAAGCCAAAGAAAGAGAATCAGTCGGGAGGCAAGGTTTTTGCTTTATCAGGTTCTGAGACTTTTGCAGATGAGCGTTTGATCCGAGGTACGTGTTATATTAATGGCTTTCCTCTTGTAGCTATTATTGACACCGGTGCTACTCATTCCTTTATATCTTTGGATTGTGCTGTGAAACTTAAGTTAGAAATATCTGAGATGTTTGGTAGTATGGTGATTGACACTCCTGCGAAGGGTTCAGTGACTACTACTTCAATTTGTTTAAGTTGCCCTTTGAGTATTTTTGGTAGGAACTTTGGGATAGACCTTGTGTGTCTTCCATTAGTGCAGATTGATGTTATCTTGGGTATGAACTGGTTGGTGTTTAACCGGGTTTCTATCAATTGTTTTGATAAGACTGTGATATTTCCTGAGATTGAGGAAGGCAAGAGTTTGTTTCTATCAGCGAGGCAGGTGAATGAGGAAGTAGCAGATGGGGCAGAGTTGTTTATGCTGTTAGCGACTTTGGAGGCTAAAGATAAACTGGTGATTGGTGATCTAGCTGTGGTGTGTGATTTTCCTGATGTGTTTCCGGAAGAAGTGAATGAATTACCGCCAGAGCGTGAAGTTGAGTTCACGATTGATTTGGTACCTGGTACTAGACCGATATCGATGGCTCCTTATCGTATGTCTGCTGTTGAGCTAGCTGAATTGAAGAGTCAGTTGGAAGATTTGTTGGATAAGAAATTTATTCGTCCGAGTGTGTCACCGTGGGGTGCACCAGTGTTGTTGGTTAAGAAGAAAGAAGGTACTATGAGGTTGTGTGTGGATTACAGACAACTGAATAAAGTGACGATCAAGAATCGGTATCCTTTACCGAGGATTGATGATTTGATGGATCAATTGGTTGGTGCTAGTGTGTTCAGCAAGATAGATTTGAGATCTGGGTATCATCAGATACGTGTGAAGACTGAAGATATTCAGAAGACTGCTTTCAGAACAAGGTATGGACATTATGAGTATTCTGTAATGCCTTTTGGGGTGACTAATGCGCCTGGAGTATTCATGGAGTATATGAATAGGATTTTTCATCCGTATCTAGATCAGTTTGTTGTGGTGTTTATTGATGACATTTTGGTGTATTCGAAATCTGAAGAAGAACATGCTGAGCATTTGAGAGTGGTGTTGGAAGTTCTACGAGAAAAGAAGTTATTTGCTAAACTCTCAAAATGTGAATTTTGGTTAGAAGAGGTTAGTTTTCTTGGTCATGTGATTTCAAGAGGTGGTGTTGCTGTTGATCCTTCTAAGATAGAAGCGGTGTCTAAGTGGGAAGCTCCGAAGTCAGTTTCTGAGATAAGAAGTTTCCTTGGACTTGCAGGTTACTATAGGAAATTCATTGAGGGATTTTCTAAGTTGGCGTTACCGTTGACGATGTTGACTAGAAAGGGGCAAGCATTTGTTTGGGACTCAAAATGTGAAGAAGGTTTCCAAGAGTTAAAGAGAAGGTTGACTACTGCTCCTATTCTGATATTACCGAGTTCGTCGGAATCATTTGAGGTTTACTGTGACGCTTCATTGTTGGGTTTGGGTGGTGTGTTGATGCAGAATAAGCAGGTTATAGCTTATGCTTCGAGACAGCTGAGGGTTCATGAGAGGAACTATCCGACACACGATTTAGAGTTGGCAGCTGTGGTATTTGTTCTGAAGTTATGGAGGCATTATTTGTACGGATCAAGATTTGAGGTTTTCAGTGATCATAAAAGTTTAAAGTATTTGTTTGATCAGAAAGAGCTGAATATGAGACAGAGGAGATGGTTAGAATTTCTGAAGGATTATGATTTTGGTTTGAATTACCATCCGGGTAAAGCAAACGTAGTAGCTGATGCATTGAGTCGGAAATCATTGCATATGTCTATGTTAATGGTGAAAGAGTTGGATTTAATTGAGCAGTTTAGAGATTTGAGTTTGGTGTGTGAGAATACTCACAATAGTGTTAAATTGGGAATGTTGAAGTTAACGAGTGGTATTCTGGATGAGATTAGAGAGGGTCAGAGATCCGATATGCTTTTGGTGGACAAGTTGACTTTGGTGAATCAAGGTCAAGGTGGTGAATTCAGAGTTGATGAGAATGGTGTTTTGAAATTTGGTAGTCGGGTGTGTATCCCGGATGTTACTGAGCTTAAGAAGAGTATTCTTGAAGAAGGACATCGTAGTGGTTTGAGTATTCATCCTGGAGCTACGAAGATGTATCATGATTTGAAAAAGTTATTTTGGTGGCCGGGAATGAAGAAAGAAATTGCGAGTTTTGTTTATTCCTGTTTGACTTGTCAGAAGTCAAAGATTGAGCATCAGAAGCCGTCTGGGCTAATGCAACCGTTGGCTATTCCAGAGTGGAAGTGGGATAGTATCAGTATGGATTTTGTTTCTGGTTTGCCGAGGACAAGTAAGAATTTTGAGGCTATATGGGTAATTGTTGATAGATTGACGAAGTCGGCTCATTTCATTCCGATCAGAATGGATTATCCGTTAGAGAGGCTAGCCGAGTTGTATATTGAGAAGATTGTAAGTTTGCATGGTATTCCGTCGAGTATTGTTTCGGACAGAGATCCTAGATTTACATCGAAGTTCTGGGAAGGTTTGCAGAGAGCTTTGGGAACTAAGCTGAGATTGAGTTCTGCATATCATCCGCAGACTGATGGTCAGACTGAGAGGACGATTCAGTCATTAGAGGATCTTTTGAGAGCGTGTGTTTTGGAAAAAGGAGGTGCTTGGGATTGTTATTTGCCGTTGATTGAGTTTACCTACAACAATAGTTTTCATTCGAGTATTGGTATGGCACCGTTTGAAGCTTTGTATGGTAGGAGATGTCGGACGCCTTTATGTTGGTATGAGTCCGGTGAGAGTGCTGTGGTTGGACCGGAGATTGTTCAACAGACTACAGACAAGATTAAGATGATTCAGGAGAAGATGAGAATTGCTCAGAGTCGTCAGAAGAGTTATCATGATAAGAGGAGGAAGTCACTTGAGTTCCAAGAGGGAGATCATGTGTTTCTTCGTGTTACTCCGATAACTGGTGTTGGTCGAGCTTTGAAGTCGAAGAAGTTGACACCTCGATTTATTGGTCCTTATCAGATTTTGGAGAGGATAGGGGAGGTAGCCTATCGTGTCGCTTTACCGCCGTCGCTTGCGAATTTGCATGACGTTTTTCATGTGTCTCAGTTGAGGAGGTACATTCATGACCCGTCGCATGTAGTCCAAGTAGATGATGTACAGGTGAGAGATAACCTGACTGTTGAAACATCACCTATGAGGATTGAGGATCGAGAGTTGAAGCAGTTGCGGGGTAAAGAGATTGCCTTGGTGAAGGTAGCTTGGGGAGGACCAGCAGGTGGCAATGTGACTTGGGAACTTGAGAGTCAGATGAAAGAGTCTTATCCGGAGTTATTCGCTTGAGGTATGTTTTCGAGGACGAAAACTCTTTTAGTGGGGGAGAGTTGTAACACCCCGATAATAATAAAATAATTATTTGAATTGAGTTAGTAATTTATTTATTAATTTAATTAGATAATTGGAAATTTTATTATTATTATTATTGGATTATTATTTTGGAAAATATATAAGTGGGACTTAAGGAAATATCCCATTTGGTAAGAAAAGGTTTTACGTGAAACAGAGAACGATCGTGAAAGAAGAGGAAAAGGGCAAAGAGACAGAGCGAGGGCTGAAGGTTGAAGAAGGAAGGGCTTGAGCTTAGGGATTCGCCGGATTAACTCAGGTAAGGGGGGTTTATCGTCAATTAACGGGTATTATGGGATAATATGTCATGGGTAGTGATAAGCTGTTGATTGACCCTAATTGGGAATTGTGAATGCTGAAATTTTGTTGGATGAACCGTGTTAGGAGTTGAAATTTAGTCGGTAATTGAGTCTGTTGTAATTTCCCGATCGTATGGCTTTTTACGGAATCGGATTCGGAGGTCCGGAAGTCCTCCAATGGCGGAAAATGCGGAGAATTCTGCATTCTGCCTTGAGTTAGCGCAGGAACAGCTTCTGTCTTGCGTTAACCGGTTAACCCAGGGTGTTAACCGGTTAACACTGTGTTGGATTATGAAGATGTGCTGTTTTGTCTGCGTTAACCGGTTAACCCAGGGTGTTAACCGGTTAACACTGTTGTAATTTCTGATATTTGGCTGTTTGTGCTGCGTTAACCGGTTAACCCAGGGCGTTAACCGGTTAACACTGTTAAATTTTGAGACAGAAGGCGTGTTGTGCTGCGTTAACCGGTTAACCCAGGGCGTTAACCGGTTAACGCTGTTGCAGAGTGGAAAAATGTTAATTTTAATGTTGTGTGCCTATTTGAGGGTTGGCCTATGTTGGCCTATGATGTAATAGAGATTAATTCCCGCTGTTTTGAGCAGTATAGATATTAGTGGAGTGTACTAATATTGTGGTTGTTGTTTGGCATGATGTAATATGCTTTTGTGATAAATTGTGTTGATAATGTGGAATGGTATACATGATGTTGTGAATGTATGCATTTGTGAATAGACTATTCTATGGCTTAGAGTGTGAGCATGTGTCTATTCTTGATTATCGTTGATGTTGCATTGCTAGGTGATTAGCATGCGTATTGTGTCCTTCGGGTGGTAGCTAATTCCCATGGTGAGGAATTAGTGAGTAAGTCATGTTGATTGTTGTTGTTGTTGTTTGCATGCTAGGTGATTAGCGTGCATATCATGGCCCATTTGGGGTGGTAGCTAATTCCCATGGTGAGGAATTAGTGAGTGAGTCACTATGTCTCAAATGAGTGGGACTAGTGAGCTTGGTAGCCGTGCCTGGATTTGGACGGTGAGGTTGAACTATATGTTCACAACATAGTCGGTACCGCATGCATAAGAGTCTCATTGCACAATGAATGTATGGCATATGATATGAATGGATGCATTCCAGTATCATATGTGTGTTGTGTGTTGTGTTGTTAATGTTGAATATGATTGAGATTTTTACTGTTGAATATGATGGTTGGATGGATATTGCCGTTGCTGAGTGCGTAGTTTGATTAGGGTGAATTAATGTGTTATTTACTTAGCATTACATGTTGTTCTATAATGCTTATTATATTGATTGAAGACCTCACCCTTACAACTATTTTTCAGGTAACGAGCAGTGAGTTGAGTAGAAGCTAGTGCTATGGAGTCTAGTGTCGTCCTTAGTGGGTCATGCTCTGGTAGATGTAACATCGGGAGGGGATGTTTGACTATGTTTTAATTTAGTTGTTGATCAACTTTACATGTAATGTAGTACATGCTTTGAATTGTTGATGTTTTGTATCCGCTGCGTATTATGCAACCGTTTTATTTGATAAATAAATGAGCATGACAGGATGTTTTGATAAATGTTTGTGAAATGATTGTGTGACACCCTTCGGGGCATAATTACTCTGATTAACATGTTATTATTTTAATTAAATAATTTGGGGTATTTAGAAGGGTGTTACACAAAGCAGCCATGCGAGATTACTTCCCTTGATCTAGTTGTGACCCCTTTATTTGGATCTCCTATAATAAGATCTTTGGGATGATCCTTTTGAATCCTGATGGAGGGTCCCTTGTTGATTTTGTCATCTTCAGGTTCAGCTTGAGGAGGTTCACTCTTATTATTTTTGTCTGAGAAATCAGCTGGGGGATCATTTGGAGATGTCTCAACATCGTCTGTGACATCAGTCTGTTGATCATCAACCACAACATTGATAGATTCCATCATTACTTTTGTTCTGGAATTAAAGACTCTATATTCTCTGCTGTTTGTTGAATAGCCTAGATATATTCCTTCATCAGTTTTGGGATCCATCTTCCTTCTTTGCTCACGATCAGTCAAGATATAACATTTACTACCAAACACATGGAAGTATTTGACTGTAGGTCTTCTCCCTTTCCAGACTTCATATAAGGTAGTAGGAGTCCCTTTCTTCAAGGTTACTCTGTTGTGAACATAGCAGGATGTGTTCATAGCTTCGACCCAAAAGTGGTAGGGCAATTTCTTAGCATGAATCAGAGCTCTGGCTGATTCTTGAAGGGTTCTATTTTTCCTTTCCACCACACCATTTTGCTGAGGAGTAATGGGAGATGAGAACTCATGATGAATTCCTTTTGAAGAACAGAATTCAACAAATTTGATGTTCTCAAATTCCTTCCCATGATCACTTCTAATTTTGATAACTTGACTTTCCTTTTCTCTTTGAAGTTTGAGACAAAGATCTTTGAAGACTTCAAACACCTCAGATTTTTCTCTTATAAAATTGATCCAAGTGTATATGGAGAAGTCATCCACCACTACATACACATACTTCTTCCTACCAAGGCTTTCCACCTGCATAAGTCCCATCAAATCCATATGGAGGAGTTCCAAAACTTTGGAAGTGGTGTCATGTCTGAGCTTCTGGTGTGACATCCTTGTCTGTTTTCCAATCTGACATTCCCCGCAAACTTTTCCTTCATCAATCTTCAAGTTGGGAATTCCTCTAACAGCTTCAATAGATATAATCCTCTTCATACCTTTGAGATGCAGATGCCCCAATCTTTGATGCCATATCTTTACTTCTTCTTCTTTGGCTAAAGTACACATTGAAGAATAACCAATTTCTTGAGAACTCCACATGTAACAGTTGTCTTTAGACCTGACTCCTTTCATGATCACTCCACTTTCTTTGTTAGTAATCAGACATTCAGTTTTAGTGAAGTTAACATTTAGACCTTGGTCACACAGTTGACTGATGCTTATTAAATTTGCAGTCAATCCCTTAACAAGTAGGACATTGTCAAGGTCAGGAACTCTAGGGCAGTCAAGCTTACCAATCCCCTTGATTTCACCCTTTGCTCCATCACCAAAGGTTACATAGCTGGTGGCATGAGGATGAAGGCCAATTAGCAGGTTTTTGTTTCCAGTCATGTGTCTGGAGCACCCACTGTCAAAATACCAATCTTCTTTGGCTGAAATTCTAAAGGAAGTGTGAGCTATCAGACTTGTAACATAAGTCCTAGGAACCCATTGCTTTTTGTTGACAGGTCTGTGATGTTTGGGTCTAGGTTGATGATGAGTAGGACTAGGATAACCATACAACTTATAGCAGAATAGTTTTATGTGGCCAAATTTTCCATAGTAATGGCATCTCCATCTTTGATGTTTCCCTTTCTGCTATCTTCCTTTATGATGTTGTGACATATGATGTGACATTTATGATTTGCTCCCAGTGTGACTTCACTTAGGTTTGGACTTTGGTTTGCTACCAGAGTGGCTGCACTCAGGTTTAGATTCATTCAATCCAATGCCAGACTTGTCTCCTGTTATTTGTCCAGTCTGGAGAATTTCGTCTAAGGTGTCAGATCCATTGTTTAGAATTCTTACATACTTGGTCATCTCATCCAGTTTAGAATTCAGGAATACAACTTCAGTCTTCAACTTGGAGATGGTTTCCACATGTTCTGCCTTCTCATTCTCCAGTTGTGCTATCACTTTCTTCTGGATTTCAACTTGTTGACACACTTCTGCACTTCTGTGACACAACTTTCTGTAGGTAGTGGGCAACTCTTCAAAGGTTACTTCATCATCACTTGAGTCTTCATCAGAACCCCATCTTCCAGTCAAGGTAGTCACAAGATTTGCAGACTCTTCTATTTCACTTTCATCAGACCAAGTGGCAACAAGACTCCTCTTCTATTTCTTGAGGTAGGTTCCACATTCAGTTCTAATGTGTCCATACCCATCACATTCATGGCACTGAACTCCTTTTCCCTCTTTAGGCTTTTCATCTGACCTTGTTCTTCTTCCAACATTGTTGGATTTACTGATGTGAGATGAGATGTTCTTGATATTAGCCTTAGATCTTACATCCATCTTTTTCAGAAGTCTGTTGAACTGTCTTCCCAACATTGCTACATCGTTTTCCAGATCTTCATCAATATCTTGACCACCTTCCTCCTCTTCCTCCTCAGTGTTTGACATGAAGGTTATGCTTTTGGATTTCTTTTCAGATCCATCACACATTCCCATCTCAAATGTTTGGAGGGATCCAATTAGCTCATCAACTCTCATATTGGAGATGTCTTGAGACTCTTCTATGGCTGTCACCTTCATAGAAAATCTCTTAGGGAGTGACCTGAGTATTTTCCTTACTAATTTTACATTTGACATCTTCTCTCCCAGGGCTCCTGAGGCATTAGCAATTTCAAGGATATTCATATGAAATTCATGAATATTTTCATCTTCTTTCATCCTTAAATTTTCAAACTTGGTAGTGAGCAGCTGCAGTCTAGACGTCTTCGCTCTAGAGGTGCCTTCATGAGTGGTTTTGAGAATGTCCCAAGCATCTTTAGCCACCTCACAGTTGTTTACCAATCTGAAGATATTCTTGTCTACTCCATTGAATATAGCATTCAATGCTTTAGAATTTCCAAGGGCTAGATCCTCCTTCTCCTTGGTCCATTGTTCTTCAGGCTTCTTATCAGTTGTAGCTTCTCCTTCCTTAGTAACTACTGGATGTTCCCAGCCTGTTAACACAACCTTCCAAGCCTTATTATCCATAGATTTTAGGAAGGCTACCATTCGAGGTTTCTAGTAGTCATAGTTGGATCCATCCAAAATAGGTGGCCTGTGAACAGATCCTCCACCTCTCTCCATAGTACCAGAAAGTATTGTCCCTAGATCTCACCCAGAACCAGAGCAGGATGCCTGCTTTGATACCAATTGAAATTCTGGTATCAGATATGAGATGTTGAAGGTAATGTCACGACACTAATATTTGAACAATACAAACAGGATAAAAGATAAAGAATAGTAATGCAAGAGACACAAGTAATTGTTAACCCAGTTCGGTGCAAACTCACCTACGTCTGGGGGCTACCAAGCCAGGAAGGAAATCCACTAAAATAGAATCAGTTCAAAGACTCTCAGTAAACAATACAAGTTACAGTCTTTTTCACCTAATCTCTACCCGTGTGAATTCTACCTAAGAACTCTTAGATATGAGATCTCACTCACTCCTCTTCAATCACACCAGTGATATAAACAAGAATTACAATGAAAAGAAGACACTCTTCAAAGACACACACTTGATCTTACTTAACAGCTTCAATCAAGTAGACACACACTCATGCTTAAAAGCTTTGAGTGACAAATTACAACTCAAAAATCAGACCAATTCAATCATCTATGGATGAATTGAATGGCTTACAAATCACACGACCACACAAGACTATAACCCTTATTCTCTCTCAATATTTCGTTCGTTATTTCTTGTGTATCAAATCAGGTTTTCCATGTCCTTTTTATAGAAGCATTTGGCTGGGCTTTATAGCGGGGTATTCGTTACCATTAGAGATATTGACTAAATCCAAGGTAAATCATACAAGTCGAGTCGCCATCGCACTTCTATTTATCCAAATGAATGGTTAGAAAGCTAACAAAAACCTAATAGTTTTAACAAAAACTAGTAAAAGAAACAGAGATCTAGGTAAGGGGGTTGGTTATGCAATGGGAAGGTGTTAGGCACCCAAAACATCCTAGGTACTCCTAGGGAGCCCTTTTCATACTTGTTGTAAAGGTTGTTTGTTTTTGTGGAAATTTTGTTTGTTGCAAACATGATTGGAGAGATGAGGAAAGAATATACAAGTTTATTTACATTTTGTGTTTGGATGGATAAACCCATTGCCTACGTACCATCTTATAAAAAGATTAGGATCAAAACCTCGTAGTTCGGGGTAAAAATCTCAAAACAAATTGGTGAATTGATTGGTCCAAAAGCCTTAAGGTCTTTTTTTATCAGAGGGAGAAAACTCAACCAAACCACAAATCCACCATGTGAGGATATCTTCAACATGCTAGTGAGGGGTTAACCCTATAATAAGCATGGAAGACTCATTGTCCATCACTAAGGATATAGGTGAGTATTACATCTACCACAAAGATGACTCAAACCTAATAACTAAAGGTTATGGAAAATTTGATTAAGAAAGTGGCCATTGGAACCACAAAAAGAAACTTGAATGGGTTATATTTACCAATTAGAAGTATATACGAAAATGGTCAAAGTTGACTTAAAGGTTCAATTCAAAATAAGTATTATGAAAATAAAGTTTGAAAATCAAAAGCATAAGGCTTAGGTTTCTAATGTTTGAAAACAATGGTTAAATGTTTGCACAAAAAGGGTTTGGCTTGGGTTAGAATGGAGGAAAGAAGAAGAAGGGCTAAGTCCTAAGTAAAACAAAAAGGTGAAGGATAAAGGAATAAAACCACAATGGAGTTCCTCTCTTGAGATCATATTGATGATCCAAGTAGCTCCCACCCTTTGGAATAAGCAAATCACAAAGCATAAGCAATCAAATAAGTCTCTTAAGAGATCCTCAATGTGTCTTGTATCTTTCACTTTGGATGAACATGACAATGGTCCTCCAATTAAGCTCAAGTAGAATTCCCTAGCACAAAAGTACACACATCAAAAGTTCCATGAAGTAAATCAAGAATGGACAAAAGTGAGTTTAGAGATTTGGTCCTTCTAATCCATTTTCATCATTAAGGTCCTTTTACTCCAACTTTGCACAAGGAAAGTCCTAGAATCTAAGTCCAATTCTCCATTTCTTTGCATAGGGAAAGTCCTAGAAACTAAGTCCATTTCTTTGCATTTGGTTCACAACAATCAAAACAAAACACAAGCATAATAATATATACACAATTATGTGCTCAAGTGAGCAAAATGCAAATGACATTAACATAAACATGTGCTCAAGTGAGCAAAGAGAAAAGCAAATGGATAATATGTACAAGAATAGTAAATTGCATAAAAGTAAAGTGCATAAAGTAAATGTTAATGGTTAATGGTTAGTGTTAGTAGTTAGTGTGCCATAAGGCAAATTTAGCGCTATGTTAAGCAATCGTAATTGGACTTATGTAGAAGTCACAACTATCTGAGGCCGGTCAATAATAATGTAGGCAATAACACAAGTTAGAAGTCTTGATTAGTGAACCAAGTTTCAACAACTTGTCATGCCAAAAAGGAAAAAGAGAAATTGATCTTGTATTGGTTTAAGCCTTTTGCATGATTTAGAAAACAACATATCCTTAATGCAAAGCCATTCACTTGATCAATTGATCAAGATGAATTAGATTTGAATCAAGGAAGATTAAGTCTCCTTAATCAATGCTAACTTATCAACCTTCAACTCATTAATCAAAAAGAGAAAAAAAGAAGAAGAAGAAGGAGATGAATAAGAGAAATGGAAATGGCAAAATTAAAGTGCATTAAATGAAATAACATGTACCAATCCACATGTATTGACCAAATGACATTGAAAGTCAAAGTCAAACAATGATAAATCAGAAATGAGATGAAGATTGGAGATCAAACAATAAGCATAATATTTTTGGCATTTTTAATATTAAAAATAAACTTGAATTAAAAATAATGGAAATGTCAAACTTCAAAATTACTTCAAATCAACCTTGAAAGGTCCAAGTAATTTATCCCAAGTCCAATAAGGTCAAACAATGTTTGACAAAAAATTTCAGCATTTTTAAAAGTCAGAAACTATTTTTAATCAATTAAAAATGAATAAAAATAACCTAATTGAACTAAAATCTCAAATAAATCTCAAATCAATTTAAAAATTGATGAGAATATTTTTCATAGATCCATCATCATTCAAATAGGTTAGGAAAATATTTTTGTATTTTTTGAATATCAAAAACTATTTAAAATGAATTAAAAATAACCAGAAAAGAGAAAATTCACAAAAAATATCAAATGACAAAATAAAAAATATTAAAAATCATAAATAGAAACTAGAATTTATTTAGAGACTAATGCAATTGGTCCCATAATTTTTGGATTAAAAATGAAAGAGATATGACTTTTTGAAATAAAAGGAATTAAAGAAAATAAAATAAAAAAAATAGAAAATGCAAAAAAACAAGGAACATTAGATCTGAGCTCATTAATTGAGCTGGCAGATCACACGCTCCAGAGATGCGCTCCCACCATACGCCTTGGTCAACTGCACCACACGCAACATTAAAACAAGTCATAAGAAACAATGGCCAGGATTAGATCTAGACAACTCAATCCAAGGGCTCAGATTCAAACTGGAGAGAGGCGGCCACCGGAGCCACCTTCTTCTCCGGTGAGCATGCGTTTTCCGGCCAAATTTGCAGAGATCCAAACCTTAATGAAAATGCACGATCTATACATCAAATTAAAGCTGGGGTGATGTACATCACCCCTGTAACCTTGAATCACACTCAAGATTCCTATAGGTTGAGAAATCTGAGGTGGAAGATTCAGGTATGGAAAATGCAGATCAAGGAAAAACGAAATTGAAGCTACCACTAGCTTGCCTCTCAAGTGAGGACTTCAGAAAACACAAGATCCAAGCAAATAGGTCAATGGATGATGAGATTCGAAGAAAATACCAGTTGAAGAGTAAGCTTGATTT
Organism: Lathyrus oleraceus; assembly: GCF_024323335.1. NCBI lineage: Eukaryota > Viridiplantae > Streptophyta > Magnoliopsida > Fabales > Fabaceae > Lathyrus > Lathyrus oleraceus. The sequence continues at coordinate 425,180,637 of NC_066584.1, read as the reverse complement.
CTGGAAACTCGAGCTCGATTCCTTGCTTTCTTTGCCAAAACAGAAGATCAGTGAGATCAATGATGAAGGTTTAGAAGATTTTGATCCAAAGATTCAACCAGATGTAGTTGAATTTTGGATCTGAAAAATTTGAAGAAAATGAAATTGCTTCTTTGGTGAAAGGTTGGGTTTTGATTTCTGCAGCAATTCATGTTGAATCAGGTGTGAATTTTGAATGGCATAGGGTCTCTATTTATAGAGGGAATGGCAAGGAAATGATGAATTGATCCGTGTGCATGAATTTGGATAACACTTGCATGGGCTTGCATGATCATGCACAAGGCCCAAAAACAATGCCAAATGCAAGTTGAGTTCAGTCTGGAATGAAATGGTCGTGCAATTTTCTTTGATTTTGCTTCTGCATGAAGTTTCAACATGAATTCCACAATTGTGCCTAAAACTTCATCTCTTCGAAAATGCCCATTAGAAAATCCAAACACGATCATGTGAGTAATGGTTGGAAAGGTCTTGATGTAAGGAACAATTGTTATGTTGGGCAAAAATACATTTGAAGTGTGGAAATTTATGAAATTTGAGTTTAAAGTGTGATGTGCAAAACATGTCAATGCAAGGTTTCTAAATTTGGCCAATGTTCAAGCCCTTATGTTTTGATGATTCAAGCCTCAAATGAAAAAACCTCCAACATAAAAGTTGTAGATCTTTTCAAGAAAACCAAAATGGACTTATATTTTGCATCATTTGGATTTTTAATGAAAGAGTTATGGGCACTTGAAGTTGGACTTTTTTGCCTTTTAATGCATTTGGCCCAAAAGGACCTATAATGTCTTGCATTATCACATGTATTTCCTTTGAGATTTTGAAATTTTGTTAAACATAACATTTTAAGTAGACATCTTAAGCTTTCCAATGCATTTGATCCCACCTAAAAATCATAAAAAATGAATGAGTTATGTCCTTGGGAAGTTGACCTAAAATTAGGGTTTCAGTCAAAATGACCTATAATGTATTGGAATGACAGATGGCCTTCCAAGCTTCAAATAAATTTTTGATGAACATGAAAGTTGTTCATATTGTCCTTAAGAACATTTTTTCTTTTGGAACCATCTCCATTTGACCAACACATAAAACGTTAGGTCTCAGTACATTTCAAAATAGTCAGATGAATTGACTGCTCAACTTCTCAAGTCCATGACCCATATCTTGATGAATTGATGATTGAGGACACTCAAATAAGTTCAAATATGCATGAAATTATGAATTAAAGAACTTCCCTGGATTGTATTTGATCATGGGCTGAGGTTGCTTCAAGAGCAAGGCATTGTGGTGCACAGATGAATTAGGGTTTCCCTGGGGAACAAACCTCAAACCCTTTGACTTGCTTTGATCAAAAATGATGAATTGAGATACTTGGGAGGCATATTTGATGGATGAGAGCTTTGGGAACCATTAACATGCTTGCTATCATCTCCTCTTGGCTTTATCATTGCACAGATGATCTCCTAGGAGCTTTGAACCTTGTGATTGCTCAAGCTACAAACAAAAGATGTTAGTGACATATTTTTTGTGCCTTTTGATTAGTAAACAAAAATAAGAAAAGCAATGATATACAATTCAAGCATGCTTGGTGATCTCAAACCACTCAAAGAAGTCCCACCCAAAGGCAAGGGGAACCAAGATGCTAATGATCCTTGAGGCAATGCCAAATGCAATGTTATGATGCCATGAGGGATCTTAGGGACAAAATTGGGGTCTTACAGATGCCCCTATTTAAGGTCATTCTAGCCGGAGAAGTGAAGGTTAAAATCTTCGTCTCGACGGGGTAGAATGGGCTTAAATAATAACAAAGAGACGAATTTTGGTCCCTAAGAGACCTCATGATGCAGATGTATGCATGCAAGTAGTACAAACTCTGTGGGAATATGTGTCCACAAAGAAGAAAAAGAAATCCGGAGAAATCGACAATCCATAGGAGTAATACACTCATTAGGGAGATAGAGACTCTGGGGGAGTAAAGGGTGAAAACGCGTGAGCAGGTCACGACTCAAAGCTTGGGGAACAGAATTCCAAAGGGAATAAATCCAATGGAAAAACTCGAGCTGACTCGAAGATGTCCGTATTGGGGAATATGCCAGTACAGCCAAAATTATCCACAATGGATACTTCGGATAAAATCCGGACTTAGGTGAGGATGTCCACTAAGGACTCAGCTGAGGAAGATCCCAACAACACTCTCCTAGGGAAGCAAGGGGATGAGGTATTACCGGTTACTGGGTAATAAGCTCAAAGAGACGTGTGGTCTGAACACCGGTATAAGGGTGAGAGAACAACACGCTCGGGAAGAATGAATATCTAAGACCGGTATAAGGGTGATAGATATCAATCGACCAAATCATCTGAGGAAGACCTAAAAGGTATATCTCAACTCAGAAAAATCTGATTCCACAGGGGACAAAAAGTCAAAATAGGGAGCAGAAGGAAGGAACACCAGGGATGCCGGTTACTGGGCATATAATAGGTGACCAACCAAAGCGTGAACTAGGGAATATTCCCAAAACACTCATCATCCGAAAAGAGGGCAAAAGCAAACTCGATTATGGGATGGACATTCGATTCCAAAACAGGGATACGAATCTTACTCAACTGGGGAAGAACAAAAAGCTTCGACCAAAGAGTGCATGAGATATATTATCTATTACCGTCAGAACGTAGATAATATACTCGCATGGAAGATTATCCATAACCGGTTACTGGGTTAGTAAAGGATAGATCGACCGAGAGAGAAAGGCATCGGGATACCAAAACTAGGTATATAATGATGACCATTCAAGGGGAGCAACAAACATTACCGGCAACCGGTAAATGAAAGAGGGCCTGTTGGGGATAAAATTTCCTAATTAGAGCAATTATCCAAAAGAATGAGGGACTATCACCACCGAATATTGGATAATGATAACCGTCAAGGAGGGGATTACATCTACCGGATACTGGGTAGAAAACCACGGAAGAGTAACCGTCATCGATTAGGATGAACAGAAAGGTTAACTCTGCAAGGGGGAAAAAAGTTTACAACTACCGGTATAAGGGTAGAAAACCAAAGAGTCCGTCGGGGATAAGATGAATGATTACTGATTACTGAGCAATTATTCATTTATACCACGGGGAAGCACATGAAACAATCACAAGAGGCCAATTTAGGATCAAACCAAAGAGGCAAACTGAATCAAGACTCGCCCCAGTGAGGATATAACTCAATAGGGGAACCCATCCCAATATTTGTGTTGGGAGGAAGCGAAAACAACTGCCGTCCACGAGGATACAACTCAATGGGGAATACGGAAGGATAGGTAAACACTTTCTGCTTAAGGGGCTGACTCTTCATTGAGGGATCAGACGCCGACATCTGCTTGGGGGATGTATTACCAACTAGCAGAGAATAACAAACAAAGATATATGACAAAGAATGCAATATGAATATCCGAATGTTTGAAAATTATATGCACACGTGCGTGGTTTATGTATGATGAATGCTGACAAACAGACATCTCTGGCACAATCCGGTTTCGAGGAATAAGCATCCAGTACTACATCTCAAAAGAGAAAGCCAAAATCACCAGGGAGTATCCAATCTGCCGGGAATCAGAAATACCAGGAAGCAAAGACCTCCGCAGGGGATGAATCATCAGCCATTCCAATTGGGGAGAGGAGTTCATTGCACAGATAAAATTTGCCATATAAGCAACTCCACTGGGGAATCTATCCAAGGGATAAAGGGATTCTGGGGATCAACCACCAAGTGCAGTACCCACCAAGGAGATCACATCTGCTGAGGAGGAAAGGTTGCTACCCCGCTGAAGGGGAGAGTGGTGAATATCTCAACAAGCATACCACTCAGGGCTCTGGAGGAAGAAAATACAGTCATGCCAGGAATATGAACAAATGTCTTACCCTGTTGGAGATCATACCATCCTTGGGAGAGCACCGAGGATCTCCTAAGTATCCTTTTGTCATGGTGAATGTTCACTTTGTGTAAAAACAAGTTATGAAAAATTCGTTTATTCAAAACAATGATATTTTCTCAATTAAAACATGCAAAACATTTGTTGAATAGAAACAAATAAGAGTGCAAATAATTGGATAAAAGGCTCAAGTTTATTTGATAGAATGGTAGTCTGCAAATGGCAGCACTCCATAGATCTTTACAAGTTTGAAATTGGTGATATATATTGGAAAAGGGCTACATTGAACATAATGACCATTTCTCCACCAATTCTGAATTCGATGTATTCGAAGCTTCGGTTGATGACGAATGAGCAAGAATCTCCGACGGATGACAGTTGTAGAACAAAGTCTTGTCAGGATGCAGTTACTTGCCAAATCCCTAATTTTTGCCTAGATTGCCCCAGGATGAGGTACTCAATCTAGCGGGATACAAATATTCATTCATTTTTTTTCATGTCCCTAACTTTTGCCTGGACCGCCCTTTCGGGTTTTCAATCCACCGAGACGCTCATTTTTGCCTAAGCCGCCCTTTCGGGTTTTCAACTTAGCGAGCTATTCTGTTTTTATTTTTAGGCGAAGTATTTCTTGACTGCATCTGAATTCACAGGACGAGTGAAATCCTCCCTATCCATAGTTATAAGTATCAAAGCACCGCCTGAAAAGGCTCTCTTAACAACATATGAACCTTCATAGTTTGGAGTCCACTTGCCCCTGGAATCGGGCGCAAAAGACAAGACTTTCTTGAGCACAAAGTCACCTTCTCGGAACACACGAGGCTTGACCTTCTTATCAAAAGCTTTCTTCATTCTCTGTTGGTATAACTGACCATGGCACATGGCAGTCAATCTCTTCTCTTCTATCAAATTCAGCTGGTCATAACGACTCTGAACCCATTCAGCATCAATCAACTTGGCTTCCATCAAGACTCTCATTGATGGGATCTCCACCTCTACTGGGAGTACAACCTCCATGCTATAAACAAGAGAGAAAGGGGTTGCCCCTGTTGAAGTGCGGACAGACGTATGATATCCATGTAAAGCAAACGACAACATCTCATGCCAATCCTTATACGTGACAACCATCTTCTGGATAATCTTCTTGATATTCTTATTAGCAGCTTCAACAACCCCATTCATCTTGGGTCTATAGGGAGAAGAATTATGATGTGCAATCTTGAACTCACTACACAGCTCTTTCATCATTTTGTTGTTCAAGTTAGATCCATTATCAGTAATGATCTTATCCGGCACACCATAACGGCATATGAGTTGATTCTTGATAAACTTCACAACCACCTGCCTGGTCACGTTTGCATACGATGCCGCTTCAACCCACTTGGTGAAGTAATCAATTGCTACGAGAATAAATCTGTGCCCATTAGACGCTTTTGGCTCTATCATGCCAATCATGTCAATTCCCCACATGGAGAAAGGCCATGGTGATGAAATCACATTCAGAAGTGTCGGGGGAATATGAATCTTATCCACATAAATCTGACACTTATGGCATTTCTTCACATATTTGCAGCAGTCCGACTCCATTGTCAACCAATAGTAGCCTGCTCTTAACATCTTTATAGCCATGGCATGTCCATTGGAATGATTACCAAATGAACCCTCGTGGACCTCAGCCATTAACAGGTCTGCTTCGTGTCTATCCACGCATCTGAGCAAAACCATGTCAAAATTTCTCTTATACAGCACTTCGCCATTGAGGTAGAAACTTCCTGATAATCTCCTCAAAGTCTTCCTATCTTTCACAGATGCCCCAGACGGGTAAACCTGGTTCTGAAGGAAACACTTGATGTCATAATACCATGGCTTATCATCTTTTACCTCTTCTACTGCGAACACATGAGCTGGTCTGTCCAAGCGCATTACAGTGATATTGGGAACTTCATTCCAAAGTTTCACCATAATCATCAAAGCAAGTGTAGCGAGAGCGTCTGCCATCTGATTCTCATCTCGAGGAATATGATGGAAGTCAACCTCAGTAAAGAACGTTGAAATCCTCCTCGCATAATATCTATATGGAATGAGACCAGGCTGATTTGTTTCCCATTCACCCTTAATCTGATTGACAACAAGGGCCGAATCACCATATACATCAAGATGCTTGATCCTTAGATCAATGCATTCCTCTAATCCCATAATGCAGGCCTCATACTCAGCCATATTGTTCGTGCATTTGAAAGTTAGCCTTGCTGTAAAAGGAATATGTGTGTCCTGAGGAGTAATAATTACTGCCCCAATACCATTTCCATACTGATTTACAACGCCATCAAACACCATACTCCATCTGGAACCAGGCTCTGGCCCTTCATCGAGTGTAAGCTCATCGCAATCTTTCATTTTCAAATACAGAATCTCCTCATCCGGGAAGTCATACTGAACTGACTGATAATCTTCAATCGGCTGATGTGCCAAGTGGTCAGCCAAGATACTACCTTTAATAGCCTTCTGAGCTCGATACTCAATATCATACTCAAATAACAGCATCTGCCAACGGGAAATCCTCCCTGTTAAAGCAGGCTTCTCGAAGATATACTTGATTGGATCCATTCTGGATATTAACGAAGTCGTATGATTCAACATATACTGGCGTAAGCGCTTAGCAGCCCAAGCCAAAGCACAACATGTCTTCTCAAGCATTGAGTATCGAGACTCACAATCAGTGAACTTCTTACTTAAATAGTAAATGGCGTACTCTTTCTTCCCTGATTCGTCTTGCTGACCAAGGACACAACCCATTGAGTCTTCAAGAACAGTCAGATACATGATCAACGGTCTTCCTTCCACGGGCGGAGACAGGATCGGAGGTTTAGACAGATACTCTTTAATACTGTCGAAAACTTTCTGGCAATCCTCGGTCCAATCATGGGACTGATCTTTCCGGAGGAGCTTGAATATCGGCGCACATGTGGCAGTCATGTGGGATATGAATCTGGAAATATAATTCAAGCGGCCAAGAAAACCTCAGACTTGCTTTTCAGTTTTGGGCGCAGGCATCTCTTGTATCGCTTTGACCTTGGCAGGATCAACCTCAATACCTCTTTCACTAACGATAAAGCCCAATAGCTTACCAGAATGGAATCCAAATGTACACTTGTTAGGATTTAGACCAAGCTTGTACTCCCTCAGACGCTGAAAAAGCTTCAACAGGTGCTCTACATGTTCAACTTCCGTTCTTGACTTAGCAATCATATCATCAACATATACCTCAATCTCCTTGTGCATCATATCATGAAACAAGGTAGTCATAGCTCGTTGATACGTGGCTCCGACGTTCTTCAAACCGAAGGGCATCACTCGATAACAGAATGTTCCCCAAGGTGTGATGAATGTTGTCTTCTCCATATCCTCGGGTGCCATTTTGATCTGGTTATATCCGGAAAATCCATCCATAAATGAGAAGACATTGAATTTAGCTGTATTATCTACCAACATATCAATATGTGGTAGAGGAAAATCATCTTTCGGACTAGCTTTATTCAAGTCTCTATAGTCCACACACATCCGGACTTTTCCATCTTTCTTAGACACGGGCACAATATTGGCCACCCATTGAGGATATGTAGAAGTCACCAGAAACCCTGCATCAATTTGCTTCTGAACCTCCTCTTTGCTCTTCACTGCCATATCAGGATGAGTTCTTTTGAGCTTCTGCTTCACAGGCACGCTCTCAAGCTTTAAAGGTAGGAAATGTTGCACAATATCAGTATCTAGACCAGGCATGTCTTCATATGACCATGCAAAGACATCAACATATTCTCGTAGCAATTCAATCAACCCCTTCTTAACAGATTCTTCCAGGAGTGCACCAATCTTTACTTCACGAACACAATCCTCAGACCCCAAGTTGACTGTTTCCAGATTCTCAAGGTGCGACTGAATGATCTTCTCTTCATGTTCAAGTAGACGGGTAATCTCGTCAGGAATCTCTTCAACATCATCTTCTTCCGCCTTAAATACAGGGAACTCAAAATTGGGAGATGGTGTTGGATCATTATGTTCAATGGGTTTGGTCAACCTGCATAATGATTTTGGATATGAAAAGCTTTAGAATTCAAACAAGGCAAATCATTATGCAGATGAAAAGATTGATTTTATTCTTATTTTTAAGGTTTTATGTGATCACCAATTTCATGCAAAAAGCGAAAAGGGAAAATAATTGGAAAAACAAACATTTAACATGAATTTATTGAATGAAAATATCATTGTATTTACGTGCCAACAATGTCATCACTCCTCCTTTTGGCATGGGAGAAGGGTTTTTAAACAAAGTGATCATTACGTTGACTTATGGATTACTGTTGGAATATCCACAGCGACCCAATTGTTGCAGACCCCTCAAGGGATGATGAAATTGCCAGAATCCTCTGTATCTTCTTCCAAGACAGCAGCAACTTCTTCATCCTGACCGGTGTGGATGAAACCTCCACTCTTGAACAACCCTTTAGTGTTGAAGACCCCAGAAGAAAAGCCTATGCCAGCCCGAGACTTGTTGTCTTCTAGCTCAATCATTTTTCCTAAACCAGCAGTTGCACCACACTCAATGGCCAACTTTGCATCTTTATAGGAAGCAAACGAAGGAGTTCTCTTCTCAATCGGCTCAACAATGGATAAAGCTTGGAAAGGAGTTCCAACTTCATCTTCAGCATCTATATATGAGAAGGAAGACAAATGGCTAACCAGGAGAGCCTTTTCTCCCCCTACCACCACCAGCTTTTTATTCTTCACAAATTTCAGTTTTTGGTGTAGGGTGGATGTCACGGTGCCTGCCTCGTGAATCCATGGTCTGCCTAACAGAAAGCTATACAATGGGTGGATGTCCATAACTTGGAAAGTAATCTGGAAATCACTCGGTCCGATTTTGACTGGGAGATCAACTTCCCCAATCACCGTTTTACGCGACCCATCAAAAGCCTTCACAACAATTCCACTCTGCCTCATGGGAGGCCCTTGATATGACAGTTTCGAAAGAGTGGTTTTTGGCAATATGTTCAATGATGACCCAGTGTCCACCAGCACATTGGACATGGCGTCGTCTTTGCAGTTCATAGATATATGTAATGCCAAGTTGTGATCCCTTCCCTCCTCGGGGAGATCAGAGTCACAGAAACTCAAGTTGTTACAAGCAGTAATGTTTGCAACAATGCTATCGAATTGTTCTATTGTGACATCATGATCTACATATGCCATATTCAAAACTTTTTGCAGAGCCTCTCGGTGTGGTTCTGAATTCAACAACAAGGATAACACCGATATTTTGGATGGCGTTTATAGAAGCTGGTCTACAACATTGTACTCGCTTCTCTTGATGAGCCTCAGCATCTCATCACAGTCTTCTTTCTCATTGCCACTAGGGTCAACAGAAGTAGGAGTTTTCAGTACAGAGGAGGGCTTAACAGCAAGTGCCGGATTCGGAGAGCTTACAGCATTCCCAATCGGGCGTCCAACAAAATCAGCATTAGCCTGGGGCTTGGGAGGTGCTAAAAACACACGACCGTTGTGGGTCAGACCACTAACATCCGCAATGTTGACAACAGAGGAAGATGGTAAGGACACTTCTTTCCCATTTTCTACAGCGACAACGTTGTAGCGAAAGGGAATTGCTTTCTCGGAAGAGTACGGTACTAGACCGGCAGGCTTAATGATCAGAGCAGGAGAAGCCTTCTGCTTGCTCCCATCATACTTGATGATAACAGGCTCGGGGATCCGAAACACTGGAGAAATCAAATTGACCTTGGGCTCATCTTCATCAACGTTTCTGTTTTGAAGGATCTCAATGACTCCTTCATCCAGCATTTCTTGCACATCTTTGCGCACCTGGCGACAACCTCTCTGGTTGACAGAACAAACTCGACATCTATCATGGTCATGCTCGTAGTGACTATACTCACATAGCAAACGATGCATCTCGACCAGCGATTGTCGAATATGACTGACATACTTGACTTTGTACTTGCCAGGGCAGCCCTGGACCATATTGACAGATTTCCCATGCTCGGGCAATGGGTTCTTCTTTACGTTAGGACCTACGTCCTCGAAACATAGAATGCCACACCTCACAAGGTCTTAAACCTTGATTTTAAAAGGGTAACAATTCTCCACGTCGTGGCCGGGAGCACCAGAATGGTAAAAACAATGTAACTCGGGCTTATACCACCACTAGGGGTTAGCAGGTATAGCCGGTGGGTCTCTCGGAGTAATCAACTTCCTCTCTATCAAAGAGAGATATAATTCTGCGTACGTCATTGGAATAGGATCAAAGGTGCCCTTTTCCTCTCATAACTCATGCTGGTTTGATTATTGTTCGAGGCTGGTAGGCCTGTTGCTGCGGTCAGTGTTGCTGTTGTTGATATTGCGGATGTGGTTGCTGGTTGGTGTTATGTTGTTGATACTGTTGATTATATCTGAAGACAGGTGCTATGTGAGCCACCTGGTACTGGTTACCGGCGGGACGTACGACCTTCCTCCTCACAGAGGGTCTTCTTGGTTTCATATGGGAGGTCACAGCATGTGCCTCTCCATCTTTCTTCTTTGCAAACGCCCCATAACATTTGGCAGAAGAGCCTTCTTCTCTGGTTAGACGTCCTTCTCTAACCCCTTCTTCTAGACGCATCCCCATATTCACCATCTCGGTGAAGTCAGAAGGAGCGCTAGCGATCATCCGCTCATAATAAAAAGAACTCAAGGTCTTCAAAAAGATCTTGGTCATCTCTTTCTCTTCCAGCGGGGGCACAATCTGTGCCGCTAACTCTCGCCACCTCTGGGCGTATTCTTTGAATGTTTCCTTGTCCTTTTGGGACATGACCCTCAATTGATCCCTATCGGGAGCCATATCCATATTATACTTGTATTGCTTGAAGAAGGCTTCGCCAAGATTGTTGAAGGACTGGATGTTCGCACTGTCTAAACCCATGTACCAACGCAGAGCGGCACCGGACAGACTGTCCTGAAAGTAGTGGATGAGTAACTGATCGTTATCAGTCTGAGTCAACATTTTCCTGGCATACATGACCAGGTGGCTGAGAGGACAAGTATTTCCCTTGTATTTTTCAAAGTCAGGGACCTTGAATTTCACAGGGATCTTCACATTGGGGACCAAGCAAAGTTCGGCAGCAGACTTGCCGAAAAGATCCTTTCCTCTGAGCGTTTTCAATTTCTTGCGAAGCTGAAGAAATTGATCATTCATAGCGTCCATCTTCTCATAGACATCTGGGCCTTTAGATGGCTCAGAATGATAGATGGTGTCGTCTACCCTGGGCATAGTATGCACGACAGGAGGAGGAACAACAAGGACCGGGCTAGATGCCGGCATAGAAGCAAAGGTAGGAGCAGGACCCTCAGGCATGAAATTGGGAGGCATCCCCCACGGGAATCCGGCTGGCATGGTCGTTGGAGCAAAGTGTGCACTGGCTGTAGGCACAGTTGAGGAGACAATCTCAGAAATGACTGTCCTCTGGGGAGGAGTTGAAGGCGTCGGAGAAGACTGGCTCTGGGTAGCCAAGAATGATTCCATCAAGGCACTCAATCTGGCCACTTCCTCTTTCAGCTCGCGGTTCTCTTGTTCCAGATGATCCATCAGTCTTGAAATGTTGGCTCTGGTGTAGTACCGGTGAGTCAGCTTGTCTTCAAAATAAATGAAGAACATAGAGTTAGACCACAGGACAAGAAGCCAGGAACAAAACCTGCTTATGCACATGATGCATGCAATGCTTGTGCATATGATTTGTTTTTTATTTCAAAGGAACTCTAGGGTTTTATTAGCAAATTTTGGAAATATTAAACATTTATCACATATGGAAATATCTCATTAAATAATATCAGAGGAAAGAAGTACAACATTGTCAATCATATACAAGAGAAAAGGAAAATAACCATCCTATGGATCCCTAGAAACAATCATCTAAAGCTCGGGACACAGGAAGATAAGATGCACGAAGCCTCTTCACCTCCCTCTCGTAGGCTGCCTCCATATCCGCCTTCTCTTTGGCGAGTCAATCGTACTTCCTTTTCTAAAACATGGAAGACTGAGGAAGTAGAGAAGTCCATGCATCATTAGGATCATCAATAACTTGATGCTCGAGGAACTCAATCAAAGCATCCTTCTCCTTGATCTGCTGAAGCAACTCTTCTCTTTCACGGATCCAGGCACGTGATCAGTCTTCGTCTCTCGACTCCTCTACTCCTTGGTTAGGGAGGGTTGAAGGCCCAACCATAACCAAAGGTGTAGGTCTCGGATACTCATAAGGCATGAGATACTCAGATGCTCTCTTCCTAACCAAGCAGTGTACGGCTCCATAGCAACACAATTCTTAGGACCCAACTCCTTCCTTCCTTTCCTATGAATCTTGCGCCAAGCGCGGTCCATTCTGCCCTTCAAGCCTTGGGGATCTTTACCCTCCTGTAGCACCTCAAATTTGCACCTCCCATTTGTATATACATTTTCATTTTAGGTCATTAGCATTGCCTTGTCCACTGCATAGCATTGCATTGTCTATTGCCAAGTCATCAGTTCATCAGTCAAGACTGGTCAGGAGATCCAGTTGTGCAAGCAAGCAAGTGCATTTCCTATTGAATAAAAGCCCTAGGGTTGGTATATTGAGTTCATATGATTCAAGGATCATTTTGAAGAGGATTGGCCAATCATTGGATGCTCAAAGCTCAACAGTCAAGATGCTATTCATCTGAAACCCTAGAAAGTCAACCAAAGTCAACAGTGCATTCAATCATGGATTTGAAGGTGGGAGATGGTTAGAGATGCCTCATTCATGTCCATACAAGTCTCATTTGACATTGCAAACATCAACAATGAAGAATTTGAGGTCAGATGAAAACTTGCCAAAAATAGCAGGTGACCTGTAATTTGAAATTGCCAAAACTGGAAAGGTTTCCTCCTCAAGATTACATCATCAAGAAAGCTTCAAATGAAATTTTGTCCAACATGAAAGTTGTAGATCTTGCTCTCCCATTTCCAAAAAGTCCAATAACATGAATTTCTCATGTGTGGTTGAAAAGATATGGATCAATCTTTGCCAAGTGAACATGGAACTTCAAACATGCATAACTTTCAAACCAAATGGCCAAATGAAGTGGTTCTTTTTGCAACATTCATGTTTTGACCTCTACTATCCAAATTATGCACCACAAGCCATGCATTCTCATCACATAATTTTTTGATTTTTCACTTGATTTTTGGATGGAATTTTCAAATTTTAAAGTAATGCATTGTTTACACATGGCAACACTTCCATTGGCTTACAAACAAAATTTTGAGTGGACTCAAGCCCTTATTCGTGTACTGTTCCATTCATACCATGCATAGAGGTGGAAATATCAATTTGCATAAACACTTGTTTTCACTAATTCCACTTGCCAAATGCCTAAACATGATTAAGAACTTGATTAACAGATGATATATAAGCCAAACCCTAACAGATTTCATCTAATCACAATCAGAATTTCCAGATCTAGAAAAATCACAAAGTTTTCTCTCACTTTTTTCTCTTCATTTCTCCACATACATTGCACTTCTCTTGATCCATTCATGTTGCTGCATCATCATTAAGCATTATTGAAGCAAGAATTCAAGGATTTCGTGCACTTGGAAGCATCACCAAGCTTGAAGCTCATCCATGGCAGATCTGGATTTGAGTGGAATCGTGCGCATTTGAACTTCATTTCTTCATTCATTCATCCATACAAGTGCTTTGGAAGATCTGTTTGTGCTTTGCAAGGCCTAAATCCATCGATTCCAATTCTGTTTGCTCCAAGAGGTCAAAACTCGAGTTTCTTCTTTCTTAAATTGATTATGTGATAGTTGTAGATCTTGTGATGCTGGTGAAACTGAGCTTTGAATCATTGATTTCCGTGCCAAATTGAATGAGTTATGCTGTTTTGAAGATTCACATGTGGATTTTGTTTGCTTCGATTTGTTTTGTTTAGTTAGAATTAGGTTAAATCATGTATGGATTCGTGTTATAGGTTGCAAGATCTTTAAGATGATATGCTTGTTTTATGTTTCTGAGAAATTTGTTCATGATCCATGATGAACTCGTATGAATGTTGATGAGAAATTCCCAGAAAATCGCGTTTGATCCTCCAAACCCTTGCCCTGCGTCTCACATGTGTTTTTTTGAATCGCTCGCTTCTGATTGGTCAAGAGAGAAAGCCATGCAGCATTCTGGTTGGTCCTCACGTGTTGACCATGCGCGCTGAATCTTTCCACTTAAGTGAAACGCGGCGTTTCACTTAAGGCTGGCACTATTCACTTATTTAATTCAATTTCCTTTTAATCCATTTAAATGCTACAATGTTTATTTCATTTCATTTTCCAATTTTACAAAATTCATAACTCATTGAATAATGATCCAAAATTGATGGGATTTTTTGCACTATGTCACATTTTTTCTCTAGTTTTTTATGAGCATTTTTCCAGAAATTATGCACGGATGGAATTTAATTTTGCCTAGGTTTTGTTAACATGTATGCTTTTTGAACCTTGTTTGCCATATGCTTTGTGAAATGATGAGTTTTCATCCAATGCTTTTGAAATTTTGTATGCTTAAACTAGACATCTTGACGGACATTTTGGTGTTGAGTTTTCATTTTTAGCATTTGTGGTTGCTGAGTTATGATCCTTTGAATGTAGGTGTGACAATGTGTGTCACACCATTGCTTGCTCAACTTGATGAATTTCTTTGCTATGCCAATTAAATGCCAATTGATGTGATTTTTTTCATGATGTTTCTTCTAGATGTTAGGATTGATCATGAAGTTTTGTGGAATTTTTGGACTCATTTCTGATTTGTTTGAGATTTTACTTGCTGGTTGACCATTTGTGGACTTTTGAATAGTCATGAACTTAAATGATTTGTGAAATGCTGGTTGTGTATCCTATGACTATGAAATTTTGCACATTGATTCTAGACACTTTGAAGTTTATTGTGGCTTTGGTTTGGGACATTTATCATTTGTCAATTATGTTTTAGGCTTGTGTGAACTTGATGCATCTAATTGTGTCCTATTTGAGCTTGTTTGTGCTTACCATGACTTGATGAATTTGATTACCATGCTTCTACTTGTCCAAATGCCTTGATTTTTGGTATGATGATCATGTGATGTGTTCTGTTTAGCCATGATTTTTTCTTGGGATTTCTTGAATCATTTTTGAATTGATGTGCACTTGTTCATGCTGTTGTCTCAATATGCTTCCAATTTGCATGCCTTGCCTTATATGATTTGTGAAATGAAATTGGTTGATGCTATTGACATGGGACCACTTGGATATTGTTCTCAATTGATTGAGCTTGATTCATGTCAATTTTCATGTTCTGTTTTGGATTATTTCTCCACCTTTGACCCTAGGCCTTGTCCTAGTGGTTTGTGCTTATGTTTGAGCTTTGTTTTCAGGACAAGAAGCATATGGCCTTGAGGAATTGATTCATTGGCTTGAGTGGCCTATTTGATTGATGTTAACTAATCTTGATCTGTTTTGTAGGTTGCTTTTAGCTCATTTGAGTTGAGCTTGTGCCTTGCACATTGGTGCATTGTTTGTGAACTGTTGACTACTAACTGTCTGTTTGACTTTTTTGAGTCGTATACTGATTAAGTTGGATTGTTTTCAGGTACCTTAGTTGCTTAAGTTCATTGTGAACTTGCTTTTGCTTTGCTTGATTGCTTAAGCATTGAGGTATAACTTCTCTAACTTCATGTAGTCTGGAAGACCTGTCCTGTTACTTGGGCAGGCACCTGTCTGAAGTCCTCCTTAAGAGGCAATGCTTATGTTTGTTTATCTTTGTCCCCTGTACATATCAAATACCTCCTAAGTGAAGAGGCATTGGCAGATACAAGAGATGTGTAGTCCATCTCCTGCTACTCAGTGTGTCATCCACTTTGCTCACACACCTTGTGTTGATGCATTGTGGATAATAGCCCAAGATCTTTGTTGTGTCAGTCATGTGGATAGAAGAGTTCCAACTTTCTGAACTCCCACACTTTCATTTGTCTGAAGCTCTCCTAGGCCAGGGATAAGAGCTGTGAGGCACACCCCTCACTTCCTATTTCATCTGCTTCACCCTAACTCTCAATGTTAGGGTTAAGAGCTAACACCACCCTGTTACAGTGGTTTGTTTGTCGAGGTTGATATGACCCCTCGACTAAAACCTAACCTTGATTGAGCCATTTGATTGCATATAGTGTGTGCTATTTGTGATTGTGCGTTTGTGCTTCTTTAGTTTAGCTTGCTTCCTGTGCAAGTTAGGTTTAGTTTGGCTTGCTTCCTGTGCAAGTCATGTTTAGGTTAGCTTGCTTCATGTGCAAGTTAGATAGAAACCTTAACATAGGGCTATGATGCATGACAACTTCTAGGCTCGAGTCGTAATCTCCCTAGTAGTTTGTGTCTCCCTTTGTATCTGGTTAGGCTAGTCCTTCGTCCCTGTGTAGGGGAACTACGTCGCCCTGATCCTCATACCAGATGAGGTACGTAGGCAGGAGATGAGCTGATCTCTCCGGGCGCCCTTTTTCTTTTTCAACCCTTTGTGTTGTGTTCGAGTCCGACATAAGTCCAACGATTGGCAGTTGGTTTCCTGTGTCTTGTTTGCTTGTTGGAGTCTGACGTAAGTCCAGCGATTGGCAGTCGGTTTCCTGTGTGTGTGTTTGTTGGTTCGGAGTCTGATGTAAGTCCAGCGATTGGCATTCGGTTTCCATGTTTGCCTGTTTGTGTGGAGTCTGACGTAAGCCCAGCGATTGGCAGTCGGCTTCCCGTGTGGTGTTGTTTGGCGTGCGTTAGCCGAGCTACGAGTGCTCTGATTCTTCTCTCGTCCGAGAAGATACGTATGCATAGGATGCGACATCCTAGCGAGCACGTTTCCCCTGTCCGAACTACATTGACTCTAATGTCTGTATCTGACAGACTATGTAGGCCCAGGATGCGATATCCTGCCGAGTCCTGTTTCTTTTGTTTTCTGTGTCTCTTTCAGCCAGTGTTTGCAGTTTGTTTGAGCAGTGTTTAGCAACCTTTATCCTTCCTTTTGTGTGTGGATCCCGTCGAGTACGACAGATGCGTAGGGGTGCTAATACCTTCCCTTTGCATAACCGACTCCCGATCCCATCTCTCTTTGGTCGCGAGACCATGTCTTTTCCAGGTTTACTTCGAGCGTTTCCTTTCCCTCTTTTGGGATAAATAACGCACGGTGGCGGCTCTGTTGTTTCGTTTCCCGCCGGTTTTTCGCGTAATGCGACACCTCCTGAAAGAATACACCCTCTAACAGAATGTTATTAGGTTTATCCTTTAGGGGGAACCCAAGCTGACGACGTACCAAAATAGGGTTGTAGTTAATCCCACCACATGTACCAAGAAGAGGTACATTGGAGAATTCACCACAAGAGTCGATAATCTGCACCCCATCATACACACGGTTGTACCAAGAGATATCATCATTAGTGAGAGACATGAGTCTCGTGGACCACCGTAGACATCTCTTGTTCTCCTTGAAGGCGACCGTCTGCGGTAAGTGAGAAATAAACCACTTATATAATAGAGGCAAACAGCACACAATGGCGCCACCACCCTTTGCAGCAAGTGTCGATAATCTGCACACCATCATACACACGGTTGTACCAAGAGATATCATCATTAGTGAGAGACATGAGTCTCGTGGACCACCGTAGACATCTCTTGTTCTCCTTGAAGGCGACCGTCTACGGTAAGTGAGAAATAAACCACTTATACAATAGAGGCAAACAGCACACAATGGCGCCACCACCCTTTGCATTCCCCATATGCAAAGAGAAATAGGTATCACCCAACAGAGTCGGAACGAGATTAAGAGTAGAGAAGATCCTAATAGCGTTCACATCCACAAACTTATCGATGTTGGGGAACAATACCAATCCATAGATGAGAAGTACATATATGGCTTCAAAGGCGTCCTCACTCATGGCCTTCCCATATACAATAGCTTGAGTAATGAGGAACTCAGAAGGGAGACCTTGAATTCCACCTTTGGTAGTCATATGAGCACCAACCAGAGATTCATCTATGTGCAACATGTCAGCTATCTCTTGAGAAGTAGGAATACTCTCCAAGCCACTGAACGACAATTGGTCTAGAATAGGTATACCCACAAGGTAGGCATACTCCTCAAGGGTAGGCAAAAGCTGGAAGTTCGGAAACGTGAAGCAACGGTACAAGGGGTCATAAAACTGCACCAATACACTCATCAACCCTTCGTCCACCTGAGTAGTCAGAAGAGGAAGAAGCTTCCCAAAACGAGCCTTGAAACCCAAAGGATCTAATACATAGGATGTCAGATTCCTTAACTCTTTCAAATCTGGTTGTCTGAAACTGTACTTCTTTGTATTCCTTCTTTGTCTTTCCATGTCTGAAAATTTTGCAAATAAACCCCTTAAGTTCCTTGACAATTTTCTTCATTATTGATGATATGGATGGAAATGAGTGCATGAATGCAACAATCACACTCAAGGATCAAGCAAAGCACACCAAACAAAGGTCATGGGATGGATCATGTTATCCTTAATATCAATCATCCATTTTGGTGGATTATGGCTTACACCTTATCTACACCCAAGTTCCATTGATATTAAGGATACATGAATGGATCAACCATGAATCAAGGGTTTGTTGCAAGTCACGAGCATGGAGTTTAGGTTAAGAACCACCCAAAGGGAATGTACTAGGGTTTAAACCTACCAAACATGTTCTACAAGAGGTTCCCATAATCATCATCCCATCTTTCGGATATTATCGGAGAAACGACTACTCGTATTCCAAAAATATTCTCAAGAGAGACTCTTATGAGTGTAGTATCGTGTAACAATCGTATCAAATCTTACACTTGAACGACTTTCGCACTACTGTAGCGGGGTATTCGTTACCATTAGAGATATTGACTAAATCCAAGGTAAATCATACAAGTAGAGTCGCCACCGCACTTCTATTTATCCAAAGGAATGGTTAGAAAGCAAACAAAAACCTAAAAGTTTTAACAAAAACTAGTAAAAGAAACAGAGATCTGGGTAAGGGGGTTGGTTATGCAATGGGAAGGTGTTAGGCACCCAAAACATCCTAGGTACTCCTAGGGAGCCCTTTTCATACTTGTTGTAAGGTTGTTGTCTTGTGAAAATTTATTTGTGCAAACATGATTGAAGAGATGAGAGGAGAATATACAAATTATTTACATTTTTGTTTGGATGGATAAACCCATTGCCTACGTACCATCTTAAAAAAAGATTAGGGTCAAAACCTCGTAGTTCGGGGTAAAAATCTCAAAACAAGTTGGTGAATTGATTGGTCCAAAAGCCTTAAGGTCTTTTGTTATCAAAGGGAGAAAACTCAACCAAACCACAAATCCACCATGTGAGGATAGCTTCAACATGCTAGTGAAGGGTTAACCCTATAATAAGCATGGAAGACTCATTGTCCATCACTAAGGATATAGGTGAGTATTACATCTACCACAAAGATAACTCAAACCTAATAGCTAAAGTTTATGGAAAATTTGATTAAGAAGGTGGTCATTGGAACCACAAAAGACATTTAAATGGGTTATATTTACCAATTAAAAGTATGTACAAAAATGGTCAAAGTTGACTTAAGGATTCAATTCAAAATAAGTATTGTAAAAAATAAAGTTTGAAAATCAAAAGCATAAGGCTTAGGTTTCTAATGTTTGAAAACAATAGTTAAATGTTTGCACAAAAGGTTTTGGCTTGGGTTAGAGTGAGAGAAGAAGAAGAAGGGCTAAGTCCTAAGTAAAACAAAAAGAGAAGGGATGAAGAATCAAAACCACAATGGAGTTCCTCTCTTTAGATCATATTGATGATCCAAGTAGCTCCCATCCTTTGGAATAAGCAACCACAAAGCATAAGCAATCAAACAAGTCTCTTAAAAGATCCTCAATGTGTCTTGTATCTTCCACTTGGATGAACATGGCAATGGTCCTCCAATTAAGCTCAAATGGAAACTCCTATCACAAAAGCACACACATCAAAAGTTCCATGAAGTAAAATAAGAATGGACAAGAGTGAGTTTAGAGATTTGGTTCTTCTAATCCATCTTCATCATTAAGATCCTTTTACTCCAATTTTGCATAAAGAAAGTCCTAGAATCTAAGTCCAATTCTCCATTTCTTTGCATAGGGAAAGTCCTAGAAACTAAGTCCATTTCTTTGTATTTGGTCCACAACAATCAAAACAAAACACAAGCACAATAATATATACACCAATATGTGCTCAAGTGAGCAAAAGGCAAATGGCATTAACATAAACATGTGCTCAAGTGAGCAAAGAGAAAAGCAAATGGATAATATGTGCAAGAATAGTAAATTGCATAAAAGTAAATTGCATAAAGTAAATGTTAATTGTCAATAGTTAGTGTTAGTAGTTAGTGTGCCATAAGGCAAATTTAGCGCTATGTTAAGCAATCGTAATTGGACTTATGTAGAAGTCACAACTATCTGAGGCCGGTCAATAATAATATAGGCAACAAACACAAGTTAGGAGTCTTGATTAGTGAACCAAGTCTCAACAACTTGCCATGCCAAAAAGAAAATGAGAATTGATCTTGTATTGGTTTAAGCCTTTTGCATGATTTAGAAAACAACCTATCCTTAATGCAAAGCCATTCACTTGATCAATTGATCAAGATGAATTAGATTTGAATCAAGGAAGATTAAGTTTCCCTAATTAATGCCAACTTATCAACCTTCAACTCATTGATCAAAAAGAAAAAAGAAGAAGAAGAAGAAGGAGAAAGAGATGAATAAGAGAAATGGAAAAATTAAAGTGCATTAAATGAAGTAATATATACCAATCCTCATATGTTGACCAATAACATTGAAATTCAAGGTCAAACAATCAAAAACAGAAGTGAGATGAAGATTGAAAGTCAAGAAATGAACAAAATATTTTTGGCATTTTTTAATATTTAATTAAACTTGAATTAAAAATAAATGGAAAGGTCAAACTTCAAAATTACTTCAAATCAACCTTGGAAGGTCCAAGTAATTTATCCCAAGTTCAACAAGGTCAAACAAAGTTTGACAAAAAATTTCAGCATTTTTAAAAGTCAGAAACTATTTTTAATCAATTAAAAATGAATAAAAAATAACCTAATTGAACTAAAATCTCAAATAAATCTCAAATCAATTTGAAAATTGATGAGAATATTTTTCATAGATCCATCATCATTCAAATAGGTTAGGAAAATATTTTTGTATTTTTTGAATATCAAAAACTATTTAAAATGAATTAAAAACAACCAGAAAAGAGAAAATTCACAAAAAATATCAAATGACAAAATAAAAAATATTAAAAATCAAAAATAGAAACTAGAATTTATTTGAAGACTAATGCAGTTGGTCCCATAATTTTTGGATTAAAAATGAAGAAGATATTGATTTTTGAAAATAATTGAAATTAAAGAAAATAAAACTAGAAATTAAAAATGGCAAAAAACGAGAGCCCTTGGATCTGAGCTCATTAATTGAGCTGGCAGATCTAAGGATCCAGAAGCGCGCGCCTATTGTAGTCCACGGCCAATGCAATCACATGAAAAACAATAAAAAGTCATAGCAATGAAGGATCCAGATTAGATCTGGAAAAGAGATCAAACGGCCAGGAATGGATCTAGCAATGATGAAGCCACCGAAGCCACCGTCTGCTCCGGTGAGCTTAGATTTTCCGACCAAAATTGCAGAGATTCAAAAGGCCACCAAAGTACACGATCCTTATACCAAAATGAAGCTGGGGTGATGTACATCACCCCTATAACCTTGAATCACACTCAAGATTCCTATAGGTTGAGAAATCTAAGGTGGAAGATTCAGGTATGGAAAATGCAGATCAAGGAAAAACGAAATTGAAGCTACCACTAGCTTGCCTCTCAAATGAGGACTTCAGAAAATACTAGATCCAAGCAAATAGGTCAATGGATGATGAGATTCGAAGAAAATACCAGTTGAAGAGTAAGCTTGAATTCTGGGAACTTGAGCTCGATTCTTTGCTTGCTTTGCCAAAACAGAAGATCAGTGAGATGAATGATGAAGGTTTAGAAGCTTAAGATCCAAGAATTCAACTAGATGAAGTTGAATTTTGGATCTGAAAAATTTGAAGAAAATGAAATTGCTTCTTTGGTGAGAGGTTGAGTTTTGATTTCTGCAGCAATTTAGGTTGAATCAGGTGTGAAATTTGAAGGGCATAGGGTCTCTATTTATAGAGGGAAAGGCAAGGGAATGATGAAATGATCCGCGTGCATGAATTTGGATACCACTTGCATGGGCTTGCATGATCATGCACAAGGCCCAAAAACAATGCCAAATGCAAGCTGAGTTCAGTCTGGAATGAAATGGTCGTGCAATTTGCTTTGATTTTGCTTGTGCACTAAGTTTCAGCATGAATTCCACAATTGTGCCTAAAACTTCATCTCTTCGAAAATGGCCATTAGAAAATCCAAACATGATCATGTGAGTAATGGTTGGAAAGGTCTTGATGTAAGGAACAATTGTTATGTTGGGAAAAAATCCATTTGAAGTGTGGAAATTTATGAAATTTGAGTTTAAAGTGTGATGTGCAAAACATGTCAATGCAAGGTTTCTAAATTTGGCCAATGTTCAAGCCCTTCTGTTTTGATGATGCAAGCCTCAAATGAAACAATCTCCAACATCAAAGTTGTATATCGCTTCAAGACAATCAAAATGGACTTAAATTTTGCATCATTTGGATTTTTGATGAAGAAGTTATGGGCACTTGAAGTTGGACTTTTTTGCCTTTTAATGCATTTGGTCAAAAAGGACCTATAATGTCTTGCATTATCACATGTATTTCCTTTGAGATTTTGAAATTTTGTTCAACATAACATTTGAAGTAGACATCTTAATCTTTCTAATGAATTTGATTCCACCTCAAAATCATAAAAAATGAATGAGTTATGTCCTTGGGAAGTTGACCCACAATTAGGGTTTCAGTCAAAATGACCTATAATGTATTGGAATGACAGATGGCCTTCCAAGCTTCAAATAAATTTTTGATGAACATTAAAGTTGTTCATATTGTCCTTAAGAACATTTTGCTTTTGGAACCATCTCCATTTGACCAACACATAAAAAGTTAGGTCTCAGTGCATTTCAAAATAGTCAGATGAATTGACTGATCAACTTCTCAAGTCCATGCCTCATATCTTGATGAGTTGATGATTGAGGACACTCAAATAAGCTCAAATATGCATGAAATTATGAATTAAAGAACTTCCCTTGATTGTATTTGATCATGGACCGAGGTTGCTTCAGGAGCAAGGCATTGTGGTGCACAGATGAATTAGGGTTTCCTTGAAGAACAAGACCTCAAACCCTTTGACTTGATTTGATCAAAATGATGAATTGAGGTACTAGGGAGGCATATTTGATGGATGAGGGCTTTGGGGACCATTACCATGCTTGCTATCATCTCCTCTTGACCATGTCTTTGTACCAATGATCTCCTTGAAGCTTTTGACCTTGTGATTGCTCAAGCTACAAACACAAGATGTTAGTGACATATTTTTGTGCTTTTGGTTAGTAAATAAAAATGAGAAAAGCAATGATATACAATTCAAGCATGCTTGGTGATCTCAAACCACTCACAAGGAGTCTCACCCAAAGGCAAGGGGAACCAAGATGCTAATGATCCTTGAGGCAATGCCAAATGCAATGTTATGATGCCATGAGGGATCTTAGGGACAAAATTGGGGTCTTACAACTACATCCTAAGAATAAGCCAAGATGGGCTTGGTAAACTAAGGTCCTTGGCTTCTAAGGTCCATATTGGAAAGAGTAATGTCTAACCACAACTTACTTGTGTGACATTATTGATCCCAATATGACCTCCACCAAGTGAATGGACTTGCAAGTCAACTTGCTAAGGAATGACTCCACACAAGTCAATAAGACTACGCCATTCTCCTATCCTAAGTGCACTCGAGTCCGGGTATAGAACTTATCTCACAAAGATCACCAAGCATACAAGGAATTAATATCAAGCAATTCAATCATTACATATAATACATTAATCCCAAATTGCACAAAAAATATGTCACAAAACAATACAATACAACAAGCATGAAAAGTTGGGAAAACCCACTAGGCAAATGTATCCCCAGCAGAGTCGCCACTTTTCTGTAGCGGGGTATTCGTTACCATTAGAGATATTGACTAAATCCAAGGTAAATCATACAAGTCGAGTCGCCACCGCACTTCTATTTATCCAAAGGAATGGTTAGAAAGCGAACAAAAACCTAATAGTTTTAACAAAAACTAGTAAAAGAAACAGAGATCTGGGTAAGGGGGTTGGTTATGCAATGGGAAGGTGTTAGGCACCCAAAACATCCTAGGTACTCCTAGGGAGCCCTTTTCATACTTGTTGTAAAGGTTGTTTGTTTTTTGTGGAAATTTTGTTTGCGCAAACATGATTGGAGAGATGAGGAAAGAATATACAAGTTTATTTACATTTTGTGTTTGGATGGATAAACCCATTGCCTACGTACCATCTTATAAAAAGATTAGGATCAAAACCTCGTAGTTCGGAGTAAAAATCTCAAAACAAATTGGTGAATTGATTGGTCCAAAAGCCTTAAGGTCTTTTGTTATCAGAGCGAGAAAACTCAACCAAACCACAAATCCACCATGTGAGGATAACTTCAACATGCTAGTGAGGGGTTAACCCTATAATAAGCATGGAAGACTCATTGTCCATCACTAAGGATATAGGTGAGTATTACATCTACCACAAAGATAACTCAAACCTAATAACTAAAGGTTATGGAAAATTTGATTAAGAAAGTGGCCATTGGAACCACAAAAAGAAACTTGAATGGGTTATATTTATCAATTAGAAGTATATACAAAAATGGTCAAAGTTGACTTAAAGGTTCAATTCAAAATAAGTATTATGAAAAGAAAGTTTGAAAATCTAAAGCATAAGGCTTAGGTTTCTAATGTTTGAAAACAATGGTTAAATGTTTGCACAAAAAAGGTTTGGCTTGGGTTAGAATGGAGGGAAGAAGAAGAAGGGCTAAGTCCTAAGTAAAACAAAAAGGTGAAGGATAAAGGAATAAAACCACAATGGAGTTCCTCTCTTGAGATAATATTGATGATCCAAGTAGCTCACATCCTTTGGAATAAGCAAATCACAAAGCATAAGCAATCAAATAAGTCTCTTAAGAGATCCTCAATGTGTCTTGTATCTTTCACTTTGGATGAACATGGCAATGGTCCTCCAATTAAGCTCAAGTAGAATTCCCTAGCACAAAAGCACACACATCAAAAGTTCCATGAAGTAAATCAAGAATGGACAAGAGTGAGTTTAGAGATTTGGTCCTTCTAATCCATTTTCATCATTAAGGTCCTTTTACTCCAACTTTGCACAAGGAAAGTCCTAGAATCTAAGTCCAATTCTCCATTTCTTTGCATAGGGAAAGTCCTAGAAACTAAGTCCATTTCTTTGCATTTGGTTCACAACAATCAAAACAAAACACAAGCATAATAATATATACACAATTATGTGCTCAAGTGAGCAAAAGGCAAATGGCATTAACATAAACATGTGCTCAAGTGAGCAAAGAAAAAAGCAAATGGATAATATGTACAAGAATAGTAAATTGCATAAAAGTAAAGTGCATAAAGTAAATGTTAATGGTTAATGGTTAGTGTTAGTAGTTAGTGTGCCATAAGGCAAATTTAGCGCTATGTTAAGCAATCGTAGTTGGACTTATGTAGAAGTCATAACTATCTGAGGCCGGTCAATAATAATGTAGGCAACAACACAAGTTAGAAGTCTTGATTAGTGAACCAAGTTCCAACAACTTGCCATGCCAAAAAGGAAAAAGAGAAATTGATCTTGTATTGGTTTAAGCCTTTTGCATGATTTAGAAAACAACCTATCCTTAATGCAAAGCCATTCACTTGATCAATTGATCAAGATGAATTAGATTTGAATCAAGGAAGATTAAGTCTCCTTAATCAATGCTAACTTATCAACCTTCAACTCATTGATCAAAAAGAGAAAAAAAAAGAAGAAGGAGATGAATAAGAGAAATGGAAATGGCAAAATTAAAGTGCATTAAATGAAATAACATGTACCAATCCACATGTATTGACCAAATGACATTGAAAGTCAAAGTCAAACAATGATAAATCAGAAATGAGATGAAGATTGGAGATCAAACAATAAGCATAATATTTTTGGCATTTTTAATATTAAAAATAAACTTGAATTAAAAATAATGGAAAGGTCAAACTTCAAAATTACTTCAAATCAACCTTGAAAGGTCCAAGTAATTTATCCCAAGTCCAATAAGGTCAAACAATGTTTGACAAAAAATTTCAGCATTTTTAAAAGTCAGAAACTATTTTTAATCAATTAAAAATGAATAAAAATAACCTAATTGAACTAAAATCTCAAATAAATCTCAAATCAATTTAAAAGTTGATTAGAATATTTTTCATAGATCCATCATCATTCAAATAGGTTAGGAAAATATTTTTGTATTTTTTGAATATCAAAAACTATTTAAAATGAATTAAAAATAACCAGAAAAGAGAAAATTCACAAAAAATATCAAATGACAAAATAAAAAATATTAAAAATCAGAAATAGAAACTAAAATTTATTTGGAGACTAATGCAATTGGTCCCATAATTTTTGGATTAAAAATGAAAGAGATATGATTTTTTGAAATAAAAGGAATTAAAGAAAATAAAAATCAGAAAATAGAAAATGCAAAAAAATAAGGAGCGTTAGATCTGAGCTCATTAATTGAGCTGGCAGATCACACGCTCCAGAGATGCGCTCCCACCATACGCCTTGGTCAACTGCACCACACGCAGCATAAAATAAGTCATAAGAAACAATGGCCAGGATTAGATCTGGACAACTCAATCCAAGGGCTCAAATTCAAACTGGAGAGAGGCGGCCACTGGAGCCACCTTCTTCTCCGGTGAGCATGCGTTTTCCGGCCAAATTTGCAGAGATCCAAACCTTAATGAAAATGCACGATCTATACATCAAATTAAAGCTGGGGTGATGTACATCACCCCTGTAACCTTGAATCACACTCAAGATTCCTATATGTTGAGAAATCTGAGGTGGAAGATTCAGGTATGGAAAATGCAGATCAAGGAAAAACGAAATTGAAGCTACCACTAGCTTGCCTCTCAAGTGAGGACTTCAGAAAACACAAGATCCAAGCAAATAGGTCAATGGATGATGAGATTCGAAGAAAATACCAGTTGAAGAGTAAGCTTGATTTCTGGAAACTCGAGCTCGATTCCTTGCTTTCTTTGCCAAAACAGAAGATCAGTGAGATGAATGATGAAGGTTTAGAAGCTTTTGAACCAAAGATTCAACCAGATGTAGTTGAATTTTGGATCTGAAAAATTTGAAGAAAATGAAATTGCTTCTTTGGTGAGAGGTTGGGTTTTGATTTCTGCAGCAATTCAGGTTGAATTAGGTGTGAATTTTGAATGGCATAGGGTCTCTATTTATAGAGGGAATGGCAAGGAAATGATGAATTGATCCGTGTGCATGAATTTGGATAACACTTGCATGGGCTTGCATGATCATGCACAAGGCCCAAAAACAATGCCAAATGCAAGCTGAGTTCAGTCTGGAATGAAATGGTCGTGCAATTTGCTTTGATTTTGCTTGTGCATGAAGTTTCAACATGAATTCCACAATTGTGCCTAAAACTTCATCTCTTCGAAAATGCCCATTAGAAAATCCAAACATGATCATGTGAGTAATGGTTGGAAAGGTCTTGATGTAAGGAACAATTGTTATGTTGGGCAAAAATCCATTCTAAGTGTGGAAATTTATGAAATTTGAGTTTAAAGTGTGATGTGCAAAACATGTCAATGCAATGTTTCTAAATTTGGCCAATGTTCAAGCCCTTATGTTTTGATGATTCAAGCCTCAAATGGAAACACCTCCAACATAAAAGTTGTATATCGTTCCAAGACAATCAAAATGGACTTGAATTTTGCATCATTTGGATTTTTAATGAAAGAGTTATGGGCACTTGAAGTTGGACTTTTTTGCCTTTTAATGCATTTGGCCCAAAAGGACCTATAATGTCTTGCATTATCACATGTATTTCCTTTGAGATTTTGAAATTTTGTTCAACATAACATTTTAAGTAGACATCTTAAGCTTTCCAATGCATTTGATCCCACCTCAAAATCATAAACAATGAATGAGTTATGTCCTTAGGAAGTTGACCCAAAATTAGGGTTTCAGTCAAAATGACCTATAATGTATTGGAATGACAGATGGCCTTCCAAGCTTCAAATAAATTTTTGATGAACATTAAAGTTGTTCATATTGTCCTTAAGAACATTTTTTCTTTTGGAACCATCTCCATTTGACCAACACATAAAAGGTTAGGTCTCAGTACATTTCAAAATAGTCAGATGAATTGACTGCTCAACTTCTCAAGTCCATGACCCATATCTTGATGAATTGATGATTGAGGAAACTCAAATAAGTTCAAATATGCATGAAATGATGAATTAAAGAACTTCCCTGGATTGTATTTGATCATGGGCTGAGGTTGCTTCAAGAGCAAGGCATTGTGGTGCACAGTTGAATTAGGGTTTCCCTGGGGAACAAGACCTCAAAACCTTTGACTTGATTTGATCAAAATGATGAATTGAGGTACTAGGGAGGCATATTTGATGGATGAGGGCTTTGGGGACCATTACCATGCTTGCTATCATCTCCTCTTGACCATGTCTTTGTACCAATGATCTCCTTGAAGCTTTTGACCTTGTGATTGCTCAAGCTACAAACAAAAGATGTTAGTGACATATTTTTTGTGCCTTTTGATTAGTAAACAAAAATAATAAAAGCAATGATATACAATTCAAGCATGCTTGGTGATCTCAAACCACTCAAAGAAGTCCCACCCAAAGGCAAGGGGAACCAAGATGTTAATGATCCTTAAGGCAATGCCAAATGCAATGTTATGATGCCATGAGGGATCTTAGGGACAAATTTGGGGTCTTAGAGGCTTGGACATCATAAAACCCTAAAACTATTTTCCATTCAAATCTTCTCATGACAATTTATTAGATCTCTTTGGAAAATAAGTAAATCTGGTTGTAATACATGATTGAATGCGTGTATAAATCACATCTTCAATCATACATAGATTTGCATTAAAAACGAAATCACATAATACATAACATTCATACTGAATGTTCTGTATACAGATGTCATGACATCGGGTCTGACATCCTAGTAAAATCCTGTATAATTATATTTTAAACATCCTGTAGGTATAAGTTATCTTATGTCAAGACAACACATGTGACAACTTGTGAACACTTTAGGTTTTACCAAAATTGCTGCCAACACAAGAACCAACAAAAACAAAATCTAAATTTTTAGGATTTTCAAAACTAGGGGATTGGTGTACATATACTTCTTCAGTAATGTAACCATTCAGAAATGCACTCTTAACATCCATCTGATACAAGATGATGTTATGATTAAAAATAAATAAAATTAAGAGACAAATAAACTCGAACCTGGTAACTATTGCAAAGGTTTATGTGTAGTAAATCCCCTCTTGTTGACTATAACCTTGTGCTACCAGTCGAGCCTTGTTTCTTACTACCTCTCCTTGTTCGTTCAACTTGTTCATGAAGACCCACTTTATTCCAATAACGTGAATTCCTTTGGGTCTTTCCATTTTGAATGCTTCATACTTCTGGATTAAGGCCAAATCCTTTGTCTCCTTAACTTGAGCATTCCCTTCATGAGTCATTCTTAAGGAATCAAAAATAGACTTAGTAGAATATTTGTTAGTTATCTTCTCATACTCAGTATAAGAGATAACATTAATCAATATCGTTCTAGCCTTATGATGATTTTTGAAATCCTTCTTTTGTTGATCTGTCATAGCACTTCTTGCTATATTATTTCCTTCAGCATTAACTGGGTGAACATAGACATCGACTACAAGATCCCAGAGATCAACATCATATACAAGAAAGAAACTCTATATTATATCTTTCCAGTAATCAAACTTCTCACCATCAAAGACCGGTGGTTTAACACTATAGTGATCTCTCTCATTGTTGTTAACAGTGTTAGCAGTGACCATTGTTCCTCACACACAAAATGGATCGATACTGAACACAGTGAAGTATGTAAGAACAAAAATAGTTCTACAATAGATTCCATGATTTTGATGATAACAAAGGATGAAACCAAAAGTGGCACCCTAACGAAAAGTTTCTAAGTGTGCAGGGTTCTAAAGAAAGAAGAAATAAATCTGATGATGTCATCAGATGCAAAACAAGATCAGATGCAAAATCTCAAGTATCAGAAGCATCTAAAGTGAAATCTCGTTTCAAGAAGCTCTGACTCTGGACAAAACTACAAAATATCAGAAGCATCTGAACATGAAGTAAAGTCTAGAAGCTCTGACTCTGAACAAATGCCTTCTGCAAAGTCTGAAGTTATCAAGCGTCATCTGAACTTTCAAGAGATAACATCAGAAGCCAATTTCTCCAGATACACAAAGACTCTAATCAGAATTGTTAATCATGATGAAGTAACGTTTAAGCCAAGTTAAAGTTCTGCAAATGGATTTCCTCAATTAGAAAGAGACGTTAATCTCCACTTCCAAGAGAAAAGATACTAATTGTGGTAAGTAGTCACTTCTAAGTGAAAAAGTCTACTGCAGAAGCTATTAATGGAATGGCGTAATTACATCTCAATATCCAACAGATTCAACGCTACTTCAACTCTACTTCAACTCCTATAAATAGAGAAGAAATCTCATTCAGCATACACGAAGAAATCACTAGCCAAAACTATACTGAAATTATATCACGCTCAAGAAAAACATCTTTGTTCTTCAAAGATTTTCACTAAGCTGTTGCTTATCAAGTGAAAAATTTGTTCTTAAGTTTGTAATATTTGCTTTCTTAGAAGCACTCTAGATTACACATCTTGTATCTATTTTTATTTGATTTCCTCAAGTGACCTGTTGTAGTCTGTAGACTTGAGAGGACTAAGACATTTTCTTTTCTCTTAGGGGTTGTTTGTAATCTTTCAAGATTAGTGGATTAAGTCCTTGTTGAAGGCGAAATCACCTTGGCCGGGTGGACTGGAGTAGCTTTGTGTTATAAGCGAACCAGTATAAAATCTTTGTGTGATTTCATTTTGCAAAAGCGCTTATTTTTCAAACAATTCAAACCCCCCTTTCTTGTTTTTCTCACCTTCAATTGGTATCAGAGCTCCGGCTCTGTTATTGATTTTCAAATCAAACACTTAACCGTGTAGAGAGATCCAGTGCGAGAAAAACAAATGGCCCACTCAAATGAGAAAGATTCTTACAATGCCAAGCCTCCTGTTTTTGATGGAGAAAAGCTTGATTACTGGAAAGATAGAATCGAAAGTTTCTTTCTGGGTTATGATGCTGACCTCTGGGACATTGTCACAGATGGATACAAACCTCCAACCTTAAATGGAGCTGAAGTTCCCAGAAGCAAAATGTCAGAAGATCAGAAACGTGAGTTCAAAAATCATCACAAGGCCAGAACAATACTTCTAAATGCTATATCATACAACGAATACGAAAAGATCACCAACAGAGAGACGGCTAAAGATATACTTGACTCTCTGAAGATGACCCATGAAGGAAACTCCCAAGTCAAGGAGACGAAGGCTCTGGCGTTGATCCAGAAGTATGAAGCCTTCAAGATGGAAGATGACGAAGCTATAGAAGCTATGTTTTCCAGATTCCAAACTCTTATTGCAGGTCTTAAAGTGCTAGACAAGGGATATACGACTGCAGATCATGTTAAGAAGATTGTCAGAAGTCTGCCAAAGAAATGGAGACCAATGGTTACTGCTCTGAAGCTATCAAAGGATCTGAACAACATCAGCCTTGAAGAACTTGTTAGCTCTCTCAGAAGTCATGAGATAGAACTAGAGGAGGATGAGCCTCAGAAAAGGAACAAGTCAGTGGCGCTGAAGTCCAGACCTGAAAGACGGAAGTCAGACAGAACCAAAGCTCTCCAGGCAGAAACTGCAGATACTGACGACTCTGAACCTGAAGACTCTGATGATGAAGAAGAACTGTCCTTACTAACCAGAAGAGTTAAGCAACTCTGGAAAAGAAGGAACAACAACAACTTCAGAAGATCAAGACCCAGAGGGGATAGATCAGAGTCAACTTCAAAAGGTAAACCTAATAAAGATATTACCTGTTTTGAATGTAAAGAAACAGGTCATTATAGAAATGAATGCCCCAAGCTGAAGAAAGATAACTCTAAGAAAGAAAGCTTCAAGAAAAATGCCTTCAGAACAAAGAAGGGATTAATGGCGACCTGGGACGATAGTGAATCAGGATCATCAGAATCTGACTCTGATGAACAAGCCAACGTAGCATTTATGGCTACCACATCCAGCAGCTCAGATGAAGAATCTGAAGAGGTATTTTCTGAACTTTCTAGATCTGACTTAGAATCATGTTTATTAGAAACTCTTACCTCTCTTCAGAAATTAAAACAAAAAGTTAAAAGCATTAAAGGCCTTCTTAAAGCAAAATCTGAAGAATGTAGTGAACTTGAGACAACAATTCTAGCACATGAAGATACAATCAAATCTTTAACGTTAGAAAGAGATGGAGCTAAAACAAAAAGCTTAAAATTAGAAGAAGTGTTGTCTCAAGCACCACAAACTTCAAATGAAATTATTTATAAATATGAAGAAGCCTTTCAACAATTTCTGAAGAATGGGATAAATAGGAGTATTATGGCATCCATGATTTATGGAGTAGGTCAGAATAATAAAAAGGGAATTGGGTATGATTCTGATTCTGATAAAACTTCTACCAGTAACCAAATTAAATCGCCTTTCTCATACCACTACACACACACACAAGAACACAAATTTAAAAATGCTAGAAGACCCAAAGTTGTAAGAAACTCTGGGAAAACTAATCTGAAAGGACCCAAGAGATTCTGGGTACCGAAAGATAAGATTATCTATGTTGCAGATATCCTATGCAGCAAAGTTCAGACACCAGTCATGGTACCTGGACTCTGGATGCTCGCGACATATGACGGGAAGAAAGTCTATGTTCCAAAGCCTGGAACTTAAAGACGCTGGCTTTGTAGGCTTCGGAGGAGATCAGAAAGGAAGGATCAGAGGCTCCGGAACTATTGGTAATGGTACTCTTCCCTCTATATCTGATGTTCTTTATGTAGAAGGATTAATGCATAACTTGTTATCCATAAGTCAATTAAGTGATAACGGTTATGATGTAATCTTTAATCAAAAAACGTGTAAAGCCATTAATCAGAACGATGGCTCTGTCCTTTTCACAGGCAAGAGGAAAAACAACATTTATAAAATAAATCTTTCTGATTTAAAAGATCAAAATGTTAAATGTTTAATGTCAGTTCACGAAGAGCAATGGGTATGGCATAGACGCTTAGGCCACATTAGCATGAGAAAACTTTCTCAGCTAACTAAACTTGAGTTAGTCAGAGGCTTACCTAAACTGAAGTTTTCTTCAGATGCTCTGTGTGAAGCTTGTCAGAAAGGAAAGTTTTCAAAAACATCTTTTAAAAAGAAAAATGTTGTTTCTACCTCCAAGCCTCTGGAGCTTCTTCACATTGACTTATTTGGTCCTGTGAAAACAGCATCAGTCAATGGAAAGAAGTATGGACTTGTAATCGTTGATGATTACAGCCGCTGGACATGGGTAAAATTCCTAAAGCACAAGAGTGAGTCTCACTCTGTATTCACCAGTTTCTGTTCTAAAGTGCAAAAAGAATTTGACTCTAAAATTGTTAGAGTCAGAAGTGATCATGGTGGAGAATTTGAAAATAAAGATTTTGAAGAATTATTTGATTCTAATGGAATATCCCATGATTTCTCCTGCCCTAGAACTCCACAACAAAATGGAGTTGTAGAGAGGAAGAATAGGACACTCCAAGAAATGGCCAGAACCATGATCAATGAAACAAATGTAGCAAAGCACTTTTGGGCAGAAGCTGTAAATACAGCGTGTTACATTCAGAATAGAATCTCTATTAGACCTATTCTGGATAAGACTCCCTATGAACTGTGTAAGGGAAGAAAACCCAACATTTCATATTTTCATCCTTTTGGATGCATTTGCTTTATATTAAATACTAAAGAACATCTGAACAAGTTTGATTCCAAAGCACAGAAAGGTATTATGTTAGGATACTCAGAACGCTCTAAAGGCTATAGAGTATACAACACAGAAACCAAAATTGTGGAGGAATCAATCCATGTTAGATTTGATGATAAGCTTTACCCTGAAAAGTCAAAGCTAGTTGAAAAGTTTGCAGATTTAGAGATCACTCTGGTAGAATCTGAGAAAACTCCAGAAGCAACTGTCACTCCAGACTCTGAAGAAATTAAATCTCCAGAAATTCTAAGGAAAGTCAAGAGTCGTAGCAACGTATCTGAAGAGTTGATTTTGGGAAACAAAGATGAACC